>NC_090279.1:129308678-129908678 GCF_040414725.1 Anabrus simplex | reverse complement strand
TTTGTTTTGTATTGAATAGTTTTCTGGCTGATGAATATTAATTGATGATTAACACTGCTGAATATCATTTCTACACAATTTTATACCTGTAACACTGTGGATAGTAGGTAGAATATAGCTCCATAAATCAAAAGATCATGTTTCATTTCAATTTACCTTTCAGTCCTACAAACTCCCTCCTTAGCATATGAGTTTCCTTTCATCGTTTTAGTTCCTGTATATGGTTTTCTTTCTTACATTGTATTTATATTTTATTTCCTGCATAAGTGGCATATCTTGATACTATTGACTGTTACAGTTGGCTTAAGTAGTGTTAAAGAGGACTGATGTACGAGGGGATGTTAGTGTCTATTTCTGTCATACGTCTTAATCTGAGATAAGGATTGCCAATCCCACTCACCTTCAGGTCAATTCCTTTCTCCCTTTGTGAGTTAGCTTCCTTCTTCCTCAGCAGAAACAAACAAAAGCAGCACAGGCAAGGCCAGTCATTCCGATCCTTCGAGGCTTTGTGAATTAGTAAAAATAAAATATAGTTCCATAATTGAAATAATTATAATAAGCAGCAGAAGCTGGTAAACTTCTTTTCTCCAGCAAAATTTTTTTATAATAATAATAAAGCACAGCCAAACCTCCAGGTGTATTGTTGTTCAGAATGCAGTATTTCAGAAAAAGGTAACAGAAAGAAGTAAAGAAAGAAAAGGAAATGAAAGAAAAATAGAAGAGAAAGAAAAAAAGAAAAAATAAATTTAATATAATATTTAAGATTGGAGGGGGGACGAGAACATGGGGACCGTCCGCGCGCTAAACGATTTAAATCACCCGCCCGGTAATTTTAGTTCAGCCCTGTTTACACTAGAGGCGCTGGTGTGCAATTCCTGGCGATCTTTGCGCAGCCGTTGCGTTCAGAAGTGAAAAATTACGTTGAGAGTCATCTCTTACTCATTCTCTTTGACCACGTGTAAAGCCCACTAGAGCAGGACTGTATTGATAGTTGATAGTTAGAAATATAACGGGACATTGCACCCAGTGCTGTTTTCAAGAAGTGTCGTGTACACTGGAGTTCTCACTGGTAATTCATCCTTTCCTAAATTCAGCCCGTTCTACTGACTGATACAAATCAAATCCTTTCTTTAAGTGTTTGTTTTAAGTGATTACACTGAATTAAAATATCAGGTTTTGTTTCTAGGTGTGAGGTATGTGTTACATAAGACGCGTATTAGCCATTTGTACAGCCTATTCCGTTAATTTATTGTGCTACAGATTATCTTCATTGAGAAATTGTGATTTCTATCATTTACACTGTGTCCACAATCTCTATTGTCGGTAAGGTTCAAGTTCTATAATTTACTTTTGCGAAAATTATAGATCTCAATTGGGAACAGTAAGAAGTTAATACTAATCATTCTCAGTTTCAGCATTCTACATATTTTTAACATTTAATAATTTTAATTTTCTTAAATTTTATTTCTACTTAAGCATTAAAATCTGTATACACATATAACTGGCATTCTCTTTGAAAACTTCTGGCCTTTGTGTCACAAGTGCCGGCAAATCTGTTCCTCGTGTGTTGTAGCAATATAACGTAACTTACCTTACCTATCAAAATTTTTTGGAGTGAAGAATTTTTCTGAAGGGTTACGCAGGTGAAGAATTGCGGATATTAGTTTCAGAAAGAAATTACAATATGTAGTGCATAATTTTAATTATTGTGTTACTGTGTTATTTACCTATGTTTGCAATTTAATAGTGACGCTGTGAATGTTGAGTTGTTCTTTACATTGTAGGCTGCGACATATGGTAGTAGGGTTCGAAATTTTGAGAAGTTTCCGTTTAGGATATCATATGTAGAATTCTTGTTATGGTTATCAGTGTTGTTATGGAGATTGTTCTGCATAGTATCAGTCATAGAAAACTTGAGGTCCAATATGTAATATCACAATATTAACAGTCATGTAAAATTTTGAGTCTTTTTGGTATGTTCATAATATTGACGGTCATGTAAAATTTCAAGCATAATGCTTAGTCTGTTGACAGATAACCTAAGTAGCAATGACTGCAATAAGGTAATATATTTCTCTGGGCTATGTTTCAGTGTAATATCATTGGAAGTAATCAAGAACCCCAGTACCTTCTAACTACTTCAGTTGCAGTGTGAAATGGACCTGCAAGTAAAAATCAAAGAGGAACCAGCCTGGCTTGAAAGAACAACAAATGCATCACTTGTGAATCTCATGGCAAATAACTTTATAGAGATCAGAATTTAACCCTTAGTAGCTGAATAAGTTTGGCAGGGGCATAATTTACTATGTGCATCCCCAATATTATCCCCAACAGTCGCCATTTTCAACATGGGCATCTAGGAAAAGTATGTCTCTCTTTTGTTTCTTTGTCTGGGAGCCAACTCTTAGGAAGTACAAACAACAGTATTTATATACATCTATAGGTCCAACTAGTGACAGAAACTTTGTTCATGGGGCAAGGAAAGGGGTTCTGGTGGCACATGCCCCCAGATTATGGTTGCCAAGTGGACAATTGGCCTCTAGCATTTACTAGGGAGATGGCAGTGCATGCTATGTTTGATAGTGGCAAAAAGCTGAATTAAAGTTGTGGACTTGATAGTGAAGGAACCTTGGTTAGGTCCAGCTACCAATGAAGTTGTGACAGGCAGCGTTTCAAGATCGAGGCATCAGGACATTTCATGAGTTAAGTACCCATCAAATGACTGTTTATTGTTTATTGATTACCTCTGGCATTTATTGAAATGGATTTCTGTAGGTTGTATGGTTATGTTTTTATTCTCCATGGTTTGGTAATGGTATCGTTGTGGGATTGATATCATCTCCTATCGTACATTATCCAACTTTAGTGCTAGTAGCTGCTAAACTGAAGGACTATTGTGGGTGATGGATTTAATTCGGTTATGGCCAGTAGGTCTTTGAATCTCAGAGTGAACATATTTTTCCCCCAAAAGAAATTCCAGGTAATATTTGCATCATTTAAACTTCTTTACAGTGTTACTAATGTTGGGTGATCTCATAGTAAAACTCTGCCTCGGCGGAGAAGCTGTGAAATAGTTTTGGAGAAGAAGCGACTTCTTGTCATCATCTTTCCTTGCTCTGTCTGTTGCTACTGTAAACACAGTAAATTGTAATCTTCTGAATGTGCGGCTTACAGTTCAGTCTCTCTTCATCTGATAGCTTACGTGGTGATGTGATAACATTCTACTTTCATGTTGGCGAGTGTAATTTGGGTCCATTCTACAGGTATTTGATGAAGCTGAATATCCAGTGTGGAAAGAGTATTCCACAGTGCTCCACTCGTTCCATCCTACTTCCCCCTCTCCTCTCTATGGTACAGTGTACTAGATTTTCACATCCAGTAGGAGGGATCCACAATGTTCGGCACTCCCCTCTCATGCTTCCCTTCCCCTCTCCGTAAGGTTTGTGCTATACTCAAAACTTTCCATTTACCTCTCCGTGACCACAGTCCTGAAATAGTATTTGGTGACAACAAAGTTGATATTGGCAGTCTAGATAAGTTCAGGAGTTTTCTCGATATATTAATACTTGTAAATTTCTTATTTGTCAGTACTGGCTCATATTATCACTGAACTCTCTATCGTTGACAAGTTTATGCAACGTAAACAAGGCTGTACATATATGCATATTTTGTGTGATTTCATAGAATCTGAGGATGTTCTTGTAGAATGAAACATGTCATTCTTTGTATAATAGAGCGTTTATTTTTCACGGGTATGTTTATAGTGTAATAATTTATGTTAAAATTGTATGTTTGACAAACTAGAAAGTTTTTTGTTACATTTAACTAAGTCTACAATGGAAAGTATGGCTTCATCTTTAACAAACTCTCCATTTTGTGCGTCATTTTATCTTCCTTTCCTTAGTTCAGCTACTGTTCGATTTCTTCTGTATTAAATGGGATAAGTGAGTATATTCTGGAATTTTATAATTTAATTCGCTTTTATTAGTAAACTAACTTGTAATAGAATGTAAGCTTTTGATCACAGTCCCTCCTGCACCCCTGTAGTGTCAAAATGTTTCATGAATCCAAGTGAAAAATTTAAAGGTCTCGTAGTACGAGGGCCATCCGATAAATAGGTTTCCCTATTTTACAAAAAATACAAGCAGGCTATTTACACTTGTGCTGGCCCTGCAGTGTGGGGGTAGCATGCCTGCCTCTTACCCAGAGGCCCGGGGTTCAATTCCTGGCCTGGTCAGGGATTTTTACCTGCATCTGAGGGCTGGTTGGAGGTCTACTCAGCCTATGTGATAAAAATTGAGGAGCTATCTGACAGTGAGATGGTGGCCCTGGTCTAGGAAGTCTAGAATAAAGACGGAGAGGATTGTTCGTGCTCACCACATGACACCTCGTAATCTGTAGGCCTTTGGGCTAAGCAGTGGTCACTTGGTAAGCCATGGCCCTACGGGGGCTGTTGCCCCATGGTGCTTGGTTTTATTTACCTTTGAGAAATATTTAATTTTCATTCTACAACTCGTACACTACTTTTCCACATAGTGACTATTTCATTCAAACATTTTGTTATGTTGGCAGCAGTTTCTTGATACCTTCATCATACCGGGTCGGGTCCCATCTCTGTAGACAGCGGTGCACTTCCTCTTCCACCTCTTCATCAGTTGCAAACCGCTTACCTCCAAGGTGCAACTTGAGTTGTGGATAGAGATGGAAATCACTCGGGGCAAGTTCCGCAGAATAAGGTGGATGGGGAAAAAGGTCCCTTTTGAAGTTCTGCAGCAAATCCTGCGTCCTTTGAGCTGAATGGGCAATATTTTCTGAGACAAGACAAGAACGTTTTCGTTGGATTTCAACTCTGAGCTTCGTGAGGACCGTGCAGGACCTCTCATGTGTGACCACAGTGCATTGGGGCAGTCAGTCAACCAATACAACATCATTACAGTCCCAAAAGGCAGTAGCCAAAACTATGCCTACAGAGGCTGAGGTCTAACCGAGCAAGTTGGCCATGCGGTTAAGGCCGCGCAGCTGTGAGCTTGCATCTGGGAGATAGTGCGTTCGAACCCCACTGTCGGCAGCCCTGAAGATGGTTTTCCATGGTTTCCCATTTTCATACCAGGTAAGTATTGGGGATGTACCTTAATTAACGCCACAGCTGCTTTCTTCCCACTCCTAGGCTCTTCCTCTCCAATTGTCAACATAAGACCTATTTGTGTCGGTGCGATGTAAAGTAAATTGTAAAAAAAGAGTCTGATGTCTTGGCCCTTTTTATGAGCATGTTCGCCAAGTTTCTTCCATAGCATGCTTTGTGGTTTTGTTTTTAGAGTTGAATAATGCACCCTGCTTTCATCTCCAGTAACAATGCGGGAAAACATTTGATCTCCCTCTCTTTGAAGCATTTGCAGGAAAGCTCAGGCTACCTCGTTCTGTTATTGCTTGTGAGCATCAGTAAGGAAACTTGGGACCCATCTTGCACAGACTTTTCAATACTGCAAGACATTCAACAATATCATTGCAATAAAGGACTGCCCAGTTTCCGTGCCAGGAGGCAGTAGATTCATTATCTCATCAGTGCTGACGCATTAATCTTTGTCCACCACATTCTGACCAACAGTGGCTGTAATGGGCCTGGCGCTGCGCTTGTCATCATGTACATCGTGCTGCCGTTCCAGGAACCATGAATGCCAGCATGCATCTTTCACTATAAACTCACACCTAATGGCAATGAATATTGGTAGCCATTTCATTTTTTGCCGTGGAAAAGCGAATAACAGAACAGAGTTCACAAGTGGAAACGCTTTCAAGTGGTAGCTCCATGGCAGGTAGCGCCGTACTGGTGAACACAGAGCAAGCACGTGCGGTTGAAGATCACCTTACCCCAGCCATATGCCAGTGGAAGTTCCTACAGTACCAACTTAATTCTAAAACATGTGGTTTGCAGAGAAAAAAATAAGGTAACTTATTTATTGGATGACCTTCGTAGATCATGAAAGAGCTCCTGTAACTGCAGATGTACACTCCAACACTAATGGTGTTCTCATCCCCACAGTTCTTGACAGAACACTGCATAACATCCTTGTAGTAGTAAAACATTTCATTTGTAGTTGCTTTATGTTTGACCTGCATCACATCTTTCCCTGGTCTATGACTGTGATAAGCCTGCTTCTTTCATGTTCGTTTTTTATTTTTACTCTTGGATGAACAGAACTGTCTCAATGCAGTGTTTATCCCCTGTGAGCTTGGCAAAACCAGATTATAGAAAGTGATTAAAATGTTTCAAGGGATTTTGATCTGTCTGTCTAAACAAAATGTATGTTAAGAGCATAGTATTAATATTTCTCACTGTATGGCAAAAGATTTAGGACAGTTTAAATACTTGGATGTGATTCAAACAACCTCAATGATTTGATAGACGTAATTGGATACATAAAGTTAATTAATATAATTTAGTGTTTATGTCTGTGGCAGATTCCTTCCAAAATTTTGTGCGAGATGGTCCCAATTCCATCTCTGGTAGGATATCTTCTGGTATGGCTAGAAAATGCTTCTCACTTTATATTTGGTTCTCAGTCTCATGCTTTCTCTGACATTAGGTTTGAACAATGATGATAACACCATTCTCAGTGCAGCCTTTGGTTTTGAAATCCTCTGCTGGTAGAAATCTCTCTTAAACAGTAGTAAAATTTTGAAAGTAACTGTAATACTTGGAAGTAGTAAATTATTATGCTCATTTGTTGGTGACAGTATTTGTAGATGTGTGTTACGTGCATAACTTATGTATCTTATTTTCCACAGGAAAATATTGAAAATGTGTCAGAAATGATACCACTGAAAAAAGAAGCCAAATCAGAGTTAACAGAGCCAGGGCCAATGCAGGAAAATTCACTTGAGGTAATGTACATAATTTGATAAGCCATTGTTAGGTACTGAAAATAGAAAATTGCTGAACAGATATCAGTTGTTGACCCTTCATTTCAATACATATGATTGATACACTTTTTTATGAGATTGACTGTTTACTTACCTAATTTTCACCTTTCCTTCATGTTCTTTAAGATCTTGCATTATGTATCACGCAGCAGTTGGGGTAGATCCAAAGATCTCTACTGTATATCATTTGGGAGATGGTATCATTGCTACTAATATTTTTGACTTAGTGAATATTTTCAATCACGGAGTTGCTATAAGGAGCACTTTTTTGTTACTGTTCCTGGGTATTTTACTAGTTGTTCCAAATGAAACACCATTGTAATCTTGTTGATTATATTAATTATTGACTTCTAGATTATACAATTATTTGTAGATACAAGTTGCAGGTGATTGCTTGCTTGCTTACTGTCAGAATTCACTTACGTACTACACACTTTGTAGCCATCTTGTGGCAAGTAGAAAACATTCTTATCCTTCCTAATGTGGTCTGTGATGATACTAGTCTATGGTGACTTATAATATTACTTAAACTTTCAATGAATAAATGAGCCCTTCAGGAGTGATCTTGCCTTTCCGTTTCATGTGTGGTAAAGGACAGTGTTTGTGAATAGGATTTGTATGTTCCCCATTTCTCACCTGAACATTTGTTACATGAATTAGGATACACATTTGATCACTGCCATCGTCCACTGTGTTGTTATGGGGTATTTATTGGGATATTTAATTGACAATCTCTTTCAGGAATTCTGGGTTGGCTGCTCAATATACAGCCATCTGGATAATGAGAGAGGAAGTATAATCATGATCAGGGAGTGTAGTATTTTTCTCTCCTACAAGGAAATTGGATGTAGTTAGGTAAGAAGTGTCAAAAGGGTCGTCATTTAACTTTAGTGAGGAGATGTACGTGTTGTAAGAGTGGTCCATTCTTTGTTGGTCAAGAAATAAGAATTCATCACTCTTCTAAGGTGATATATCAGACTGTTGACAGCTGCTTCTCGTTTTCTATCAAAGTGTAGTGCTGCAGGAGGGATGGAATGCTGTATCAGTCCCAAGCCTGCAGTTGCAGGGAAGAGCTGGTTTTTCTCAGGATTGTTTTTCAGAAAGGCCTTGATTTCCTTAGCTGCTCTGAAGAAGTTTGTGCCATTATCACTGTAAATGTTCAGGGGGTGACCTATGTGAAAATAAGTGAACAAAGAGAGGCGAGCAATGTAGTTGTGAGATCAGGTATCATGTCTATGTAGAGAGACTTGGTAGCTAGGCAGTCTGGTATTGTTCCATCTCACGCCAATGTTTATGAGAATTGAGCCAGCATAGTCTATTCTAGTGATAAGAAATGGGTACATGCACACTTTGTGTATTTCGCGTTAATTGTTCAGAAGTATCTGCATTGAACTTACGACCCTTGAGACGTGCATAAATGTTGCTTCTTTACCGTTCCCCCTTGCTGATGGGATCCGAAACTTGCCTCTCAGAGATAAGAATAAGAATAAGTGCCATGATGAAGTAGTCGAAGTTGTTCCGCAATGATAATTAGATTAGTGAGATGATGATATATATACAGAATGATCTAATATTTCCTCCCCACTAGAATTAAGATATTGTGCAGTCTTCTGCTGACAAGGAGATGGCTTCCTGATCTATGATTATGGTTATAATCAATATAATTTAATATTTTCTACAGAACATTAATGCAACATTTGAGTGGAGGGTTCAACTCCGATATGAACAGTGGACTTGAATTTCACTCTTGTTTATAACAACCTGAGATAAATCAAAAACAATATGCAGCTACTCTCTGTACCTTTTTTAATCTTGAAACTTTTGTTATGAATAAGTCATCATCAAGTCTCTAAGAAGCATTTGTGGCATTTTTTGAACTGGGAGATTGATTCGAACATCACGTTTTCATTTATTCCTACTCAAAGGATCTTGATTCAACCATCCAGAACTATGCCAACAAACTGTATTGTTGACAATTGTGTTCATTTGTGGTCGTCTGGACATTACGTCAGAGGGTTTCTCTTTGGAAGGCACATGGTGCCACTCATTTGTATCTTTAGCAACCTCAAACTGGGAGCCTTTAATGTTTTCTTTGAGTAGTTTTGTCAAGAGAAAGGCTCCGCAAATCTCAGATTTTGAAGGGAGAGTTATGAAAAACCATTTTTTTAAAGCTTTGCCGCCTTGCATTTTACACAGAGCAAGATTTTATTGCTAAACAATCTGACATACACACGTAAATGCTATTTGTTGAGCCCGCAGTCAGATGATTATAGAGAAGAGATGTTCTTGAGTGGATGACCCTTCATGGTGTATGTAGTTGGGACAAATGCCATTGTCAGTCTTGACTGAAGCGTTGATTTTAACAAGTGTTTTTGCTGTTTTACTTGAATTATTTATGACAGAGTAATGTGGAATTTAATCGTGATTTTCTTCCTGCTGGTTTTCACATTCCTCTCATGTTATCAAGTGATTTGAATTCTAACATGAATTTAATATATTCCTGGTAAAACTTCTTATTTTTCAGACGTTTTTTTTCCAGGGACAGGACATGCTTAATAGCCATTTGTTCAGATCAACTAAGTTTTAAAGCATTTCTTCACAGGGAGTTATACAGTGTATCTAACTGACGTGTCTGTCATCATGTGTTGCTGGAAGTTTGCTTCATGCTGTTTTTCCATTGGTGGTGTTCTATTATGTTATCCAAAATAGTGAATTTTGTTTTGTAGGTTGCATACGAGTAGAGATTGATGAGGCATAGGTTTTATCTTGTCAACTCACCTCTGCCGCATTCGTCATTTACCACTGCTTTCTTCCTGGCATTTGACATGTGCACACTGCTGCAGTTACGGGACTGCAGTCAGCCGATTACCTGCATCAAACATGGATGGCATCATCGGTTTAGATTGTACACTCTACACTCTTCATGGATGTTTTCGGCGTTTCTAGTGCCATGTGTCATTGCTTTTCCTCTACCTCCCCTCTTCATGTCGTCTTTACCTGTTACCTTGATGCACTCTTTGGCTGTTGGGCAGAGGGCAAAATCTTTGTCTTATGCTGGTGTAAATTTTCACACTGGTATGGGACTTATTCTTGACCATAAGGTATTGTAAACTGCGCCTGATTCTCGAGTGAGCCGATGACCGTAGATTTAGGCCCCTTTAAACAACAAGCATCGTCATCATCATCATCATCATCATCATCATCAAGACTCTTGAGTGGTAATATTTTATTATGTATCCATAAAGGTGTTCATCTCAAATTCCTTTAATTGGAACGCTTTTGGAATTTATGTGAAAATGAACTTTCTGTGTGTCAATTCTCTCAAAAATCCTGGAATTAAAAATTTGTTTACATTCCTGAACTGCGTAATAGTCTTATCTTGAACTTGCTTTCGCTTATATTTTCTAGTCATTTCAATTCTTACTGTATGCCCAGATTTTGTAATTGAAAATGCTGACCTTTTATTCAGTCACCTGTTCTTATTTTTTTTCTATTTGTTACATAATATTTCTTTATTTCTCATTGTACAGTTGGTTAGGAAATGTCTGTTCTGTTTAATGAAACTAATTGTAAATGTTAGTGACACTCTCACTGATCTTTGTAGTATTTCCTTTGTGTTTGGTTGTGAATTACCTTTTGATTTTTTTGTGTTGTACTGTTTGTAAGTTGTTGTGCCTTGTCTTTCAATACATCCGAAGTAGCCAGTTCTTGGTCATGCACTAGTGTCCTTGTATTTTTTTTTTTTTTGCTAGGGGCTTTACGTCGCACCGACACAGATAGGTTTTATGGCGACGATGGGTTAGGAAAGGCCTAGGAGTTGGAAGGAAATGGCCGTGGCCTTAATTAAGGTACAGCCCCAGCATTTGCCTGGTGTGATCCTTGTATTTTCCTAACTGCTTGTGCATTATTTATATCTTACCCCTGTGTACAATCCATAGTATAACCTTTCTTGGCCAGCATGTGCATATGTCTCTTTGATGTTCACCTCTTATCTTTCGTAAGTAATTGTACTAACCTGTCCATCAGAGATTCATCTCAATTTTGAGTTTTGGAGAACTGGTTAGTTTTTATGAGTTTGCTGATACATTATTAAATGGTGTATGAAAATTTGAGTTCTTGGGAATATGTCCATTTGAGGAGTATGCAAAATGGGATCAGCAAGTGTTAAGTCTCAACGAATGTTCCAGTAGGAAATTGGCATTGTTGAAATTGTGGTTCTTTTTCAGAAGCTCACTAGCCAGGGTAAAGTCGGTGATGAAATTGTCTTTAGTGACGTTTCTCCCTGTTCCCTCAATATCTTTGACAAGTCTCAATACCACATTCCTTCCATTGTTCACTTCTCTCTCTCTGTTTACTGGTGTAGCGTTGTCAACTGCAGAGGCGCACACGTAAACCGTGTCCAAATCCGAGAGGAGCCATAATTTTGTTCCATATTTTCCTCTTGGTTTGGTAGATAAATACTGCTTAAAGAGGCATTTTCCCTAAAGGAAGCCAGATGTTCATCCACAGTATTATTTTCAAATGGAACAAACACTTTAGGTAGTTGTGAAACGAACATGTCATGAACATCTCTTATTGCTGTTAACTTGCCATTACATCTATGGACTAGTCTCTCTTCCTTATTATCGAAGCTCAAAACTCGGTTATCATTTGGGACCATTGAAGAGATGTTGTAGCTCGAAGGATAGGGTGACCGTCTGCTTCATTCCATACTTCTCGAAGTGATTTGCCCACTGATTTGTAGACTCCAGCAAAATCAAGCCTGCAAATATAGATAACTGCATGTTATTGTTGATTGTGATTATTAGCAGTTAACAAAAGACAGAAACTGCTATTCTTTCCAAATTGTGTAAATGAAACATGTACTGTGTGTGATAAATTGATTTGCTTAATGCAAATATAAGTATCAAATAGGTGGACATTTTTACTGTACTGTTACTGTTTCTTTGTAAATAGGATTTGATACGGGAAATGAAGCTGATTTCTTGCAATTGAAACCTAGGTTAGGTGATGCCGCTTGAAATAGGAAACTGGCAATGTTTGCAACAATCCTCTGGACTGATGCTATTGCAGTTCTTAGGAAGGAAATGTAATATGGGTGTTCAGTCTATTGGAATTAGAAAATACATTCTAATGAGTCGGCTGCTGCTTGGAAAACATCTGCAATAATGTTTAAACAAACTGATTGCTGTTTTGTAGTAATTTTAATGGGTTTGTGTGAGTTCGGTATCTTTCCCGCCTTTTATGAAAAATCATGCATAACCTTATAAGAAAAACCTTAAACTGAAGAGATTTGCATTCACCAACAGAAAATTGACAAAATGAAGCACAAACTGTAACTACAGTACAGTGTATAATGTAGATATCTCCTTCTTTTATTGCTGTCATTGTGTAGATAACGTATGATGGCACAATTTATGTTAACCCCCATTTAACAATAAAAATTCAGGTCACTCTAAAAACGTAAAATAAGGGTTCTGCTGAATGTGGAACGTACCTTACACCTGATTGTCAATATGGTTGTTTTCTCCATTCCGTCCCATTTCGAGATATGTACACTTCTTTTTGTACAGAGTCAATCTCATGTTCTAGTTTATAACCAGATACTTAGAGCTCGTCATTTTCTTCTCCCTCCAGAGAAACGTGATCGTCATCAGTTTTTTGGAAAAACAAATTCAGGATCAGTCAATGCATCATCAGCTTCCTCTTCATGTTTACTCTCACTAATTTTATATAATATATTGTACCAGTAAAAGAGCCCGACTCTCAGATTAAATTTTAAAGTAGCATGAATATAGTTTTCAGGGCGAAAAACTGGATTAATTGTAGCTAGGGCTCGGTACAGGAGGTAGGGTCCTATCTACAGAAAAACTTTGACTCTGATTGCACAAGAGTTTATTCAAATAAGTCATGAATTTGTACATCACCTCTAAGTAGAAATGGATTGTCTTCCTCGTATTCCAATAGTATGGCTCGGGATCTCCAGCTCACCAAGCCAAACTGGTTGAAGCACGTTCCAGAAGACTCCAGGTATTCCAGGGACTCCAGATACTCCAGACAGAGGCGGCTGGACTGTCTGGATTGACGGCAAGTAGAGATGTCTCGAACTCTGAGGCCCGGGTTGAACCCCGATGATCCAGGCGATGTCGTAGATAGTCATGTACAACCTCAGCCCAATGAGACTGAGAGGATTGATGTTCCCAAGGTCACTAGTAGCACTGAGTCCATGAAAACCTTGGATGATCAACTTATAAGCAGAGTTCTTGATAATTGTACATCAAGACTTCCAACACTCCTAAAACGATATGAGTGGTATTAATAATTTAGAGTTCATCACTAGGAAAATCCTCGTCCCTGAATAACTTTTGGCGACGAAAAATACAAGTCCCTTCTTGTGAAATTATAGTTAAACTCAAAGTTCATTACTGGCGAAGGTGCATGTCTTTGCCTAAACTCGAATGAAAACACAAGTCCATTCACTTGGAAGTTTGAATATATTTAAAGTTAATCACTGGTGAAATTCATAAAGTCTTTGAGTGACCACTGACGAAAACACAAGTCCTTCCTCATAAATAAATTCACTGACGAAATTTATAAGTCTTTTAAACCAACACTGGCAAATGTACAAGTCTTTGAATAAATGTAAGAAACATCCTAACTTCGTTTAAAGCCGTTGGAAATTTAAAGTTCATCACTAGCAATGTTAAACAATCACTGTCTATTAGAAGGATGAGTTCCTCAACAGTCGCAAATATTCCACGTAAATAATACGAGTCCATTTCACGAACACTTAGAAAAATTCCAATCTCGAATACTCGTAAATAATACAAGTCCATTCAATGATCACGTAGAAAAGTTCTGGTCTCGAACACATGAAAATAATACAAGTCCATTCAGTGAACACTTAGAAAAATTCCAGCTTCGAAGACGCGTAAATAATACAAGTCCATTTAGTGAACACTTAGAAAAGTTTCAGTCTCGAAGGCACGTAAGTGATACAAGTCCATTTAATTAACACTTAGAAGAATTCTGGTCTCGAACCCATGTAAATAATACAAGTCCATTTCACGAACACTTAGAAAAATTCCAGCTTCGAAGACACGTAAATAATACAAGTCCAAACACTTAGAAAAGTTTTAGTCTCGAAGGCACGTAAATAATACAAGTCCATTTAATTAACACTTGTAAATATTCTAAGTTCAATTACGAAGACTTAGAAAATTTTCTACAACACTCGAAGTCTTATGAGTCCACTTTATAGTACTTGGAAGAATCGTCTTCCCACACTTGTATAACGACAGAGTTCCACGATGATAGTAGCAGCAAGAGTGTCCCCGCTGACTACTCAGCTGAGACTGTGTGAATAGGCTACAGTAGGTCCTCCTTTTATTCAATTCGGGACGTCTACGTCGTAATACGGTTTGATTGAATATCTCCCGAATCCCTCGATGGATTTGCTTGAAACTCGAGCATTGGGGCGTTTAGGTGATCCCAAACAAGATGACATATCGCTCGATTCGCTAGCATCATTATTATATAAATTTCAAAATTTTCTCCATCGATCTCTCTAGAACAAGTGACGTGGAATCCAGAAAATACCAGTCAAGGCTGGTAACACGTGTTGAGACGAGCGGGCGGTCTAGCTAGCCCCTGTGGCTACGTCACAGCTCACAGTCGTCATACACTCTAGCTGGTCCTCGCTGCTGGTAAACAAACCGGGCGCTCTCGGAACATTACGCGTGGTAAATAAACGTAACTTATGCTCAAAAAATGCTTATGTACAGGTCGTAACCGGTACAATATTTCATACAGATTTCTCATTACCGCTGATAACCATCCATATTTGATCACAGAAACAATGCAGCACTCCCTAGTCGTGGGGGTAGTCGATCATTGTTTGTGTAGTGACCAGCAGGTAGGGCAGCATTGATATTAATGGATATGTCCATTTGATCCATTCATCATATATGTAATTTTTTGAACTGGTAGAGTAGTCAGCAACTGAAAAATATTTTTAAATCGTGTCAATACCTACTGAAGGAGATGAACAAATACACAAGTTTTTTGGCATATACAGTTCATATTTTGTCGGTTACAAGCAATTGAATATTAAATCTGGGTCGATGCAATCCATTCAGATTAGAAGGATTAAATGGGGTAGAGACGAGCCTTAATGAACATGTCGAGATGCTGATAATAATGTCTAACTTCATTATAATGCTACAAGTGGGGCATAGCTTATTTGTACATTCAAGGATGTGCTTCGCATACTCCAATGCAATCCGCTTAGTGCAGTGGCAGTGGTTATGAAATAAGTTCTACAGTATGGTTATATTTGGTTCAATCATGACAATGTTTTACTAGGGTTTTCTTTGTCTAAACTTTCAGGGACAAGGTGATATTTTGAAACTTTTGATTCCAGTTAGGCCTTAATTTCTAGTGATCTTATTTTAAAAATTGCCCTTGAAGTGTAGTCACAACATTATGTCTCTGTCGAAACTTGGTAATTTTAATTTTTGGAAGGCTGACCTTTGTCTGTTTGACCAATTCTCTTGATTTAAATAAATATTTGCTTCAGTTTCATTATAATTAGCTACTGGTTTTAGGGAGGTTATCAGTTTTGATTCCAGAAAGTCGTAAAAGACTTTGAAATCTTTTTCATATGTGTCATGTCCATGTCAGTGAAACACCCCCTCTTATAGAGAATGGTTATATAGTTGTACTTAAATAGCGATTTTCTTGATACTGAAACGTTATTTGCGGTATATTCAAAGGAGCTCCCACAAGGAAGGGTGGACTATTACGATCAATTATCCAAGAATTAGTTTACCCCAAAATAATAATAATAAGGTCCGCGACACATGGTACGAAAATATGCCAGCAGGGAGAGAAAAATGCCAAAATTAATTAAATGGAAAACAGGTTAAACAACCCACAATACTAAATTCATAACAGGGAAATCAATTCATTTCCACCAACATCCATCAACAATCAACATCTCCATCAATCAACATAATATACTCATGGCAACGAAAATACGCTAGGTAGTTAAGGAAAATGGCCAATCATAGGCCACCAAACAACAATAGGCATGTACATATTAAGAGACAAAAGGAAGACAGGACGTCGAAAAATCACGAAAATACCAAACAAATTATTTTAATAATATAACCCAGAAGTAGGAAAATTAAGATGGAAAACGAACGTTTGTTCCACATCCTTGCAGCAACCCGCTTGGTTAATAACCCTGCCAAAACATTGCACTAACCCCTACTTATTAGGGCTAGAAAGCCGCTACCAATCATTGAGTATTAAATTTGCAATTTCCAAGAATAAGAATTAATATTAATTCACAGCAGGTGCAAGTCCCTGGTAAACAAAAGTAGTTTATATATAAGTTTTTTGACTCGAAAAGTGTTCAAACACCGCAGGGCTAAAATGTAGAGTTTAGTTGATGCAAAGTTACATCCTGTTGCGGTATGCACTTCACATTTTGAAATATTCAGTTCACCAGTTGGAACAAGTTAAGGATGAGTTGGAAAAACACTTACAGTGTAGTATCTTGCCATAGTCGTGAGTTCGCTTCAGCGTCATATCCTCACTTACGTATTACACCTTTCCTACCAACTTCTCTCCTGTCATCGGCACCTATCTACTCATATAACTCTCGTTGGGCGATCATAATATCATGCCTCGGCTGCAAATGACCCAAAACTAAGATAACCATCATGTACGCGGGGGTCTCTCGCATATATAAGTACGATGGTCGGAGGTATACATTCGGTTCTCAGGGTAAAACATCTCATTAAACTCTCAAATTATACAAAACAGTCGTAAGTTCCGTTGAAGAGTAGTCATGATTCTAATCAATCATTCAATTCCCACGCGAGTAGGTGAAAACCTGATATGAGGTTCATTACTCAGCATATCTAACCTTAAATAGCTCTAATACTATCCTATTTCTACGTATTATAAGTTACATTGGGAAAAGAAACAGATAAATAAGCCTAGATCTAATTTATTAGCATGCTAATGTTTTATAATTAAAATAGGAATTAAATTATTAGCAATAGTGAAAAGAAATTGGATTCATATTATAATATCATTCTTGAGCTCGTAATCTTCATGGTAAACATAATTGAATTCATCATATTATATTCATTAAACTGAATATCATCCGGTCATATAACCATTTTCATTATTTTAATATGTTTCATTGGGTAAGAGAGGGATAATTCTTTATTTATCATGGAGGGAGTGGTATATCTTCCTGTTAGTATTATTTGGGCTAGCTTTGGGACATCCACTGGATTCTCATTTGAAATTTTTGGTTTGGATTTTCATTATAACTTCTTCACGACATGAGATAAGTAATATGTTTCTTAATTATGGTTTTAAAAATATATCAATGCAACTATAAATGTACCTGTCGATACCGATATCAAGCCTATTATAATTATATACATTCATATGTGCAAGATTAATTCAAGTATTCTTACTATAGAGTGCCACCATTACGATGATCAATCAGTTGTAAACGCGTAAGTTGTGCCAAATGTTTTCATAAATACGTGCCATTGCATATAAAACCAACTCTCAAGTTATTCACCGCTGTGCCAAAATTAGGATAAAAACCTACTCTACCGATCTACATTCACATAATAAGACATATTTTTAGTTATGCGATGTTCCTTCATCTGTACGTATATTCAGATTATATTGCATGTAATATACAAGTAACCTAGCGATATGTCTTGCATCAATGCTATTTATCGATCATATAACGCTTGGACTGTAACATACATTCACATAAACATGACCTAATTCCATCTCTTGCATTGTTAACCTCTATATTAAAAACCGTAACCGACACAGAAACTCGCAATAACCTCATCTAGGCTTTGCTTACGCCGAGAACAATTCACATTTCCTCAGGCTAACAACATTATGCAATTCTCGTATTTCAATTCTTCCCGATGTCTCCATATAAAAACAATACAAATTCAACTTCATTTCAATAACCTCTGTGTTACGGTGAAAACAGTCCAATAGCCTGAGTTTCCATTCATAAACTGCAAGTCCCTAATATTTCATCATTTCCTTTCAATACAATAATCGTACTGGCCATGTCTGCCGATCAAGTGCTCATAAAAACTAGGTTACTTTACATCGCATACATTCCTCTTAACCACAAATAGTTCGATATTAATTGGTCTTCTCAAGTAGATTGGCATATAAAACATGGATTTGCTCATATTGATCTTGTTTATAATACCCTACACATATCTCACGAGCACAGGATTTGTATTACTAAAAATAGCACATGTCAGCAGTTAATTATTTAAATCCAGACCATAGTATTCACTTATTGGCACTTGATATATATCTGTAGGCACTTCTGCACTCAAATAAATATATCCTAGCAAATAATTAAAATTTTGTAATGCAAAGTTCGAAACCATATTACTTATCTCGTGTCGACTTTCCCGTTGCTGGCTCCTTCATCGACTAGGACATCTCGGAGTAGTCAATCATGTCCCAGGATCACGTCACGGCTGGATTCGGCTGGGCATCTTGGCTTGAGCTGAGTTCATCTTGCGCAATCTTCCTACATCCGTTTAGGCGAGATTCATTACGTCACCAGGGATCATGCAACGAAAAGACAGCAAATATTTTGTAGAATACATATTTCTCTGATGAATTGTAGGTTTTCCAATACGTGTACTTGAGTTTATATATTTTATAACTGATAGAAATATTTCTCTTAAATTATATATTTCCTCAATTTTGGTCTGCTTTTCGTCAATTATGTCGCCTAAACAGGTACTGCTTATAACTTGAAATAGTTTTTTCTGCGTTTTTTAGTGTAGATTGGCCACTTATTATGCTATTCCGGCCTTTTTCTTTACGTCGATATCTGACTCGGCTGCAGTCACACTTTACTTCAATATCTTGGCGTTTTCCTTTGATTCCTTAAGTATCCTGCAGATATTGGAGGTTTATTCCTTCGATTTATTGTATATAAATTACTTTAGTATTTATAATTCATTGATTTTCTTTCGCTATCTCGTAGTAAAACGTACAGTTCTTCCTTCACGCAGTTTTTTCTCAAGGTATCCAAGAATCGAGTCAATTCAATTATTTCATGGTCCATAGTTGTTCAATCTTGGAAACTCTTTACTCTTTTGCTGGTCAATATCAACTCCGCCTACTGATCAAGATCGATTTGCAGTAAGATTATATTCCGTTCGCATTTACGCCGCCTGAAGCTGCTCCGCGCCATATTTGTCCACTGTATTTCCATAATAGTTACTGCCTCAAATGTAACGTAATGGTACAGTATGGTAAAGGTAATCCTTAGAGTGCACTCCAAAATTCCAGGCGAGGTACATTAAGTGGTAATAAAACTTAAAATTAACTTTCACAGTTCATGAGTGCATAAGCCGTATCAAGCGAACGTCACCCTGGGTCCATGATAAGCGCTCTATCCATCCCGGCAAGTGGAGAAGCACGCCGTCCTTCCATCACAGCTCACTAGCAAAACCTTAATGGCGACTGGCCAGATGCCTACATGTCAGACCACAGTCGCAGTGTTTACGTGCGCATACTCGCTCGGTGGAGGGGGAGAGTGGCGAGATGGTTCATACCGACGACACTAGAATGCAGGAGAATACTGGAAAAGGCACTGTCTGGCCATACACCACAGATGGACACATTAATAACTTTAAAGCCGGCGGAAGTTAATGTTTATAAATATTGAAAACCATGGTATCTGTGACCATGTATCACCTTGATGAATAACGCAGCGGCAAACCACATTAAAGACACGAATTTCAATGGCCATGCAGCCAGCACTAATGTATTCACAGAGAGGTATAAATTCTTAATTCGGTAATAGACTCCCTCCCCGAAGCTCCACATATACAACATATAATAACTTTCATAAGGTGGTAGTCTGTATACAAGCTGAGTTTTTGATGGAATAGTCCGAATAAGAAAATGACCACCGACCACATGTCCCAGTTTATGCACCACCAGCAAGATGAATCCAATAGTCAATTAAGAACCAAAACATATATGAATTGAGTAAAAAACAATTGAATGCATTTAAATGACACTAGCTGTCCAGTTACTTTCAATCATTAAGAAGTCCCATGCATTAAAGTGGTGGTACACGCAAGTCGCAGGTAAATCTGTTAATGTTCTAGATAAATGGTGACACTCATGCTCCAGATCATTTGCTAAGTATTAATTCCAATAAACAAGTCTCGCAAGTTCATATGTATCAACTGTTCATAGATTTCGTTACTTTGTGGTATACACACACAACTGAACAACTTCCTAAATGTTCACTGGTATAATAATAAATGTTCTTAGATTTAAATGCACGCGATTATAAACCCAAATTGAGATTATCACGTTAGACATTCATTTTACTATTGTTTATCTGACTTGCGTAAGTTAAGAAACGCCTTCATTTGGTTTCCATTTTTATTATTATTGCCAGGGTAGCATAAACCAATTTAACAAATGAAAAACGCCCAGAAGGGCAAGGAAAAGAAATGAGCAAATATAGGAAAACAAAATTGGTGAGCATGTAATAAGATCACAAGATCCAACAGGTAAATCCTTTACATAATCTTAAACTGGATTAACTTGACTTAAGACTACAGTATGGCATTGGATAAAGCTACTAGTAAAAGCAAAAAGAGAACAGGATTACAATAGAATACAATAATTATCTAAACGGCCCTTGACCAGGTACTAGGAAATATATAACCATAAATATATCATGCTAAAATTAAATATATCGGCAGAAATTTGATGCACAACATATAAGGAAAAGAACTAACTTGAAAATTAAAGATAGTCATCTCCTCAAATTAGTTTTCTGTGCACGTCAGCAACCCTATCGGAATGCCACATAATAAAGGCACCACCAGCAACAATGAAAACGTCGTCGCCGTAAGACCTATCTATGTCGGTGCGACGTAAAGCCCCTAGCAAAAAAACAATGAAAACGAGAAGCTACCGTTGCATAGACATACAACTTCAAACATACACAATACACGGAAATAAGTTAAGCTTAGGAAAGAAGATACTGACAGAATACAACAAACCACAAACATGGTAAGTTCAATAAGTCCAGACATCAAT
Source organism: Anabrus simplex (assembly GCF_040414725.1). NCBI lineage: Eukaryota > Metazoa > Arthropoda > Insecta > Orthoptera > Tettigoniidae > Anabrus > Anabrus simplex. The sequence continues at coordinate 129,887,600 of NC_090279.1, read as the reverse complement.
CAAGTAAGAACACGCTACAGACCACAACACCTGATCCAGCAATGCATGATAAGACAGCAAGAAACTCATCAAATAATCGAACACTGCCACACCGACAGTACTCTTCATATAGATGGCCTACCCAGAGATGTCAAATCATTTCCAGAATTGAAATACTAAGAGAACAGCAATCCACACATAATTTCAAAATAACCAGACGTTGACCAAGGGAGAACATGTTGCGAAGCAATAACACATTACACAGTAATCCAAGTTAATTAAAATTACAATTAATTTTTTAAATCAGTAGAGCAGAATCACTAATCAGTGAGTCAATAAATAAATTTTTAAACTCATTAACCCTCAAACACACGCGTATGGGGTGGAATCCACCCCAGGTCATTTTATTTCCTAGTAAAATGTACAAATAACTTTCCTGTGCCCACCCCGCTCTTGTACCTTTCTGGCTGGATCCCCGCAGAGAGAGTCATTCTTACATAATCTATCTTAAAATATCAAATTAATACAGTAATTCATATTTTACAATACAATGATATGTGGAGTGGAAAGCACCCACCACGCGTGTGTCTGCGTCCTAAGATCTGGTGCGTGTGCTTGAGGGTTAAATACACGACCAAAATCTAGAAATTATATTTTGCAATTAATCAATTGTAATGCTACGTATGCACTCCATGCATAACCCGTCTAAAGAAGAGATAAGATCAGATATAGTTATACTCACAAATAAGAGAAACACTGAGAAACTGGATATGAGAAAAAGATCAATATCCATGGCTTACGGTAAATAATTACTCAAGGCAAGATGAATATAGTTCGCTGGAGTTCGAGACTTCAAGATCTTTCAGATGGTGGATACGCGTATCAGCAACACCAAGTCAAGAATAGTATTAGGATATAGGAACTCATAATAACACAGTCATTAACACCATGGTGGAGCAGGACAGAAAATGGCAGAAAGAAATTCAGAAGTGTCACCCAATCTTAAATTATATTCCTCACAACTTCACCGAATTTTCAAACATATACATCAATAATGGAATACTCATTTAAATAAATGGTTTAGAAATCCCCTCAATTAAGTGGCCAATTTGGAAATGAGAGCAGAGACGTGACACGATTCCCTACCGGTTATCCACAAGGGATCTCGGACAAATCCGGAATAGTAACAAGTGACATCCCTAGACTCACACTGTAGCCACACAGCCGCAGGTACCGTGCGAAATATATATGAAAAAGGTAAATAAAATTTAAATGGTAGATCATGAACTAGGACGAGGGAAAACGCTCAATAGAACGGTGAAGAAGGAGAAAACACCACGAAAAGACCCGATCATCGAATAGTGGGAGGCTTCAATACCACCTATGAAGCACTAGTTAATCCCATACTCAACTGGCGCCCCGCAGAACGGCAAGATGACCAAAAATTAATAGCAACGGATAGTAACACTCCGGAGAGAAAAGGACCAATAGACTGGCAGGTTAATCCAAAATGAACTTTATAGTACAGGATAAATACATGATGACGTCAGATTACCCGGGTATGCAGAGAATTAAAACAAAACAAGAATTGACCAGGTCATACAGGAATCACAAATTACATGCAAGCAGACCAGGTTTTTCTAAGAAGAGTGGTGAACCCATGCCGGGATTTATTTCCCAATCTACGGGCACACAGGGGTTAATTAAATGCAATACCGACCATACCGAAGTGTTATAACAATTTAATTATACAACACAATAACAATACAACCTTAATGAATTTCAACGGACATGCGTTAGCAAAAAAGTGGGGAAGGGAGCACTAACCTTCCTCAACGACATGCCGTGAAGCAATCATGCCACCTCACAATGCAAACTTAAAACAAAATCACGTACCGTTACAACATAACTAACTCAGGACCAAAACCATTACCTACTAGGTTCGAAAGGAGAGGATCAATTGGTGCAATTTGTGAAAAATATCACCACCATAACAAGTAGACGAGGTAGGACGACATGGACGTTACAACTCAATAGATTAACACACTTCATGAATAATACACCAATTTAGAGACAGAAACCAGGCAAGTAAGGTCTGTAGAAGATTACAGAATTAATACCACATGCACCCCAAAAATACAACAAATAACAACGTAGTTAACCACCATTACAAGAAAGGAAAACCCAGATGCCTAATTTTGAGAAGGTAGATAGGGTAAAATTTTACTCACCTGAAAATGAAAAGTACAGGAATGACTAGAAATAGATCACTCAGTTAACGGGTAATTCACAACTGGTTACAGAAATGATTAAAAGTTGGGCATGAGACCAATCGGAAATTAGGAAATCGTATCACCAGAAGTTGGAGACCGAAAGCAGTGAAGACAGTTAAGTCCATGCCGTAAAGGCAAACAGCCAACCACCACCAAGTCCGATCGACAGAGTTCCGCAATAACCAATATCCACAGGCAAATCCAAAACTCAACAAATAGGATCTAACACCGGGTACTATCCAGTTCCTAGTCAACCCCCCAAATAAAGAAACTAACCTAACAGATTACTCGGTTCGTTTAATGCACACCTAACAATACCACAACCGGAATAGACAGTTATATCACCAAATTAAAATCGGATAACAAGACATAGGCAATAGAATACTAGAACAGTTAAAGATAAATAGAGGTTAGGACACCTTAACAGTTTTCATACCAGTGAACAACAATGCACAGACCTAATATTATATACAATTTTCCAAAATTTGCTACAAGACAAAGGCTACTACATAATACATAATTAAATTAATGATGAAAATTTAGTAATCTTCAATGATCAGGATAGAATCAATTTATGATGGACAGAGCAGGCATGCACCCAAACCAAAGGAGCAATGAGATATTAACGATTAAATAAATAGGTGTCAATAGCGCAAGTGAAAGGATCCACACGCCACGAACCACAATCGCATTTTAAAATACAATGGTAACAAGTACACGGTAGTAAGCTACTACACAGTGATATTAAGATTCACATGAGACATGAATGCAGAAGATTTGGTGCAGAAAATCATAACACGTTGTAATTAATTCGCACACTACTAAACACCAATTTCTGGAGAGAAAAAGGTCATACGGTAAGGAAGCAATACTCAAAACAAAAATACTATACATGGAAAAGTTACTAAATACAATTCACACGCAACCAGAATAGTTACAAAATAATCTAAAGGTAATTAAACAAATTTTCTCACTGAAATGTAGCCCTCATCCGCAGGTCCGTACTACATACCATACGTATTATCAAGAAGCCCTTAAGGGAGAAGAGGGAACACACATAACCTGATTTTAACTGGGAAAATTGAACTCGCCTAATCCTCTTGGTGATGGGGTCACTCCCCAGTACCGATAATGGAGACAAAAACTGTAAAATAGTACAGGGACTTTGATACCTAGGAGCAAGCTTAACATAAAATTTGTTAATTTCTTTACTAATGGTATAGGACCTGACAAAAACTTGATCACCAACTTTCAACCTAGTTGACTTTCTAAATTCGTTGTACTTATCTCTGCCTGTCTTACAGGATACCGACAATTTCTTCTTCTGAACATAGTTGGGTTTAGACAGGTCGGGAATATTATCAATACCAAGTTCGTTGGACATAAGAGAATACGGGGTGTAACAGAACATAAGGAACATGGGAGTTTTACTATGAGATTCGTGTGTGGCAGAATTGAAGGCATGGGCTAACCAGTGTTGGCAAGAATCCCACTTGGATTGGTTATTGTGATGATATGCAATCAGGGAAGATTTCAGGTTCCTGTTTATTCTCTCGGCGTAAGATGGGTTTGGATAGTTTGGAGTTGTAGTAGCATGGGAAATGCTCAACTCGAATAGGTACTTCTTAAACAAGTGGCTAGAGAAAATCACTGGCATTGTCATAAACCAGAAACTTGGGAGGACCAAAGGATGCGAAGATAGAATGAAGGCAACTTAATAGACGTACGAGAAGTCATAAATCTAGTGGGAATAATCCCGGAAAACCGAGTACGCATCAATACACACAAAGATATGAATGTTTCCCAAGGTAGAGTGAGGGAGCGGACCTACAAAATCGATGAATGACCTTTCCATCTGCCGAGAGTCTTCTGAAGATGAAAATAAACCAACACGGTTCTTCAGGTTGGGTTTACTGATAGCACAAGTTTTACAGGACTTAACCATTTTCCAAATGAAGAATTTTCTAATTTTCTGCCTAGTTTTAAATGTGCCTAAGTGACCACCAATGCGTCAACAGTGATAATATTTGAAGATGATTGGCACTAGGACCTTGGGAACAACAATAATGAAATTAGCATCAATTCGACCTTTTCAACATAGAACACCCTTCAGCAGAGAATAAGGTTTTACTACCATTCCGTCACTAATCTTGTCGGTGATTTCATTCAACTCAGGATCAGCTTTTTGATCGCCAAACTCATGGTATAACAAAGGTAGATCCGGAAGAATGGCGCCCACACTAACAACATTAGTTTCATCAATTTCTTCAACTTCAGATTTTACATCAAAGCCAAAGCTCCCGTCAAACATTCTACTTAAGCTGTTAGCGGTGACATTCTCCGAACCTCTGATACGCTTAACGTGAAAACTAAAAGCGGGTATCCTAAGTGCCCATCTAGTGATTCTGCCCGTTCTTTTGGGTCGGTTCAAGGTCGAAATTTACATGTTCAATAAAGGGCCTGAATTTCTCAAGTGCAAACAGCATGCCCAAACATTCCAACTCATAGATTGAGTACTTACTCTCCAGATTATTGGGTATCCTAAACACATAGGCAACGAGTCTACGACCGTCCTCATGGTCCTGAAAGAGTGCACCAGCAACAGCTTCTCCAGAGGCATCAGTTTGTGCAATGAAACGTTTACTAAAGTCGGGTATGGCCAACAAGGTGCATTCGATAAGGCAAGTTTCAGAGTTTCAAAGGCTTCTTGCTGGAAGGGACCCAGGTGAACTTGACATCCTTACGCCTCTGATAGTTAAGGGGTGAGGTACCACAGCAAAATTCGGGATAAACTTGCGGAAGAAATTTACCGTACCCACAAAGCGTGCAACACCTTTTACGTCCTTAGGTGGTTGGAATTCCCTGATAGCCTGGGTCCTAGATTGATCAACGGAGACTCCGTCGGGCGACACGACATGGCCAAGAAAGGATATATATAGCTTGGCGAATGTTACCTTGGATAGTTTCACAGTAAGACCAGCCTATTTCAAACGCTCAACGACTTCCGTGACATGATCCACGTGTTCTTCAAAGGTATTCGAGAAGATCACAAGTTATCAAGGTAATTGAAAACAAACTTAAACTTGATATCCCCTTGAATAGAATTCAGAAATCTAGTTAAAACAGCTGCTCCGCAAGATAGTCCGAACGTCAACCTGAGGTACTCATAAATATGCCAGTCCGTGATGAAGGCGGTTCAGGGAAATATAAGTTTTAGAGAGCGGAATCTGATAATAGGATTGATTTAGATCTAACACGGTAAAGAACATGGGCGGAGAACCACCCAAAACATGTAAATCTGGCAAAGGAATAGATTGCAGGATGATTGTGCGATTAAGGAATCTGTAATCGATAACGGCACGGTATCCTCCAGAGGGTTTAGGTACCAGGTAAACCAGAGGGGTATAAGGAGAAATGGACGGTCTGATGACACCATTGGCAAGCATTTGGTCCATAATCCTTTAGAGTTCTAGCATGCGAGGAGGTGAAAGAGGTAAAGAGGAGTTCTAACAAGTTGGTTGTCAGACAGTTCAGTATCGTACTCCAATACATCCGTCAGTCCTAACTTGTTGGTAAATACCTCAGGAAATTGATGGCACAAGTTACGGACTTTATTAGCTTGTTGATAATCCAAATGATCAAGATCCAACTGATCGATTTCATTGTTCTTCCCTGGTAGCGGCCTACCTACACAAGAAATTCTGAAGGTACCCAAAGGAACATCAATGATATCGACGTTACTATTTGAGGAAACTTTAAAGTAGAATTGTCTAGCCTGGAGGTCTAAAACGAATCCGGTCCTTGACAAGAAGTCAGTGCCTAAAATAATACTACAAGTTAGATTCGGAGATACCAAGCAATGAACCTTCCAAGTAAAATTACCAATACGCAATATCACGTCAACAGATCCAAAAATTTCCATATTATCCTTATTAGCCGTGACACATGCAATTTTGACTTTCTGCAACTCAGGCAGTTTACAAGAGGGCCTTATTTCATCATACTAACTGGCATCAATTAATGTGGGCCGTTGGCCTTCGATGTGAGGAGGTGAAAGACGGTAAGCACTGAGCTCGATAGCTGCAGTCGCTTAAGTGCGGCCAGTATCCAGTAATCGGGAGATAGTGGGTTCGAGCCCCACTGTTGCCAGCCCTGAAGATGGTTTTCCGTGGTTTCCCATTTTCACACCAGGCAAATGCTGAAGCTGTACCATAATTAAGGCCACTTCCATTTCCTAGACCTTTCCTATCCCATCGTCGCCATAAGACATATCTCTGTCGGTGCGACGTTAAGCAAATAGAAAAAACAACAAGCATCATCATATATTAAAGTGACAACGTTACCCGAGTCATTTAAAGCAACAATCGGTTCATTATTAAGCTCTGCCTTCGCGAAGGCACTTTTAGACTCAACCAAATCGGAGATTTTATTACATTCCCGCCGACAAATAACTCTCTCTGAATCCACAGAAAATTCAGGGGCAAGATTCACAAGTATTACTATTAACCTTTAGTCATTAATTGCGTATTTTGAAAGAGGTTGGGCAATTATTCTTAATGCGCTGCCTCGACCCACACAAATAAGAACAAGGACCAGTACTACGCTGTATTGACGGGCGAGCATTCCGAAGGTGGTCACGTAATCCACAATTATACCATTTTTAAGATTTCCAATATCCCTAGATTGAGGCGAGGCCGGGTTAAGAGGAGGAGGGTGGCAGATGGGTCTGGCCGCGTCCCCGTGCTTGACATATTCAGCAAAAGTACAAGCAGCCTCTAATTCCACAAAATTAGTCGGGCTCTTCCTGAGGAAGAAGTAGGATCGGTTGTAGGGAGGAAAACCTTTCAGAATATGTGCCAAATTTCTTCTTCTGGCACCGAAATTAGAAATACCATGCAATAAAACCTCGAGTCTAAGATATAGTTGAGTCCTAAAACAATATTGAGGAAACAAATTTTGCAGTGCTAAAGAAGGAATAAATTTTGAGAGTACAAGCTCATGAAATTCCGTAACCTTTATATTCTTCGAAATAGCTTCAGAAATTTCACGTTTCAGGATTCCCTCACAATGGGGGAACAAGGCATTTAGAAATATTCAGTTCACAAGTTGGAACAAGTTAAAGATGAGTAAAAAAAACCACTTACAGTGTAGTATCTTGCCGTGGTCGTCAGTACGCTTCAGCATAATATCCTCACTTACGTATGGTAAAGGTAACCCTTAGAGTGCACTCAAAAATTCCAGGCGAGGTGCATTAAATGATAACAAAATTTGAAATTAAATTGCAAAGTTGACGAGGGCGTAAGCCCTATCAAACCAACTTCAGCCTGGGTCTATCCACCCCGCCAAGCGGAGAAGCACGCCGTCCTTCCATCACAGAACCTTATTGGCGACAACCCAGAAGTCAGACCACAGTCGCAATGTTTACGTGCGCATACTCGCTCGGTGGAGGGGGAGAGTGGCGAGATGGTTCATACCGACGACACTAGAATGCAGAAAAATACTGGAAAAGGCACTGTGTGGCCATGCACCACAGATGGGCTCATTAATAACTTTAAAGCCGGTGGAAGTTAATGTTTATAAATATTGAAAACCATAGTATCTGTGACCATGAATCACTTGATGAATAACGCAGCGGCAAACCACATTAAAGACACGAATTTCAATGGCCATGCCGCCAGCACTGAAGTATTCACCTAGAGGATATACATTATTACTCCGGTAATAAGATGATAAATAAAATAGCTAGTCATTGTTGAAATAGGGATCAGCAGAAAGGAAAAAGGAAGCAAGGAATAGTATTGGGTAATATTTTGGAGATAGTATTTATTATTAATACTATTATTTATTTATTTTCCTAAAATTGTACATGTACAAATACACGGAAGTGCCTCCATCCCCGTATGTATGTGTGCATATTCTCTGCTGAATATTCACAAATATATAGGTAATTCCAAATTTACATATTTAAAAATGTTCCGCTTTTTCTACGCTAAGTTGTCTACTGCTATCCTACAGTGTGTCGCTTTTCACATTCCTATCTTTTATCAGTTGTCTAAAAAGTAGTGGCGAAAGGACTTGGGTTAAGACGCAGCAGGTCGCTATGCAAGTTAGGTTCCAAAAAGTATAAGAAAATAAAATATATAAATGCAACGTAAATTTTAATCTAATAGCAGTTGTATATTATTGTTTGAAATAACTCCACATGTTGTGTATGAGTTGATAATGTTTTTAAATACAGAGGATATTATGAGTAAAATTTCCACGAACCTACTACGCTGGCGTAGCAGGGGGAGAAGTGATACTCCCACGTGGCGCGTCCCAGTTGGCGGATAGGGGGTCCTAAGCGGCTTTCTGCGGACTTGAGGGAAATAAAATACCTCTCGCGGACCAAACACACAACCCCCCTGTGGGTTGGGTGACGCAGACCACGAATACACCCACGTTATCAACTGCCTGTCGTAAGGGGCGACCAAGGAACCACGAAACTATTTGTGATTAGTACCACCATGCGGAGAACATCATGGTTCCCTTTTACTTGCGCGTAGTACCACTATATTAGGTACCAAATAGGTTTGTGATTGGTATCATAGGAGCACCGTGCGATCGGCTTCTGCAGTACCTGTGATTAGTACCACCATATGAGCGGGACCATGAGATGATAGCTACCATGGTCCTGCCTTGTCTGTGATTAGTACCCACTCTATGAGGAACACCGCAGGATAGTGCAGGTCCCTGTGGCTAGTACTATTATGCGATGAACACCATAGGTTTGCGTTGCCTGTAAATGGCGCTGCAAGGTGAGAAAACCCATAGGTCTACATTGCATGTCGAATTTCATAACCTGTGTGTAGTACCATAATGTGTGGAATACTGCAAGTCTCTGCTACTTTTGATTAGTACCGCAACATGACAAATACCATATTCTACCTTCCTAGAGGTAAGTAGCGTTATGCGGGGCCGATAACTTGGATTTTCGACCCCCTTTAGACTGCAAGCATCATCCATTCAGTGTTATGCTATAGCAACAGTCCCTCGGTCAGTAATCCTATTGTTTTACGTAAGTTTCTGTGAATGTAAGGCATTGCGGGTCGCATCCACTGATTGCTTTAAATTCATGTCCATTCATTCATTCTTCGTCCTCACGTATTGAGTTCTGGTCAGTGGAGAATTTTAGACTTTTAATTTGTCATACCATTTCGTAACATTAGGGGCCGATGACCTCGATGTTAGGCCCCATTAAACAACAAGCATCATCATCATCATTAGTTAAATTTTGTAAATATTGTAAATTTATTAATGATGAGCTGTGTGTTTAAAAGAAAAAAGTTAGTGTAAATTGTATAATACTGTATTTTAGGAAATTGTCTTCCTGTCTGTTCATTGACAATTTAATGCTTGATAGTAAGGTATTTTTGTGTGCCATTTGCCACCAAGGTAGACACCTCCATTGCATTTGAAGTGATTTTGATTTGATTGTTCATTTCCGCTCTTATATTTTTTAAATGGGAGATAAATTAATTATACTCTCCTGTCTCATACATCTTACACACTAAATGGAATAACCTTGCCATGCTGGTTTCTCCTAATGTAGTCAGTAATTCAGAGGGAATGTCATCAATTCCAGGAGCCTTGTTCCTATTTATTACTCACAGCTCTGTCAAACTCTGACCTCAAAATTGGGTCTCCCATTTCATCAGCATCAACAGACTCTTCCTGTTCCCGAACCAAATCATCTACATCTTTACCTTGACGCAACTGTTGGATATGTTCTTGCCATCTTTCTGCTTTGTCTTCTTTTCTTAGAAGTGGCTTTCCATCTGAGCTCTTAATATTCATACACCTAGATTTCCTTTCTATAAAGGTTTCCTTAATTTTCCTGTATGCAGCACCTACCTTCCCTAGGACCATACAACCTTCGACATTCTTGCACTTCTCCTTCAGCCATTCTTCCTTAGCTACCTTGCACTTTCTATCCACTTCATTCTTTAATCGCTTGTATTCTCTTCTGCCTTCTTCATTTTTAGCATTTTCGTATTTTCGTCGTTCATCAATCAGGTCTAGGATCTCCTGAGTTATCCATTGATTCTTACTTGATTTTTTCTTCCTTCCAAACATTTCTTCAGCAGCCCTACTGACATCTTTTTTCATGACTATCCACATTTCCTCTATTGTGTTTCCTTCAGCCTTTTCATTTAATCCTTTTGCAAAATGTTCCTTGAAACAATCCCTCACATTCTTTTCTTTCAACATGTCTAGATCCCATCCCCTTGCATTCCTTGCTTTCTTCAATTTCTTCAACTTCAGATGGCATTTAATGACCAACAAGTTGTGGTCGGAGTCCACTTCTGCTCCTAGGAAAGTGTTCCAACCCAACACCGGGTTTCTGAATCACTGCCTAATCATAATGAAGTCTATTTGATACCTTCCATTGTCTCCAGGTCTCGTCCACGTAAACAGCCGTCGTTTGTGGTGTTTGAACCAAGTATTAGCAAGGACTAAATTATGATCAGTGCAGAATTCACCCAGCCGACTTCCTCTTTCGTTCCTTTGTCCCAATCCGAATTCTCCCACTATATTACTTTATCCTCCTTTGCATACCACTATATTCCAGTCTCCCATCACAATTAGATTCTCGTCACCTTTACATATTGTATTAAATCTTCTATCTCTTTATATTGTACCGGTAACGGCGGTACAAAACTAAGTCCCCGTAATAGAAATCTTTAAAAAAACTTACGCGTTACGCTCCGGGCCGGCTACGAAAGACTGACTGGACGGCGAGCGTGTGACGTAGAGAGCGGGTGACGACACAGCATGCCTCACCACAACACAGAGCCTAGACTGATGTGGAATGTTCTTCGAGGTTCTATGGGTAATAACTTTCCCCACAATAATAATTAAACAAATTTAACAATATCATCGTGTAACCCGATCCCTTGTCTACGTTCCTGCAGAGTTGCACGTAAATCTGGCATGAGGCGATGAAGTTATGGAACGAGATGTGAAGGCCCGGATCAGATATAAACACAGTACTGCTTCGCTCAGCAGAGCAGTGTGTGGGCTGAGTATGTGGCCAGAGTGTGTATGTGCACGCTAGGCAGTGGAGTTCATACAGTCGGTTCGCGAGGACCGTGATCTAGCGTGAAGCGGCTATCAATCTTCGAGTCCGTGGACTTTAACCCAATCGCGTCGAATATGGACTTGTACGGATTTCATTATACTGTGAGTGATAAACTTTTACTCCGACGGGACGTGATATAAATTGTGCTTCGTCTGAACATTATCAAGTGACTGTTTATTCTACACGAGTGTCTAAGACTTGCGAATGTTTTCGAGTGCTCGTAATTTGAAGTTTAATGTTCTGGACAGGACTTAGAACAGTTTGTTCCTTACAGAGTACTAAATACTTCAAGTTTATGAGACTGTGTTTTAATCCAGATTTACTCGATTGCAAGCATGACTACGTCACTAATTTACCATTTCATGAACTTTAGGTCATGAACTGTAAACTGTGCATATGTGAACTGTGCATTTCAATTCTATTAAACAGCACATTTCAATTCTACGAACATTCAGTTGTGCGTTTCGATTTTACGAACAGTCGAACCGAGGACTGTCAATACATGAATAATTTCGTCTTTTAATTTCATGTTATTATCAATACGTGAATGAGTTCGAATTCACGAGTGAAACATCTTTATTTTCGTATCCAATTCAATTTTGTTGAACAGTGTTTCAAACTAAGAACTAATTCGTGCGGCATTACTTTACATTATGCCAAGTGCCACAAACTTCAAGTGACTCTGTTAAAATTCGACGATAAGTTTCGAGTGGACTTTTATTTTTATGAGTATTAAACTTACATGCTCATTCGAGTCTAGTGGCCTTATTTTCATTTAACACGGGACAAAATTTAGTGACATTTCACCGTGTGATAAACTCTCAAAGATACCTTTTTTCGTGTTTGAACCTTGTTAAAACCATTGATAAACTTTCCTCTCATCTGTGCAGAAGCAGTTTTGCATTAACTCGCCCCAAGGCTTAACGATGTTAATTCACGTTCATCATTTACGAGGACTACCTCAACGCCCTTCATCAGCACCGTATGGATCTTCAAGACGTCGGATGGATCTTCTAGAACTTACATCGGGGGAGGAATGGTGGTTCACTGGTATGGGTTAAGGAGGAGCTGCCGGAATCCAAGAACATCGCCAGCCCTAGGACGAGGAACATTTTCTACTGTATCTGCTGTACAGAGGTGACATGACTTTGAATTTATTAATGAACTCAGAGGAAAAATTTTAAGATTTATTTCTAAACAAACCCTCTCCCCCTGTACGCACTTCAACGAATGGTACACGCCCTGCGTCTCATGTCTACCGAAGTACCACATTTACTGTTACAGATGAGAGGGGGAGAAATTGGCGCCCCAGTCGTGTTGGGACCGATTTGGAGTGCAGTAGAACTAGAAATTAGCGTTTCAGCAATATCAGAACTTAATTATGAGTGCAGTATAAATTAAATTGACACTTGACCATTCTATGCTCAATTTTGAAGTACTAGTAATGAATTAAGAAGTGCAGTGATAGACAAAATCGCACTGAAATCGTGTGACTTAGCAACTTAATCCAGATACATTTCCAGTGCTTTGTGTGGAATAGCCATTAACATTCCGAAGAACTTTCTAACAAGATTTAACTTTTCTTTTATAAGAAGTGCTATCAATGATATGGGATAATTTTTTTTGTGTGTTAAATGTCTTGGAGAATTTTCTTTTTGAGAATGTTTGAATGACTTTGAACATGAACTTTTAACTATTGGACAATAATGATGATATCTGAATTCTTTTCAAGTGATTTATGATTTTCTTGTTGCTTGGTTTAAATACATTACCATCAAAATGGAAAATATTTTAGCTGCTATTGAAGCTCTTAATATTAGCTTAAATGAACGTATTGCCGAATCGCATGCTCAAGTAGGTGCTGATTTACAAGCTCGTATTAACGAGGCCAATGCTGCAACTGCTCAATTAGGTACTACTTTAGAATCTCGTATTAATGAGATTAACACTCGTATTAATGAGGCCAATGCCGCAACTGCAGCCAACTTAGAAAGTCGTATCACACAAGTAACTAAAATAATTAATACCAAGTTTACCGAAGTTATTGCCAATTTCGAAAATAGGCTTACTAAAGCTGGTACTGAAATTGAAAAACGATTCTCAGAAACTAATGCGAAGATTAATTCTAAGTTTACGGAAATAAACGAACGCCTCATCCGTGACATAGAAACAGTAAAACAAGACCTTAAACTACCAATAGTTGAAGACTTAAAAGCTTCGTTTCCCACCTCACATCAATTGATTAAGGAAGTTGAAAGCTTAAAGGCAGAATTTAAAGAATCTCATGGTCAGTTATCACAGACACAAGCAAAAATAGCCTCTATTCAGGATAACATCCATGAATCTTTTAAGACTAACTTCCAGAAAATAAGTAATGAGGTTAATTTACTTAAAACAAAGCAAGATGAAACAGATAAGCATGTAAAAACCCAATTAGATAGCGCACATACTCAAATCATTCGCATAGGCCGCGACGTAAATGAAGTGAAGCAGGACCTCGAAATGGAAGTCCAGAGCGTGGAAAACTCCATCCGTGGACAAGTTAAAACTATCAAGGTCGAATTGCAAGGAAAAATAGAGACCATTGATAATAGGATATCTCAGGTGGAGAAGGAGGTGTCTACACACCAATGTCAAGGGTCTAGCGGAGATACTTCTAGCATTTCCACAGTTTTAAAATTATCAGACGATAAACCTGCAAAATTTTCCGGAAAGGAAGAGTACACAGCGAAAGAATTCCTCCTCAACATTGAAGAGTACTTTCAAGAGAATAAAGTACGATCCGATCATCAATTGAGGATAGCTTCTAGATTATTGGAAGGGAAAGCATTAAATTGGTACACAGCATTTAAATTTAACATTAAAACCTATGATGAGTTCAAGGAAGCCTTGTTGAAGAGGTTTTGGAATTCAGAAATTCAACATTTGATTAAGCTACAGTTGTACTCCAGGAGATACAACACAGCGATTAATTCTTCACGATATTCTGACTTTCTCATTTCTCAATTAAAGAAGATGCAATTCTTTGATCCTCCTTTGCCACAACAGGAGTTAATACAGGTAGTAACTTTACCATTTCCGGCGCATGTACAAGAAATTCTTGTGGCAGCCAATGTTCAAGACCTAGAACAACTTGATAATTTATTAAGGAAACTTGACACTGCCCATACACAAAATCCGCCCAGGGTTGCCAAGACGAAAGAGGTTGCAACCAACCATGCCGAAGTTAACAACCCGCCGAGATCGAATCCCGAACCCCGTGAGGAAGTGGAACCACGGAGAGATTCGTTATCTCATTTCCGGCGATTTAGGAGACGTCCATACGGGCAATGTACGCCGTACAGACGTAATCAAACGTGGAAGAAACCTATTGAGTCGCTTACTCGAGATGGAGATTCGCCGAGAGCCGAGATCGAAAGAAGATGGAGAGAAACTCGCGAATATATCCAGAATCGAAACCGGGATGAAGGATTACCTGGCGCTACCTCTTTAGAATACCAAGAGCACGCCAAAAGACAGAACACGACGCCTGCGACAAACCCCGTATCGACAGGCGCAATTAAAAAAAACTTCGACAACACAACAATAAGATTGCCTGAAAACCGGAGTAGAGGATAAATAATTTCTGTCACTAATATTAATTACTGGTACTTGGATGACTCAGATCTCTTGTATGAAGATCCCACTCCTACAACACCAAAGGTCCAACGAAGACTTCCAGTTATTAATATTACTTTGGATACCCTTTACGTAACCGCCTTAATCGATTCTGGAGCTCAGGCCTCATTAATTTCTGAGAGGTTAATTGAAATGTTGAAGGGGGGAGAAGACATGTTATTGATACCAGTCGCACAGGTCAAAATTAAAGGGGTAGTACCGGACAGGCATATCAAATGTAAATTTCAAGCTTTCGTTACATTTGACATTGAAGGTGTCCAGTTCGAGCATATATTCCTAGTCATTTCGCCGATGAAATTCAACGTCATCCTAGGGTTAGATTTCCTAGCCAAGTATGGGGGAATCATTGATTATCCTGCCAACGTCATACTTTTTTTTAACATCGACTCTGTAGAGTTGCAGCTGGTAGACTGTAATAATTTGAAGTGCCAAGGTCTTGGTACCCCATTCATAGAAACCGGAAGCAACATGAGCGATGCTCTGCCTGCCGATGAAATAGATTGCGAAGAGGGTAGACCCGGTCAAGAGGGACCCGTCGAGGGCCAGGAAGTGCCCATTATTTAGGATGTGTTCGACGAAGGTCGTGATCACTTCATATTTCTCACCAGTGCGGCTGAAAGCCCAGAGTTCGATTCCCGCATGGCAGAGGCAACTCGACAAATATATGAGAAATTTCCTGAGGTTTTTGATGACAAACCCGGCGTTATTAGAGATTTTGAGTACCAATTGAATGTTAAGGACACCTCTCCTTATAAAAAACGGCCCTATCCAGTTCCTGAGAAGTACCGAGAGGAAGCCAGGACGGTGATCAAAGAGATGGAGAATAATGGTATCATTTCTAAATGTGTCACTCCGTATCTAAACTCCCTGGCCATTGATAAGAAAACCAGCTGTTTCGCACCCCGAACTTCGCATTTATGCAAAGTTTTGCCCACTTTATGTAAGACCACATAGAATTGCAGAGGTTCTCGAAACCGGGGCATACAAAATTAATAAGCTGGATGGAAGCATCGAGGGCATTTAAAATGCAGCCAACCTAAAGAAATATTTCAGGAGAGATCATTAAAAGAAAATCCTATCGAATTTTCTTTTCCCCAGGAGGAGGGGGAGATGTACCGGTAACGGCGGTACAAAACTAAGTCCCCGTAATAGAAATCTTTAAAAAAACTTACGCGTTACGCTCCGGGCCGGCTACGAAAGACTGACTGGATGGCGAGCAACAGCTGTGTGCGTATGACGTAGAGAGCGGGTGACGTCACAGCATGCCTCACCACAACACAGAGCCTAGACTGATGTGGAATGTTCTTCGAGTTTCTACGGGTAATAACTTTCCCCATAATAATAATTAAACAAATTTAACAATATCATCGTGTAACCCGATCCATTATCTACGTTCCTGCAGAGTTTCACGTAAATCTGACATGAGGCGATGAAGTTATGGAACGAGATGTGGAGGCCCGGATCAAATATAAATACAGTACTGCTTCGCTCAGCAGAGCAATGTGTGGCCAGAGTGTGTATGTGCACGCTAGGCAGTGGAGTTCATACAGTCGGTTCGCGAGGACCGTGATCTAGCGTGAAGCGGCTATCAACCTTCGAGTCCGTAGACATTGACCCAATCGCGTCGAATATGGACTTGTACGGATTTCTTTATACTGTGAGTGATAAACTTTTACTCCGACGGGACGTGATATAAATTGTGCTTCGTCTGAACATTATCAAGTGACTGTTTATTCTACACGAGTGTCTAAGACTTGCGAATGTTTTCGAGTGCTCGTAATTTGAAGTTTAATGTTCTGGACAGGACTTAGAACAGTTTACTCCTTACAGAGTACTAAATACTTCAAGTTTATGAGACTGTGTTTTAATCCAGATTTACTCGATTGCAAGCATGACTACGTCACTAATTTACCATTTCATGAACTTTAGGTCATGAACTGTAAACTGTGCATGTGTGAACTGTGCATTTCAATTATACTAAACAGCACGTTTCAATTCTACGAACATTCAGTTGTGCGTTTCGATTTTACGAACAGTCGAACCGAGGACTGTCAATACATGATTAATTTCGTCTTTTAATTTCATGTTATTATCAATACGTGAAAGAGTTCGAATTCACGAGTGAAACATCTTTATTTTCTAATCCAATTAAATTACGTTGAACAGTGTTTCAAACTAAGAACTAATTCGTGCGGCATTACTTTACATTATGCCAAGTGCCACAAACTTCAAGTGACTCTGTTAAAATTCGACGATAAGTTTCGAGTGATTTTGGTTTGTTTTCCACCGAATATTTGTATGTGATAAATAGTGATGCAGTGTCCTTTTATCGGTTATCTAGATATTTTTATGTGTTGTGGTGTTTTTAGTATTTACTGTATACGTTATTTCGTTAAGTGGTGTGAATGTGACAATTTTACAGATTTTAACTCCTTCATCTGTGAAGTTCAGAAGAAATTCGTTGAACAATTCAATGGAATAGTGAAGGAAGATTATGCATTGTTTGTGAAGGTGGATCACGAGTCATGTATTAAGGTTGCAACATTGAGATTTAACGTTTCAAGTTCATTTGCAGTTCAAATGTTTCACAAAAATGTGTGTTTGCCTACAGAGCATTTTAGTGCTTGTGAAGACCGGAAATCTGACAGATGGATGAAGTTTTACACTTTGCTAAGTCATTTCACAAGTTATTCTGATGATTCTTTCTATGAACCTTTTTAAAGAATGCACTTGAGTTAGACCTGTGAGTTTAATGCAGAGAGAATTAGTGAAGTAAAATTTGTCCCAGAACAGTTAGAGCTCTCTGTAATTAATCAAATAAGATACTCTCCAGAACTAATGATATGGGCAGTGACATTCTCTTATTATACCAAACTTTGATAAGACAGTTGATGTTTTAAGTGATGTGGTCAGTGTTGGTGTTGGTACAGAGCCAGTCTGTAAATTATAACTACTCAGGCCAAATTTTCAGATCATAAAGAGCTGTTTCGTTCGGAGAAGAAATTGTTACTAAAAATGGCTTCAAATTTATCTAGGATGGCTCTGTATCCAACAACAATAGAGACAGAATATGTCATTAGCAGTAAAGTCTTTGATCGTAAGAATGTTGCTGATTTGTATTTGCTTAAGACTCAAGGTGTGGATGTTTCTGATGGCTCAGTCCAGTTCCTAAAATTAATTCAAAACTGGTGGTCAGTCTGTAATATACAGCATCCCATAAAAGATACATATACTAGGAATGAAGATGCTAGTCCAATTACTGGTCCTGGTAACATGAACCTTTCATTCCTTACATGTTTAAAACATATATGGACTTAGGCACATGTCATAAACATAAAGAAGATTGACAAGTGAAACATACACTATTTTGATAAACATACCACAATGTGTTTTCAATAATTACCACTGGTCTTATGTGTTTACTACAAAATTGTAGACAGACAGTTCAGAGAGAAGATATGGTCTCTACAGAAGATTGAGTGGTTGTACTTCTAATGCCTCTGTGGAATGAATTCTTGAGTCTGAAAGAAAGATCAAACTGTTAGGTGTATTAAAGATGAGGTCTGCAAAACTTCGTGAATTTACTTTGAAAGACTTTGCTCATAATGTTTATATCAATAGCCATGATACAGTTATTGATAATTTAGATGGGTTAGAGCTTGCATTAGAAGAAGTAGTTCATATCAGAGTTCCCCTTGAAACACAATGGATTTTAGTCTGCATTGCCAGCTACATCAGTTTGCAAGTGATTAAAATATCATTTAAAAAGTGTGATGTCTGCATTAAAATGTTGCAGGCTGAAAAGAAATTGCTTGTGGATAGTGACAGGGAAATGGTGATGTATTCCAAAGTAGTGTAGAGAGGTGGTTAGAAGTGTCCATCATTGATGGTCATGTCCTGTGTGGCGGCCGTACCTTATGTGCTGAAGTGCTGCAGCACATTGCCTATTGGAAAAATATTATCTACAATCCAATACAGTGCATTGGAAAAGGCGTCAGCCAAAGAATAAGAAATTGTTCAACTCCCCTCACATCCAGGTAACTACTGGTGCGCTGCACGCCGGGTGCTGTGCGGTCACAGCTCAGCGAGAGCTAAGCTTTTAGCCAGAAACCAGGAACTCTGCCTTTTGCGCATGCGTGCGCAACTTTTTCGATACAAAGAGAATGTGTTCCGACAGGCTGTGGAAACAACAGCCAAGACATCACTTCACAGGGATTCTTCGTTCGACCACAGAGAGGCAGCACTAGCACTAGTCACACTTGCATTACGACCGATATGAGAACGTGGCAGCTGGCACCCTCTTGACTCAGCGGTAGTATTTAAGAGGGGATCGCTCAAAGCAAACGGGAACACAAAATGCTGTAGAGCTGTTCACGCCAGGTCTTTTAATACCAAAGAGGATAGAATACCACCAACTTCCCTATTCCATAGCCACATTTGTAAATCGATGAACCTTAAAAATTGTATTTTTAAGTTGTCAAAATAAGGACATGATATTGTGATTTTCTTTAATTAAAAATCTCTAGTTTATAAATGTCAAAATAAAAACATAACATGTAATTTTGCATTACGACGTTGCTGGTTTTATTTCAATGACGTTGGTAGCATTAAGAAGTTGCGTTTTTGCGCGCTCACACCAAGTGTTTGAATTGGTGAATATTTTGCCATTGCAGGTGTTATTGTGTGTTTAATTATATAGGTTTATAGTTTTATATGAGGAATGTGTATATGTGTTGGGGTTGTTTGCGTGTTTGTTCAGTGTGGAAAACTCAGTGGAGAGCCACCTGAAAACCGCATACCACCGAGCGAATTCCCCGTGCGGTTAGAGGCGCGCAGCTGTGAGCTCGCATCCGGGAGATAGTGGGTTCGTATCCCACTGTCGGCAGCCCTGAAGGTGGTTTTACGTGGTTTCCCATTTTCACACCAGGCAAATGCTGGGGCTGTACTTTAATTAAGGCCACGGCCGCTTCCTTCCCATTCCCGGACCCTTCCTGTCCCATCGTCGCCATAAGACCTATCTGTGTCGGTGCGACGTAAGGCAAATGGCAAAAAAAGAAAACCACACACCGGTATGTTTGTAAATATTTGTATTTTTGGAGTGGGGATGGGTTACAGCCGCCACTGTGCAAACTGTTCAGAATTTTCTATGTGTTAATTGGTTACAGTTACGAACCAGAATTTTCTAAGTTACAGAATCAAAGAGAGGCGGTGCTAGTGTTAGGATTTCTGCTAATTGAGAGCAGTTTATGTAACCTTGATAAGTGTCATTGCAGTATGAATTTGAAAACGATGATTGAAATGTGCATTAAGGTGTTAGCAAATTATTTATCAATAATTATCATTTTCTTATAAATGCACATTTAATTGTGTATTTCAAGTATCACTAGGCTGGTGAATGTATATTTGTTGGGAATGTTATTTCATTGGCCTCTGTAATTTGTGTTTTTCTTATAATATGATGTGCATTGATGTGATTTACCAACGAATCTTGGTTTAATTTTGTCATTTTCAAAAGTGGTGCTACTGCAGTTGTTAATGAACGGGGACAACACTTTAGATCAAAACAACCGTCTAGACAAACAGCGTACGACGTACGAAATAGTTTTGAAGAACATAGATCTGTTATGGATGAGTAGTATAATTGGATGGTTCGGGCGCCTCCTCCCACGGGAAATTTGAATTTTGGCGGGAAATTTGAATTCTGGCGGGAAATATGAATTTTGGCGGGAGATTTGAATTATGACGGGAGATTTGAATTTGTAAACAAAGCCACGTGCTTTTTGACAGCTGTCATCGACAACAACGCATCGCCAACCTCACTGCTGCCATCTTGACGGGCCTAAACCTCAGGAGTGCCAACTTAACCTAACTAGCGCGAGGTAAACAAAGCCACGTGTTTTTTGACAGCCACGTGCTTTTTGACAGACAACAACACATCGCTAACCTCAGTACTGCCATCTTGACGGGCCTAAACCTCAGTAGTGCCAACTTAACCTAACTAGCGCGAGATAAACAAAGCCACGTGTTTTTTGACAGCCACGTGCTTTTTGACAGACAACAACGCATCGCTAACCTCAGTACTGCCATCTTGACGGACCTAAACCTTAGTGGTACCAACTTAACCTAACTAGCGCGTGGTAAACAAAGCCACTTGCTTTTTGACAGCTGTCATCCGCCATCTTTAAACTACAGAGCACTGTACTGCCCTCTTTATCGTAGTAGATGAAAATTCGTCACCTGTCATCCGCAGTGCTGCCATCTTGGTGGGCCTAAACCTTAGTGCTACCAACTTAACCTCACTAGCGTGAGATAAACAAATCCACGTGCAGCTGACATCCGCCATCTTTAATCCAGAGAGCACAGTGCTGCCCTCTTTAGCTACTTACCTTTGAAATGTGGTACGTCACAGCTGTCATCCGCCATCTTGCATCGCAAACTTCAGTGCTGCACTCTTTAGCTGAAATGTAGTGGCGGCAAATTCTTTATGCTCTTGTTTGGAAACAAAGACACGTGCAGCTGTCATCCGCCATCTTTAATCTATAGAGAACCGCGCTGCCCTCTTTAGCTACTTACCTTTGAAATGTGGTACGTCACAGCTGTCATCCGCCATCTTGCATCGCAAACCTCAGTGCTGCACTCTTTACCTAGATACCTTTGAAATGTAGTGGCGGGAAATTCCACGTGCTCTTGTTTGGAAACAAAGCCACGTACAGCTGTCAACCGCCATCTTTAATCCAGAGAGCACCGTGCTACCCTCTTTAGCTACTTACCTTTGAAATGTGGTACGTCACAGCTGTCATCCACCATCTTGCATCGCAAACCTCAGTGCTGCATTCTTTAGCTAGATACCTTTGAAATGTAGTGGCGGCAATTTGAAAAATTCTTTAGGCTCCTGTTTGGAAACAAACCTATGCGCTTTTTTGTCAGCTATCATCCGCCATCTTTAATCTACAGAGCACCGTGCTGCCCTCTATGTGGTGGTGGTAAATTCTACACGCTTTACAAACCCATGTGCTTATCTGACAGCTGTCAACTGCCAGAGAGCACCGTGCTGCCCTCTTTATGCCGGTGGCAAATTCCACGTGCTTTTTGACAGCTGTCATCCGCCATCTTGCATCACAAACCTCAGTGCTGCCATCTTGAGTTAGATACCTTTGAAACGTGGTGGCGGTAAATTCCACGTGCTCTTGTTTAGTAAACAAATCCACGTGCCTTTTTGACAGCTGTCGTCCGCCATCTTTAATCAATAGAGCACTGTGCTGCGGGTAATTTCGTCAGCTGTCATCCGCCATCTTTAATCCACAGAGCACCGTGCTGCTCTCTGTAGTAGCGGGTAATTTGAAAAGTTCTGTTAGCTGTCATCCGCCATCTTTAATCAAGAGAGCACCATGCTGCCATCTTTAGTTGAACTGTGGTGGCGGCAAATTCCACGTGCTCTTGTTTAGTAAACAAACTTACGCGCTTTTTGTCAGCTGTCATCCGCCATCTTACATCATAAACCTCAGTGCTACACTCTTTGGTTGAAAAATGGTGGCGGATAATTGAAAAAGAAAACTTCTACAGCAGCCATCTCTCGACGCTAATTTCACAAGATGGTGGCTATACATGACTCCTTAAAGGTGCTTTTGCGAGATAGTAGTATAATACAGGGATTCGGCCGCCACCTCCACCTCAGGCTCTCGGGAGAGGCCTCCACCTCCCGCGGGAAATTTGAATTTTGGCGGGAAATTTGAATTTTGGCGGGAGATTTGAATTTGTAAACAAAGCCACGTGCTTTTTGACAGCTGTCATCGACAACAACGCAACGCTAACCTCAGTACTGCCATCTTGACGGGCCTAAACCTCACTAGTGCCAACTTAACCTAACTAGCATGAGGTAAACAAACCCACGTGTTTTTTGACAGCCACGTGCTTTTTGACGGACAACAACGCATCGCTAACCTCAGTACTGCCATCTTGACGGGCCTAAACCTCAGTAGTGCCAACTTAACCTCACTAGCATGAGGTAAACAAAGCCACGTGCTTTTTGACAGCCACGTGCTTTTTGACAGATTTGTAAACAAAGCCACGTGCTTTTTGACAGACAACAACGCAACGCTAACCTCAGTACTGCCATCTTGACGGGCCTAAACCTTAGTGGTACCAACTTAACCTCACTAGCGTGAGGTAAACAAAGCCACGTGCTTTTTGACAGCCACGTGCTTTTTGACAGATTTGTAAACAAAGCCACGTGCTTTTTGACAGTCAACAACGCATCGCTAACCTCAGTACTGCCATCTTGACGGACCTAAACCTTAGTGGTACCAACTTAACCTAACTAGCGCGAGGTAAACAAAGCCACGTGCTTTTTGACAGCCACGTGCTTTTTTGACAGCTGTCATCCGCCATCTTTGAGCACTGTGCTGCCCTCTGTATCGCAGTAGCTGCAAAATTCGTCACCTGTCATCGACAGTGCTGCCATCTTGACGGGTCTAAACCTTAGTGCTACCAACTTAACCTCACTAGCGCGAGATAAACAAAGCCACGTGTTTTTTGACAGCCACGTGCTTTTTTGACAGCTGTCATCCGCTTTCTTTGAGCACAGTGCTGCCCTCTTTAGCTACTTACCTTTGAAATGTGGTGGCGGATAATTTGAAAAATGCTTTTTGACAGCAGCCATCTTGCATCGCAAACCTCAGTGCTGCCCTCTTTAGCTAGATACCTGTGGTGGCAGAC
The DNA here is from genome assembly GCF_040414725.1 of Anabrus simplex. Classification (NCBI taxonomy): domain Eukaryota; kingdom Metazoa; phylum Arthropoda; class Insecta; order Orthoptera; family Tettigoniidae; genus Anabrus; species Anabrus simplex. The sequence goes on along the minus strand of NC_090279.1, from coordinate 129,863,834 downwards.
AATTCCACGTGACAGCAGCCATCTTTAATCAAGAGAGCACCGTGCTGCCCTCTATGTGGTGGCGGCAAATTGAAAAATTCCACGTGCTCTTGTTTGGAAACAAATTCACGTGCTATTTTCTGACAGCTGTCATCCGCTATCTTTAATCACCGTGCTGCCCGGTGGCGGCAAATTCTACATGCTCTTGTTTTGGAAACAAACCCATGTGCTTTTCTGACAGCTGTCATCCGCCATCTTTAATCCAGAGAGAACAGTGCTGCCCCGGTGGCGGCAAATTCCACATGCTCTTGTTTGGAAACAAAGCCATGTGCTTTTTTGACAGCTGTCATCCGCCATCTTTAATCCACAGAACACCGTGCTGCCCTCTATGTGGTGACGGCAAATTCCACGTGCTCTTGTTTGGAAACAAAGCCATGTGCTTTTTTGACAGCTGTCATCCACCATCTTTAATCACCGTGCTGCCCTCTATGTGGTGGCGGCAAATTCCACGTGCTTTACAAACCCATGCGATTTTCTGACAGCTGTCATCCGCCATCTTTAATCCAGAGAAAACAGTGCTGCCCTCTATGTAGCGGTGGCAAATTCCAAGTGCTTTACAAACCTATGTGCTTTTTTGACAGCTGTCATCCGCCATCTTTAATCACCGTGCTGCCCTCTATGTGGTGGCGGCAAATTCCACGTGCTTTACAAACCCATGCGATTTTCTGACAGCTGTCATCCGCCATCTTTAATCACCGTGCTGCCGGGTGGCGGCAAATTCCGGGTGCTCTTGTTTGGAAACAAAGCTTTTAATCCAGAGAGAACAGTGCTGCCCTGGTGGCGGTAAATTCCACGTGCTCTTGTTTGGAAACAAAGCTTTTAATCCAGAGAGAACAGTGCTGCCCCGGTGGCGGCAAATTCCACGTGCTCTACAAGGAGTCTGGCACAAGTAAGTGGAAGCAATGCCAGGGCTCAGCTGAGGGCCTCGTGGTCACCAACCCACGCTCCAACAAACTTATATGCTTTTCTGACAGCTGTCATCAGCCCAGCGATTCTCTTTCTATATAATAATTTCGTGTGGCTATTTCTAGCTAAGTGCTGTCCTAGTCTTGTTACATCAGGAAGGTAACAGACTCTAGAACGAGGAAAAAATATTCTGGGATAGCATGCCTACACACACGCGCGCACGCAAGCTGCATCCGGCTCGCTAGCTCCTCGCTGGAATGCGTTTACCTCAGCAGGGTACAGAGTCCACTACACGTGTACAGTTGGCATTAAAATTATTAGCAGCTTCTCGAGTTGAGCTCCCCCCAGTTCAATCATAGTACAAGTACGTCGGCTTGTAGAACTTGTATATTTCGGTACCTCAGCGTTTCGTGTTATTGCTAGCAGGTAGGGGGTACGGTAGATGTAGACTTAGCTTAGTAAAACTCACGACAATGTCCGACCTCAGTAGGCTGAAACTTGGTTTCTTCCGAACATTACAACATTGCCTGCACATAGCTTAACGCCTCTATCCGACGAATGAATCACCCTCAACACTCTCCAATCATTCTCGCTACTTCAGAAGATAGCGGGTTCGAACTAGAAGCCGTAAATGCTAGGCGAGGGGCCTGCGCGATCGTCATTACATGATCTAGCTTTAGCTCAATACCTACAGGTAAGGAATACCGCGTATGTACCCTCAAGAAATCGAGGATCACACGCTAACTTTCCAAGGCTCGAACTCTTAAATTCTAACACCTCAGCATCAACAGGAGGTTCGAATACGTTAGCCTGCAGGTGGGAGCTCTTGTTGCATTCGTTCTGACTGTACGACAGTTGTCAGCGATTATCATATCCGGTTGGTAACAAGCAGAATATTTAGCCGCTGCAGTCTGCGCGAAGTGCTCACAGTTCTCTGTATGCGTTTATTACGTACACACACATCTCCCGTCTGCTGTGAATATTATTCTTCAGCCTTTATCTTAAGGTAAGGTAGAACTGTTAGTTACTTTTTTTTTATTTGCAAAGCAACTTCTACGCTAGACATCTACATTCATATATGTTCTTTTCTTTTTAGGTACCGTTCGAAAGTACGCAATTTTATTCATCCGAGTAACAGTCTGCAGCACGTGCATTTTTTTAAAAGGTATGTTTTCGAACTTTGAGTTGTAAAGATAATTAGGTTAGATGATGCACCCTACACTACATTCATATATGTTTCTTCTTTTTTTTTAGGTAAGACCAGAATATTATCATTCGAGTTTCAGGCTTGAACGCACGCATTTTATACATCCGAGTAACAGTTTGCAGCGCGAAGATTTTAAGGTATGTCCGACCTCTATTCGTTGAAACTTGGTTTCTTCTAAAACATCATAACTTTAGTCTATTGATAAATAGTTGTTCTCTTTAATCCTCACGCTATAGACGAGGTGCGTACATAGCTATGTCTGCCCTCAACAGGCTGAAACTTGGTTTCTTCCGTAACTTTAAGCTATTCATAAATAATTGTTCTCTTCAACCTACATACTATAGACGTGGTATAATTTCAAATACGCACATATAGCTATGTCCGTCCTCAACAGGCTTAAACATGGTTTCTTCCGAACATCGTAACTTTAGTCTATTGATAAATAGTTGTTCTCTTCAACCTACATACTATAGACGTGGTATAATTTCAAACACGCACACATAGATATGTCCGTCCTCAACAGGCTTAAACTTGGTTTCTTCCGAACATCGTAACTTTAGTCTATTGATAAATAGTTGTTCTCTTTAATCTACATACTATAGACGTAGTATAATTTCAAACACGCGCACATAGCTATGTCTATCCTCAACAGGCTGAAAATTGGTTTCTTCTAAAACATCGTAACTTTAAGCAATTGATAAATAGTTGTTCTCTTTAATCCTCGCGCTATAGACGTGGTATAATTTCAAACACGCACACATAGCTATGTCCGTCCTCAACAGGCTTAAACTTGGTTTCTTCCGAACATCGTAGCTTTAGTCTATTGATAAATAGTTGTTCTCTTTAATCTACATACTATAGACGTAGTATAATTTCAAACACGCGCACATAGCTATGTCTATCCTCAACAGGCTGAAAATTGGTTTCTTCTAAAACATCGTAACTTTAAGCAATTGATAAATAGTTGTTCTCTTTAATCCTCGCGCTATAGACGTGGTATAATTTCAAACACGCACACATAGCTATATCTGCCCTCAACTGGCTGAAAATTGGTTTCTTCTAAAACAGCGTAACTTTGAGCTATTGATAAATAGTTGTTCTCTTCAATCCTCACGCTATAGACGTGGTGCGCACATAGCTATGTCTATCCTCAACAGGCTGAAAATTGGTTTCTTCTAAAACATCGTAACTTTAAGCAATTGATAAATAGTCATTTTCTGTAATCCTCGCGCTATAGACGTGGTATAATTTCAGACACGCGCACATAGCTATGTCTACCCTCAACAGGCTGAAACTTGGTTTCTTCTAAAACATCGTAACTTTAGTCTATTGATAAATAGTTGTTCTCTTTAATCCTCATACTATAGACGTGGTGCGCACATAGCTATGTCTATCCTCAACGGGTTGAAACTTGGTTTCTTCCGAACGTCATAACTTTAAGCTATTGATAAATAATTGTTCTCTTCAACCTACATACTATAGACGTGGTATAATTTCAAACACGCACACATAGCTATGTCTACCCTCAACAGGCTGAAACTTGGTTTCTTCTAAAACATCGTAACTTTAGTCTATTGATAAATAGTTGTTCTCTTTAATCCTCATACTATAGACGTGGTGCGCACATAGCTATGTCTATCCTCAACGGGTTGAAACTTGGTTTCTTCCGAACGTCATAACTTTGAGCTATTGATAAATAATTGTTCTCTTCAACCTACATACTATAGACGTGGTATAATTTCAAACACGCACACATAGCTATGTCTGCCCTCAACTGACTGAAAATTCGTTTCTTCTAAAACATCATGACTTTAAGCTATTGATAAATAGTTGTTTTCTTCAATCCTCACGCTATAGACGTGGTATAATTCCAAACACGCGCACATAGCTATGTCTATCCTCAACGGGTTGAAACTTGGTTTCTTCCGAACATCATAACTTTAAGCTATTGATAAATAGTTGTTCTCTTCAACCCGCATACTATAGACGTGGTGCGCACATAGCTATGTCTGCCCTCAACAGGCTGAAACTTGGTTTCTTCTAAAACATCGTAACTTTAGTCTATTGATAAATAGTTGTTCTCTTTAATCTACATACTATAGACGTGGTATAATTTCAAACACGCACACATAGCTATGTCCGTCCTCAACAGGCTTAAACTTGGTTTCTTCCGAACATCGTAACTTTAGTCTGTTGATAAATAGTTGTTCTCTTTAATCTACATACTATAGACGTAGTGCGTACATAGCTATAACTATCCTCAACAGGCTGAAACTTGGTTTCTTCTAAAACATCGTAACTTTAAGCAATTGATAAATAGTTGTTTTCTTCAATCCTCACGCTATAGACGTGGTATAATTTCAAACACGCACACATAGCTATGTCTATCCTCAACGGGTAGAAACTTGGTTTCTTCCGAACATCATAAATTTAAGCTATTGATAAATAGTTGTTCTCTTCAATCCTCACGCTATAGACGGGGTATAATTTCAAACACGCGTGCATAGCTATGTCTGCCCTCAACTGACTGAAAATTCGTTTCTTCTAAAACATCGTAACTTTAGTCTATTGATAAATAGTTGTTCTCTTCAACCTACATACTATAGACGTGGTATAATTTCAAACACGCACACATAGCTATGTCCATCCTCAACGGGTTGAAACTCGGTTTCTTCTAAAACATCGTAACTTTAGTCTATTGATAAATAGTTGTTTTCTTTAATCCTCATGCTATAGACGAGGTTCTTCGAGTTGCATGTTTGTAAAAGATAGCTAGGCTAGCTGTTAACAAACTAACTAACTAACTTTTGTAACCCTTTCATATCCGATCATCATTATGTGCGATGCAAGTGCTAACGCTACATTCATATATTTTTGTTCTTTTCTAGGTATATCAAGAGTTAACATCGACATTTATTCGAAAATCTAAAAAATAGTATTCCGCTTTTTTGTAGAAAAACTATGGAGATGATTAACCACATAGGTCATCTTTCAACTACAACTACCAAGCCGCTGACAAGTCTACTGCTAAATGAGCAATTTAAAGTGATTTCTCTACGAAGATTTAAAACGAAATTTAGAGAGAAGGTGTTATACGTCTACAAAGACTTTCAAGTTTTTAACTAATAGATTTAGTGTGCTAACTGATTTAGAAATAGGGGGACTAAATCAACGTTCTATTAGCATTATATATCGCGGAATAGAGAACGAATCTTGTGTTATTAGTTTTGTTGATGTATAATATATTAAGAAACCACACCTGTTACACCTTACAAAGCTCTTAATGCGTGAATTATACTAAGCACTTCGAGGTATTTCTACATATTAGCTATATGCATATAGAATTTTAATACAAACATACATCTATACCCCTACCGTTGATAAAATGCAACAACTTTAGCTAACTTACACTCTTTAGTTAAAATGTTGTTCTATTACAGCAGCTTTAAAATATTATCTTTCGAATGTTACACTACACAGCTCGCAGAATAACATTGTAGATACCTGATAATTTTTTGATTTAACATGACGTAGGGAGAGATGAATGTTCTAAATCTGACAAAGTAAAAGCGCTCTTGCAGATAACGTTTGATAAGGGTGTTACTTAATATCCTTCTCTCGAGTTGCAAGGTTAAAAACTAGAAAAAGCAGCTTTAAAGTATTATAGTGTTAGAATTTCTTCCTGCAAGCGTTGTTTTCGATATTAGTTATGAAACACTCCACAGCTTGAAGTGTAGCATTAACAGATAGATATTCCATTAGTATAATCTTTTGCTAACGTCCTCGTCAGTGCACTCAAGTTTAGAGCTTTCTTTAGGGCTTTTACGATTGTACAGCTTTAAAATAACAAGCTATTAACAGTCTTTATTCTTAAGTGCTACCTTATTAATATACATACACATACATCCTTAGTAAAACCCTAAATCTTCTTTAATTCTTTGTACTTTCTACTTCTCTTGTTGCTGAGGTCTCTGTAACGATAGAGGGTGTTTTGATTTCATATGGCGCATGAAGTTATCACGCCTTGCAAACGTTACCTCACACTGCTCGCAGGTGAACGTAGTAGACGCTTCTCTATGTTTCATTTTTAAATGTCATGAAAGGGTATCTCGTCTCGTAAAAGTTACATCGCACTGCGAGTAGGGAAACATGACATTACAACAGTATGACTTCTTTCCTCTATGACATTTCAACAGTATAATCATCTACTTCTGTTCAACAGTATGACTTCTTTCCTCTATGACATTGCAATCAACAGTATGACTTCTTTCCTCTATGACATTGCAACAGTATGGCTTCTTTCCTCTATGACATTGCAACAGTATAATCATCTACTTCTATAATGATAGACATTGCAACAGTATGACTTCTTTCCTCTATGACATTGCAACAGTATAATCATCCACTTCTATATTGATAGACATTGCAACAGTATGACTTCTTTCCTCTATGACATTGCAACAGTATAATCATCTACTTCTGTTCAACAGTATGACTTCTTTCCTCTATGACATTGCAACAGTATGGCTTCTTTTCTCTATGACATTGCAACAGTATAATCATCTACTTCTATAATGATAGACATTGCAACAGTATGACTTCTTTCCTCTATGACATTGCAACAGTATGACTTCTTTCCTCTATGACATTGCAACAGTATAATCATCTACTTCTATAATGATAGACATTGCAACAGTATGACTTCTTTACTCTATGACATTGCAACAGTATGACTTCTTTCCTCTATGACATTGCAACAGTATGACTTCTTTCCTCTATGACATTGCAACAGTATGACTTCTTACCTCTATGACATTGCAACAGTATGACTTCTTTCCTGTATGACATTGCAACAGTATGGCTTCTTTCCTGTATGACATTGCAACAGTATAATCATGTACTTCCGTTCAACAGTATGACTTCTTTCCTCTATGACATTGCAACAGTATGGCTTCTTACCTCTATGACATTGCAACAGTATAATCATCTACTTCTATAATGATAGACATTGCAACAGTATGACTTCTTTCCTCTATGACATTGCAACAGTATGACTTCTTTCCTCTATGACATTGCAACAGTATGACTTCTTTCCTCTATGACATTGCAACAGTATGACTTCTTTCCTCTATGACATTGCAACAGTATGACTTCTTTCCTCTATGACATTGCAACAGTATGACTTCTTACCTGTATGACATTGCAACAGTATGGCTTCTTTCCTGTATGACATTGCAACAGTATGACTTCTTTCCTCTATGACATTGCAACAGTATAATCATCTACTTCCGTTCAACAGTATGACTTCTTTCCTCTATGACATTGCAACAGTATGGCTTCTTTCCTCTATGACATTGCAACAGTATAATCATCTAGTTCTATAATGATAGACATTGCAACAGTATGACTTCTTTCCTCTATGACATTGCAACAGTATGACTTCTTACCTCTGTTCAACAGTATGACTTCTTTCCTCTGTGACATTGCAACCAGTATAACGTCTTACCTCTGTGACGATAGACATTGCAACAGTGTAGTCGCGTAAGCCTAGTGCTAACAAAGACTTTACTTTAAGTAATACATTAATTACAAGAATGTAAACGCTCCCTAGTATGTGTTAGTAGGTGTTGCTAAAGACGCGACTTCTAGAAGAAAAAAAATCTTAGGAGTGTAGATGCTCACTAGTATGTGTAAGCCAAGTGTTAACAAAGACTTAACTTTAAGTACTATGTTAATCACAAGAATGTGAACGCTCCCTAGTATGTGTTAGTATGTGTCGCTAAAGACGCGACTTCTAGAAAAAAAAAATCTTAGGAGTGTAGATGCTCACTAGTATGTGTAAGCCAAGTGTTAACAAAGACTTAACTTTAAGTACTATGTTAATCACAAGAATGTGAACGCTCCCTAGTATGTGTTAGTATGTGTCGCTAAAGATGCGACTTCTAGAAAAAAAATCTTAGGAGTGTAGATGCTCACTAGTATGTGTAAGCTGAGCGTTAACAAAGACTTAACTTTAAGTACTACGTTAATCACAGGAATGTGAACGCTCCCTAGTATGTGTTAGTATGTGTCGCTAAAGATGCGACTTCTAGAAAGAAATCTTAGGAGTGTAGATGCTCACTAGTTTGTGTAAGCACGCGTTACCGAAGACTTAACTTTAAGTACTACATTAATTACAACAATGTAAACGCTTGCAAGTATGTGAGTTTTGTATCACTCGGTTTTAGTTATAGCATTGTTTACTACGGCTTAACATCAACTAAAACTCATACATACAAGAATTACATTATTAATTGTAAGATAAAGCGTGTGTATATGATAATTACATCGCGAAGTAAAAGTACGTAAACATTACTAGAAGTAAAATCATTCAGGATAAAACTTGTACATATGAGATGTAAATAAATAATGTAGAACTAACATATTCTTTTATTTTAGATTAGGTATTACCTTTACCTTCTCCTCCTCCTAACTCTTAAAAGTTTTGTTTATTACATCAGGTAGAAGAGTAAGTATGTTAAGAAAGAAAGTGTTTAGCAAATTCGTAAGTATGTTCTCATCTTAGAAGAAGAGCAGCACTGTAAGTATGTTGAGAAGAGATTTTTTCTAAACTATGCTCGATTCTAGTCTTGCAATGCAGTGTTCTACAACATCGAACTATAATATGTATATATGTTGTTGAACGGTAGTATATGTTCAAGTCTAAACTCGCACACTCTTGCTTTTGCAATCTATGTTCGATAGAGATACACCTTAACAGAAGAGGAGGATGAGCTGCTCAGTAAGTATATCGAGGGGGGGGGGGAATTTTTGTTTTTCTAAACAGTTTTTGATTCTAGTCTTGCAATGCTGTGTTCTTAAACGGTAGTATGTGTTTAAGTCTGAACTGCACACTCTCGCTTTTGCAATGCGTGTTCGGTAAAGATGTACCTTGGTAGAGTAAGTAAAGGTAGACGATGTTATAAGAGTTGCTATCTTGTGTAAGCTGTTCTGAATTCCAGTCTAATTTCTTTCTTAGAACAAAGGTATACCCTAGATATGTTGTAAACACATCAACCGATGTACTGATCATATGTTGTATCAAGTACAGTGTACGAAATTATTATATAGAAAGAGAATCGCTGGGCTGATGACAGCTGTCAGAAAAGCATATAAGTTTGTAAAGCACGTGGAATTTGCCGCCACCGGGGCAGCACTGTTCTCTCTGGATTAAAAGCTTTGTTTCCAAACAAGAGCACGTGGAATTTACCGCCACCAGGGCAGCACTGTTCTCTCTGGATTAAAAGCTTTGTTTCCAAACAAGAGCACCCGGAATTTGCCGCCACCCGGCAGCACGGTGATTAAAGATGGCGGATGACAACTGTCAGAAAATCGCATGGGTTTGTAAAGCACGTGGAATTTGCCGCCACCACATAGAGGGCAGCTCGGTGATTAAAGATGGCGGATGACAGCTGTCAAAAAAAGCACATAGGTTTGTAAAGCACTTGGAATTTGCCACCGCTACATAGAGGGCAGCACTGTTCTCTCTGGATTAAAGATGGCGGATGACAGCTGTCAGAAAATCGCATGGGTTTGTAAAGCACGTGGAATTTGCCGCCACCACATAGAGGGCAGCACAGTGATTATAGATGGTGGATGACAGCTGTCAAAAAAGCACATGGCTTTGTTTCCAAACAAGAGCACGTGGAATGGGCCGTCACCACATAGAGGGCAGCACGGTGTACTGTGGATTAAAGATGGCGGATGACAGCTGTCAAAAAAGCACATGGCTTTGTTTCCAAACAAGAGCATGTGGAATTTGCCGCCAACGGGGCAGCACTGTTCTCTCTGGATTAAAGATGGCGGATGACAGCTGTCAGAAAAGCACATGGGTTTGTTTCCAAAACAAGAGCATGTAGAATTTGCCGCCACCGGGCAGCACGGTGATTAAAGATAGCGGATGACAGCTGTCAGAAAATAGCACGTGAATTTGTTTCCAAACAAGAGCACGTGGAATTTTTCAATTTGCCGCCACCACATAGAGGGCAGCACGGTGATCTCTTGATTAAAGATGGCTGCTGTCACGTGGAATTGTCTGCCACCACAGCTATCTAGCTAAAGAGGGCAGCACTGAGGTTTGCGATGCAAGATGGCTGCTGTCAAAAAGCATTTTTCAAATTATCCGCCACCACATTTCAAAGGTAAGTAGCTAAAGAGGGCAGCACTGTGCTCAAAGATAGCGGATGACAGCTGTCAAAAAAGCACGTGGCTGTCAAAAAACACGTGGCTTTGTTTATCTCGCGCTAGTGAGGTTAAGTTGGTAGCACTAAGGTTTAGACCCGTCAAGATGGCAGCACTGTCGATGACAGGTGACGAATTTTGCAGCTACTGCGATATAGAGGGCAGCACAGTGCTCAAAGATGGCGGATGACAGCTGTCAAAAAAGCACGTGGCTGTCAAAAAGCACGTGGCTTTGTTTACCTCGCGCTAGTTAGGTTAAGTTGGTACCACTAAGGTTTAGGTCCGTCAAGATGGCAGTACTGAGGTTAGCGATGCGTTGTTGACTGTCAAAAAGCACGTGGCTTTGTTTACAAATCTGTCAAAAAGCACGTGGCTTTGTTTACCTCACGCTAGTGAGGTTAAGTTGGTACCACTAAGGTTTAGGCCCGTCAAGATGGCAGTACTGAGGTTAGCGTTGCGTTGTTGTCTGTCAAAAAGCACGTGGCTTTGTTTACAAATCTGTCAAAAAGCACGTGGCTGTCAAAAAGCACGTGGCTTTGTTTACCTCATGCTAGTGAGGTTAAGTTGGCACTACTGAGGTTTAGGCCCGTCAAGATGGCAGTACTGAGGTTAGCGATGCGTTGTTGTCCGTCAAAAAGCACGTGGCTGTCAAAAATCACGTGGGTTTGTTTACCTCATGCTAGTTAGGTTAAGTTGGCACTAGTGAGGTTTAGGCCCGTCAAGATGGCAGTACTGAGGTTAGCGTTGCGTTGTTGTCGATGACAGCTGTCAAAAAGCACGTGGCTTTGTTTACAAATTCAAATCTCCCGCCAAAATTAAAATTTCCCGCCAAAATTCAAATTTCCCGCGGGAGGTGGAGGCCTCTCCCGAGAGCCTGAGGTGGAGGTGGCGGCCGAATCCCTGTATTATACTACTCGAGATGATCGCTATACATAGTTTCTTATGAGACACCCTTGGGATGCTTGCGCAAGATGGCGGTTATACAAGGCTCCTTATGAGACACCCTAGGGATGCTTGCGCAATATGGCGGTTATACAAGGCTCCTTATGAGACACCCTAGGGATGCTTGCGCAAGATGGTGGTTGCTCTTATGAGGTGGCTTAAGGATCCTTGCACAAGATGGCTAGAGACGCCCCCCACCCCTAAGGATGCTTGCGCAAGATGGCGGACGCAAGATGGCGGCTATACATAGCTCCTTATGAGACAGCCAGTACTCGATACAACATGTGATCAGAACATTGATTGATGTGTTCAGAACGCAAAATAAGTGATCAAGACTAGAATCGAACACTGTACTCGATGTCGTTAAAGTAGTGTAAATTGGACAGTTCGGCCGCCTCCTCCTCCTCCTCCGCCGACTCCTCCGCCGCCGCCGCCCGCGGGAAATTTGAATTTTGGCGGGAAATTTGAATTTTGGCGGGAGATTTGAATTTGTAAACAAAGCCACGTGCTTTTTGACAGCTGTCATCGACAACAACGCATCGCTAACCTCACTGCTGCCATCTTGACGGGCCTAAACCTCACTAGTGCCAACTTAACCTAAGTAGAATGAGGTAAACAAAGCCACGTGCTTTTTGACAGCCACGTGCTTTTTGACAGACAACAACGCATCGCTAACCTCAGTACTGCCATCTTGACGGACCTAAACCTCAGTAGTGCCAACTTAACCTCACTAGCGCGAGGTAAACAAATCCACGTGTTTTTTGACAGCCACGTGCTTTTGACAGATTTGTAAACAAAGCCACGTGCTTTTTGACAGACAACAACGCATCGCTAACCTCAGTACTGCCATCTTGACGGGCCTAAACCTTAGTGGTACCAACTTAACCTAACTAGCATGAGGTAAACAAAGCCACGTGATTTTTGACAGCTGTCATTCGCCATCTTTAATCCAGAGAGCACAGTGCTGCCCTCTTTAGCTACTTACCTTTTACAGCTGTCATCCGCCATCTTTGAGCGCAGTGCTGCCCTCTTTAGCTACTTACCTTTGACAGCTGTCATCCGCCATCTTTAATCCGGAGAGAACAGTGCTGCAATCTATGTGGTGGCGGTAAATTCCACGTGCTTTACAAACCTATATGTTTTTCTGACAGCTGTCATCCGCCATCTTTAATCCGGAGAGAACAGTGCTACCCTCTATGTGGTGGCAAATTCCACGTGCTCTTGTTTGGAAACAAACTCACGCGCTTTTTTGACAGCCGTCATCCGCCATCTTTAATCACAGTGCTGCACTCTATGTGGTGGTGGCAAATTCCACGTGCTCTTGTTGGGAAACAAAGCCACGTGCTTTTTTGACAGCTGTCATCTGCCATCTTTAACCAACAGAGCACTATGCTGCGGGTAATTTCGTCAGCTGTCATCCGCCATCTTAGAGAACAGTGCTGCACTCTATGTGGTGGCGGTAAATTCCACGTGCTTTACAAACCTATATGTTTTTCTGACAGCTGTCATCCGCCATCTTTAATCACAGTGCCGCCCTCTATGTGGTGACGGCAAATTCCACGTGGAAACAAAGCCATGTGCAGCTGTCATCCGCCATCTTTAATCACCGTGCTGCCCGGTGACGGCAAATTCCACGTGCTCTTGTTTGGAAACAAAGCCATGTGCTTTTTTGACAGCTGTCATCCGCCATCTTGCATCACAAACCTCGGTGCTACACTCTATGTGGTGGCGGCAAATTCTAAATGCTTCACAAACCCATGTGCTTTTCTGACAGCTGTCATCCGCCATCTTTAATCACCGTGCTGCCGGGTGGCGGTAAATTCCACGTGCTCTTGTTTGGAAACAAAGCTTTTAATCCAGAGAGAACAATGCTGCCCCGGTGGCGGCAAATTCTACGTGCTTTACAAACCTATATGCTTTTTTGACAAAAAAAAATTCTGCTCTCGAGATACTTACCGAACTATACTTACGAAACTGCTCATCACCTTCTTTCTTCTATGAGTAATAAACAAAAACTCTATCTTGCAAATAAGGAGCGGGAGGAAGGTGATACCTAACCTAAAATAAAAGAATATGCTAATTCTACATTATTTATTTACATCTTGTATGTACAAGTTTTATCTTGAATCATTTTACCCCAGTGATGTTTGCGTACTTCTCGATGCAATTCTTGAATGTACAAGTTTAAACTTGCCGTACTACACTCTCAGCGTACCTCTCCCGAATTGTGATGTAAGACAGCGTAACGTAAGTACACACATCTAGCATAATGTTTATGTAAAGTAGTACTTATCAATACTACTATGCCCCCAGGCTAGCGTGTTGGTAGAATTTCGGATGACAAACCGTTTACAATCATCGCTTTTAAGGGCTACCTAAGGGCTTACTAATTAAATGAGTGTACAACTAGTGCTTCTTGCTTCTAATGACAGACAATTGCTTATGCAAAACAGGTGGATTACTTTTAATGCAATTGTTATAGTTTTCAAAACTTAGCTGATTCTGAACGACATTCTTTTTAACCCCCTTCAATCTCTTTATTTGTAATTCATTTAAGAGTTTTATGCAATATGACTTAGATTTAGTACCTACAAATGAATCGATAATATTCCCAGCACATTCATCTTTCATTTTACCTAGAACCTTTTTGTTCACTAGCGGTAGATGATATTGGTTATCTGCTGGATAGTTACTCGTATCAAACCTACCCAAGTCTGGCTTTATATCATTGTAAATGTCATCAGTTTTGATTTGATAAATAAACGAATCGGTATCTGTGTAGAGCAATTGCGCATTATGCGCGTACTTCTTCATCATATAATCGTAATGGAATTCATACATGAGTGTTTTAGCCAATTCAAGTACTGTGAAGCCGACGTAGGTAGGTTTGTCATACTTAACCTTGACACGATTCATCTGTATAATAACTAAATTCTCGTGTATGATGGTGCAGCTGTGGAAATTTGGTTTACTTATTAAATAGTTAGCACCATACCTTTTCTTAATATTATCCCAGTTTGTAATCAATTTTACATCAACGCGTTTGTCAACATTCTCCATAGTCTTACCAAACACACTGTTATTCATGAGCTTGTAGAAATCTTTTTCAAACTCGTTAACCGCATTCGTTCTTAAATTATTGTTCAGATCGATATATGGCTTTAGCCACGGTGACTGATTAAATTCTAGTACGCGATGAATTTTGGATAACTTCAAACCATGCTGCAAACACTGTTTTAAATTTCGGTAATGAATGATATACTTAGATTTATCGCATAAATTAGCAATGAGCATTTTCGTCGTTGATGCAATGTACGGGGGCTTCATATTTTCAGGGCAGAACGGTAGGTCATTATGAGAAGTGTGTAACTCTTTAGGATACTGTAAGTCAACTTCGAGGAAATAACCTTTATCAGCTTCATCACCTAGGGTGTGTAGCTGTAAAGCATCAATTTCGCACTGCGTCAGCCAGCGGAAACCACTCACCGGTAGATGCTGACTCATCGCCCACCCATACTGATTATTAGCATCGAGGTAAACGATATACCGAGATTCCTGACTAGAATCGAAACTCGGCATGTACTTATTATTAGCCCTCGAATATCGCCCGCTGCACTGACTCAGACCGCCTCAAATGGATGCTTTTATAAAGTGCACCATATCAATATCAGTTAGCAGCTCCAAATTCACACGCGTGTGTTTCAACATCGCGTCCCAACTTAACCCAGGTGCAGTAAAATACTGACATGGGTCAAGGCTGTAGGTGTTCATGCAAACACAGCGAAAATTTTCAAAAACATCAGCTAACAAAAGTACATCTGTCTTTAAATATAAATCGGAGTATTCACCCAGCGTTTGAATGTGGAACTGCTCCCAGATATGTTGTGCATGTAAATAGTCATCATCACTAATATCTGCTGAATTCAGCGAGCTGTAAAAGGATTGTTTCGATGGTAAGGCACGTTCTTCGAGGTGGTCTAAGCAGTCGAGATATTCGTAACAAAAAACACCCTTACGCCGAAGTAAATTAAACTGCGCTTCTTCAGGGAAAACGCGTCGAATTTCTGTAAATTGTTCAGGCTGTAAATGACTAGAAAGTTTATCGAGGCTACTCGCCATAAAGCGAAACGAGTCAAGGAATCTCAGTTTTATAGAATGCTCAGCATCTACTTTTACAGACTTTGCAAACGCAATGTACCGCTCTTTATTCTGAGGGATTATATCTACTTTTTCATCCGAAGCTCCAAATTGTGAAATGATGAAATGAGAGTCGTAACCAGATAAGTTATGAAAAATTACAGGGATAAATTTAGGAACTCTGTACTTAAGATTACAGCTATAATGAGCGGCACATCTGTAGAAACCAGTTAAATGATCATGATCAAAAACTTTAGGGTCATTTTCGGAAAATTCCCCATCACAAATGCTACAATTTGTAGCATGTTCATGATCATTTAACTGAATTTCGGTGATTGGCTTCATAGGAATATTACTATTCAGAATACGACCGAGACGAACTGCATCACTTTCAAGTCTTTCTAAAAATACTTTAGCAGCATCATGTCCTCGATACAGCTCTAACTTGTTAAGCGTACCATCGTAACTACACTTGATGTAATACGCGAAGCTATACGGGACATGCATGTGCGTAGTATTAGTGAAAGAGTTGTCAGGATTAGGTGAGCATGTGTTGCATGGCGTGAGGATGGCTTCAAAGTCTGCATAAATCACGAACGGTACCCACATCTGCTTGTGAAAATTTGTAAATTTTAAAACATTATTGCCTGTAGTAGGTATCTCTGTACGTACATGATTGCAGTCATTCTTGGAATGCTTCGTTAACTGATCTTCAGTTCTAAAATACTGCAAGCATCCATCACATAGCCACTTTTTACCATCATGTTTTGACAACTGACTGCCAACAAGTCTACTCAGATTTTTAATCCAGCAAAAGTGGCTATTCACACTGTTTTCAATATAGAGTAAATTAACGTGAGTACTCTTCTTATGACATGTATAATACAGAGGACCTACTACAGACTTTTTCTCTACAGCATACACATTAATACTAATGTTATTTAGTTCCTCAAAGCGCTTAATATCCTTTATCTGCACAGGAAATTCTATACTATCGAAATTTAGCTGCGTTGAATAGTGTGGATACGATGATGTTCTATACGCTACATTCGATTTAGCAGGATTTAAAGCTGACATCACCGCCCAAGCAAAACATGCTTCGTCATTGTTTTGGATGTTTACAACAGCTTCTTTTCGCTGAATCCATGTCGGCAGCTCAATGTGCGAAGATCCACGCACAGGATTGTACTTATTGATGTTAACTTCTAGATACATTATCTCAACTAAAGCCCACCCTGATTCCTTTTCCTGAAATTCCTCGCTCTTAGTTGAAATAATGTTAGAGACATCCCTAAGTACATCACCAAAATTAGTCGACTGACTTATGATAAAATTCTTCGTATTAAATGATTTAATGTCCGTTATTTCGGATTCATCCGTGCTTTTAATGTACAAGGCGAAAAGTTCAAAATTAACTTTAAATAAACTATGATTGGACAAAGATTTAGCAAGAAGCTGTTGTACATCCGGTTGAACGCAATTTAAAAAGTTTGAAGTGCTCTGAAACTTTTGACTGGTGCGAATTCGGTAACAAGCAATCCTACTTTTAAATGCTGTATTAATTTCCTCGATGTTTGCGTTACTACCACTTCTACACGCATTATTTTTATGTGCATTACTCCGTAAGTGCCCCTGAAAATGTGAAGATGGTACATCAGTGTTACAGTGCTCGCAGTGAATAGTTTGAAGTTCATGATTTTTTCTAGGTTTTTTACTACTAGTACTTTCTACAGCTACATCAGTAGCTGCACGCTTTCCCCCTACTACTACCTGAGGGCAAGTAGATATTTGATGTACCTCTGCTAAGTGATCCTCATATCGCTCTACGTTAGCGAAATACACACTACAAACTTTACATAAAGCTGATGTTATGCTAGGGTGTTTTGATTTCATATGGCGCATGAAGTTATCACGCCTTGAAAACGTTACATTACATTCCTCGCAGCAGGGGAACATCTGTTCATGATTTTTTCTAGGTTTTTTACTACTAGTACTTTCTACGGCTACATCAGTAGCTGCACGCTTTTTCCCTACTACTACCTGAGGGCGAGTAGATATTTGATGTTCCTCTGCTAAGTGATCCTCATATCGCTCTACGTTAGCGAAATACACACTACAAACTTTACATAAAGCAGATGTTATGCTAGGGTGTTTTGATTTCATATGGCGCATGAAGTTATCACGCCTTGCAAACGTTACATTACATTCCTCGCAGCAGGAGAACATCTGAAAAGAGAACGACCGATAGAGATTAGGTGAAAGTTACGGAAGAAACCAAGTTTCAACGTATAGAGGTTGGACATGGCTGTGAGTTAGGCCTATAGCATGAGGATTGAAGAGAACGACTAAAGTTACGATGTTCGGAAGAAACCAAGTTTCAACCTGTTGAGGACAGACATAGCTACGTGTGCGTGTTTGAAATTATACCACGTCTATAGTATGAGGATTAAAGAGAACAACTATTTATGATTAGCTTAAAGTTACGATGTTCGGAAGAAACCAACTTTCAACCTGTTGAGGGCAGACATAGCTATGTGTGCGTGTTTGAAATTATACCTCGTCTATAGTATGTAGATTAAAGAGAACAACTATTTATGATTAGCTTAAATTTACAGAAGAAACCAAGTTTAAGCCTGTTGAGGACGGACATAGCTATGTGTGCGTGTTTGAAATTATACCACGTCTATAGTATGTAGATTAAAGAGAACAACTATTTATGATTAGCTTAAAGTTACAGAAGAAACCAAGTTTCAGCCCGTTGAGGGCAGACATAGCTATGTGTACGTGTTTGAAATCATACCACGTCTATAGTGTGTTGATTAAAGAGAACAACTATTTATGATTAGCTTAAAGTTACGATGTTCGGAAGAAACCAACTTTCAACCTGTTGAGGGCAGACATAGCTATGTGTGCGTGTTTGAAATTATACTACGTCTATAGTATGTACATTAAAGAGAACAACTATTTATCAATAGACTAAAGTTACGATGTTCGGAAGAAACCAAGTTTAAGCCTGTTGAGGACGGACATAGCTATGTACGCACCTCGTCTATAGTATGCAGGTTGAAGAGAACAATTATTTATGAATAGCTTAAAGTTACGGAAGAAACCAAGTTTAAGCCTGTTGAGGACGGACATAGCTATGTGTGCGTGTTTGAAATTATACTACGTCTATAGTATGTAGATTAAAGAGAACAACTATTTATGATTAGCTTAAAGTTACAGAAGAAACCAAGTTTAAGCCTGTTGAGGACGGACATAGCTATGTGTACGTTTTTGAAATTATACCACGTCTATAGTATGTAGATTAAAGAGAACAACTATTTATGATTAGCTTAAAGTTACAGAAGAAACCAACTTTCAGCCCGTTGAGGGCAGACATAGCTATGTGTACGTGTTTGAAATCATACCACGTCTATAGTATGTTGATTAAAGAGAACAACTATTTATGATTAGCTTAAAGTTACGATGTTCGGAAGAAACCATGTTTAAGCCTGTTGAGGACGGACATAGCTATGTGTGCGTGTTTGAAATTATACCACGTCTATAGTATGTAGGTTGAAGAGAACAATTATTTATGAATAGCTTAAAGTTACGGAAGAAACCAAGTTTCAGCCTGTTGAGGGCAGACATAGCTATGTACGCACCTCGTCTATAGCGTGAGGATTAAAGAGAACAACTATTTATCAATAGACTAAAGTTACGATGTTTTAGAAGAAACCAAGTTTCAACGAATAGAGGTCAGACATACCTTAAAATCTTCGCGCTGCAAACTGTTACTCGGATGAATAAAATGCGTGCGTTCAAGCCTGAAACTTGAATGATAATATTCTGGTCGAATCTAAAAAGAAAAGAACAAACATATATGAATGCAGTGTAGGGTGTATCAGCTAGCCTAGTTATCTTTACAACTCAAAGTTCAAAAACATACCTTAAAAAAATGAATGTGCTGCAGACTGTTACTCGGATGAATAAAATGCGTACTTTCAAGCCTGTAACTCGAACGGTACCTAAAAAGAAAAGAACAAACATATATGAATGTAGTGTAGGGTGTATCAGCTAGCCTAGTTATCTTTACAACTCAAAGTTCGAAAACATACCTTAAAAATGCATGTGCTGCAGACTGTTACTCGGATGAATAAAATGCGTACTTTCAAGCCTGTAACTCGAACGGTACCTAAAAAGAAAAGAACAAACATATATGAATGTAGATGTCTATTACCTAGCGTAGAAGTTGCTTTGCAGACAGTAACTAACAGTTCTAGCTTACCTTAAGATAAAGGCTGAAGAATAATATTCACAGCAGACAGTACTTAGACGGGAGATGTGTACGTGATAAACGCATACAGAGAACTGTGAGCACTTCACGCAGACTGCAGCGAGTAAATATGCTGCTTGTTACCAAGCGGATGTGAAAATCGCTGACAACTGCAGTACAGTCGGAACGAAGTGTTTACGCAACAAGAGCGCTCCTGTAGTCCCGCAGGCTGATGTATTTAAGCCGGAATCGAACCTCCTGTTGATGCCTAGGTGTCAGAATTTAAGAGTTCAAGCCTTGGAAAGTTAGCGCGCGATCCTCGACTTCTGGACTTAAACGGGAGGGTACTAAGCTACATCCGCGGTATTCCTTACCTGTAGGTATTGAGCTAAAGCTAGATCATGTAATGACGATCGCGCAGGCCCCTCGCCTAGCATTTACGGCTTCTAGTTCGAAACCGCTATCTTCTGAAGTAGCGAGAATGATTGGAGAGTGTTGAGGGTGATTCATTCGTCGGATGGAGGCGTTAAGCTGGCTTCTTCGGTAGGAGTAGGCTATGTCGGGATATCGATTTAAAATCCTAGTCAGGAGGGGCAACCGGTCGTATAAAACTATGGTGTGAGGTGGGGTGTGCAAAAAAGCTAGCTATAAGTAAGGGCTGTTGATGGGGACGTTAAACCTTGTGCAGACTCCTTCGAAAATGATTTTTTGAGTACAAGACTTGACGGTGATTCATTTGTCGGATGGAGGCAATAAGCCTTGTGCAGGCTTCTTCAGCGGGAGTAGGCTATGTGTCGGTACCGGGATATCTAGTTATAAAACCCGCTACAACAAATTTATCACGTATACTGCGATTTAAAATCCTAGTCAGGAAGGGCAACCGGCCGTATAAAACTATGGTGTGAGGCGGGGTGTGCAAAAAAGCCAGCATTAAGTAAGGGCTGTTGATGGGGGCGTTAAACCTTGTGCAGACTCCTTCGAAAATGATTTTTTGAGTACAAGACTTGACGGTGATTCATTTGTCGGATGGAGGCAATAAGCCTTGTGCAGGCTTCTTCAGCGGGAGTAGGCTATGTGTCGGTACCGGGATATCTAGTTATAAAACCCGCTACAACAAATTTATCACGTATACTGCGATTTAAAATCCTAGTCAGGAAGGGCAGCCGGTCGTATAACTATGGTGTGAGGCGGGGTGTGCAAGAAAGCCAGCATTAAGTAAGGGCTGTTGATAGGAGGCGTTAAACTATGTGCAAGCTCCTTCACCAGGAGAAGCCTACATGCCGGTACCGTGCAGGTTCTTTCGATAGGAGTAGGCACTGTGTGTGTTTTAACCTCTCCGTACAATCATGATATTTTACGTTAGGAACTTACATAGGCTAAATGCTACACATTCCGTGGCAGAGCCAGGAATCGAACTCGGACCTCCGAGGGTAGCAGCTAATCACACTAACTACTGCACTACAGAGGAGGACTATTTCAGAATATTTTACAACCTTAATTAGTACTGTGTTTTAAGAGCTTACATGCTACTCGGCTAAGAAGACGTTCGCGAGTTACAAGCCGCTGATCAGCATGCCGTGTCCTCGTTCAAGGTCGAGCCGGAAGATACGTGTACAATTTCAGCTAACACACGCATTCCACACAACTCGCTCAGAATGACTGTGCCGATACTTCGAGGACTGTAGAACAAATCTATAGCCTACAGTATGCATGCCTCTCACCCGGTAGTCTCGGGTTCGATTCTCTTGGGGATAAAAATGTGTTTAAATCACATGAATGTGTTGAGTTGTCCTTCCTGATGCAAAACTAGCAGTATCTAACCTCATACACCATAGTTTTACGACCGGTTGCCCTTCCTGACAACTCGGATTAAGAATCTGTTTTACAACGTCTAACACGGGGAATCGGGGATTTACAGCTAGATCCACTTCTTAGATTTTAAATCACGAACTAATGTTTTACGGCCGGATGCCCTTCCTGACGCAAAACTAAGATTTTAAATCGCAAGAATTTGTTTTAAGACTAGTCGCCCTTCCTGATGCAAAACTGGCAGTATCTAGCCTCATACACTATGGTTTTCGACCGGTTGCCCTTCCTGACGTCAAAGAACTCGGATTAAGAATCTGTTTTACAACTTCTAACATGAGAATCGGGGATTTACAGCTTAAAGATGGCGGATGACAGCTGTCAGAAAAGCATATAGGTTTGTAAAGCACGTAGAATTTGCCGCCACCGGGGCAGCATTGTTCTCTCTGGATTAAAAGCTTTGTTTCCAAACAAGAGCACGTGGAATTTACCGCCACCCGGCAGCACGGTGATTAAAGATGGCGGATGACAGCTGTCAGAAAAGCACATGGGTTTGTGAAGCATTTAGAATTTGCCGCCACCACATAGAGTGTAGCACCGAGGTTTGTGATGCAAGATGGCGGATGACAGCTGTCAAAAAAGCACATGGCTTTGTTTCCAAACAAGAGCACGTGGAATTTGCCGTCACCGGGCAGCACGGTGATTAAAGATGGCGGATGACAGCTGCACATGGCTTTGTTTCCACGTGGAATTTGCCGTCACCACATAGAGGGCGGCACTGTGATTAAAGATGGCGGATGACAGCTGTCAGAAAAGCATATAGGTTTGTAAAGCACGTGGAATTTACCGCCACCACATAGAGTGCAGCACTGTTCTCTAAGATGGCGGATGACAGCTGACGAAATTACCCGCAGCATAGTGCTCTGTTGGTTAAAGATGGCGGATGACAGCTGTCAAAAAAGCACGTGGCTTTGTTTCCCAACAAGAGCACGTGGAATTTGCCACCACCACATAGAGTGCAGCACTGTGATTAAAGATGGCGGATGACGGCTGTCAAAAAAGCGCGTGAGTTTGTTTCCAAACAAGAGCACGTGGAATTTGCCACCACATAGAGGGTAGCACTGTTCTCTCCGGATTAAAGATGGCGGATGACAGCTGTCAGAAAAACATATAGGTTTGTAAAGCACGTGGAATTTACCGCCACCACATAGATTGCAGCCCTGTTCTCTCTGGATTAAAGATGGCGGATGACAGCTGTCAAAGGTAAGTAGATAAGAGGGCAGCACTGCGCTCAAAGATGGCGGATGACAGCTGTAAAAGGTAAGTAGCTAAAGAGGGCAGCACTGTGCTCTCTGGATTAAAGATGGCGAATGACAGCTGTCAAAAATCACGGGGCTTTGTTTACCTCATGCTAGTTAGGTTAAGTTGGTACCACTAAGGTTTAGGCCCGTCAAGATGGCAGTACTGAGGTTAGCGATGCGTTGTTGTCTGTCAAAAAGCACGTGGCTTTGTTTACAAATCTCTCAAAAGCACGTGGCTGTCAAAAGCACGTGGCTTTGTTTACCTCGCGCTAGTGAGGTTAAGTTGGTACCACTAAGGTTTAGGCCCGTCAAGATGGCAGTACTGAGGTTAGCGATGCGTTGTTGTCTGTCAAAAAGCACGTGGCTTTGTTTACAGATCTGTCAAAAGCACGTGGCTGTCAAAAAACACGTGGATTTGTTTACCTCGCGCTAGTGAGGTTAAGTTGGTACCACTAAGGTTTAGGTCCGTCAAGATGGCAGTACTGAGGTTAGCGATGCGTTGTTTTCTGTCAAAAAGCACGTGGCTTTGTTTACAAATCTGTCAAAAGCACGTGGCTGTCAAAAAACACGTGGATTTGTTTACCTCGCGCTAGTGAGGTTAAGTTGGCACTACTGAGGTTTAGGTCCGTCAAGATGGCAGTACTGAGGTTAGCGATGCGTTGTTGTCTGTCAAAAAGCACGTGGCTGTCAAAAAGCACGTGGCTTTGTTTACCTCATTCTACTTAGGTTAAGTTGGCACTAGTGAGGTTTAGGCCCGTCAAGATGGCAGCAGTGAGGTTAGCGATGCGTTGTTGTGGATGACAGCTGTCAAAAAGCACGTGGCTTTGTTTACAAATTCAAATCTCCCGCCAAAATTCAAATTTCCCGCCAAAATTCAAATTTCCCGCGGGCGGCGGCGGAGGAGGAGGCGGGAGGAGGAGGAGGCGGCCGAACTGTCCAATTTACACTACTCGTTAACTTCAACATGTGATTAAAACATTGTTTGGTGTGTTCAGAACACTACATAAGTAGAATCGAACGCTGTACTTAATACAACATGTTAGGGGATACCTTTGTTCTAAGAAGATCAGATTGAAACATAAAAAGACTAGAACTGAACACTGCACTCGATGTCGTTAACCTTAACTTGTGAAGAGAACATTGATTGATGTGTTCAGATCACTAAACAAGTAGAACCGAACACTGTACAACATGTTAGGGGATACCTTTGTTCTAAGAAAATTAGATTGAAACATAACAAGACTAGAATCGAACACTGCACTCGATGTCGTTAACCTTAACATGTGATCAGAACAATGATTGATGTGTTCAGATCACTAAGCAAGTAGAACCGAACACTGTACAACATGTTAGGGGATTCCTTTGTTCTAAGAAGATCAGATTGTAACATCACAAGACTAGAATTGAACACAGCACTCGATGTCGTTAACCTTAACATGTGATCAGAACATTGATTGATGTGTTCAGATCACTAAACAAGTAGAACCGAACACTGTACAACATGTTAGGGGTTCCTTTGTTCTAAGAAGATCAGATTGAAACATAACAAGACCAGAATTGAACACAGCACTCGATGTCGTTAACCTAAACATGTGATCAGAACATTGATTGATGTGTTCAGATCACTAAACAAGTAGAACCGAACACTGTACAACATGTTAGGGGATACCTTTGTTCTAAGAAGATCAGATTGAAACATAACAAGACTAGAATTGAACACTGCACTCGATACAAAATGTAAATAGAACATTGATTGATGTGTTCAGATCACTAAACAAGTAGAACCGAACACTATACAACATGTTAGGGGATACCTTTGTTCTAAGAAAATTAGATTGAAACTAACAAGACTAAAATCGAACACTGCTCTCGATGTCGTTAACCAGAACATGTGATCCGATACAACATGTTAGGGGATACCTTTGTCCTAAGAAAATTCGATTGAAACATAGCAAGACTAGAATCGAACACTGTAAGAACATTGTTTGATGTGTTCAGAGCAAAAGTACAACTTCAATGATTTACCTAGTGTAAAAATCAAAAACACACACTGTGCACATATCGCATAGCTATCTCGCCTATCACTTGCCTAGTATGAAAATCAAAAACACACTGTGCACATATCGCATAGCTAACTCGGCAACACTTCAAATGATTTGCTTAGTACGAAAATAAAAATGTCTATACCGCGTAGCTAACTCGTTCATCGCACTGCTAAGACGCTTAGTAATTGCGAATACACTGATATATCTCATACGAAAATCAAGAAAGCACACTGCGTAGCCAACTCGCTCGGTCACTCGCTTAGTAATTGCAACACGACTAGAACACTGATACACACACGGATAAGAATGTTGCGAGATACTACATACTTACATGTTTTTTTTAATATAGGGGGTGAAAGATCATAAAATTATATGTACACATGTTGTCTCCTCCAAGTTGTAAGACGAAATAGACGCAGTACTGCGAGTTTCCGCTCTAGCTAGCGAACGGAAGTAGCATGATATCTCAGCAAAAAATACGCGTGAGCTTGCAAGTAGTATAATACAGGGATTCGGCCGCCACCTCCACCTCAGGCTCCCAGAGGCCACCTCCACCTCCACCTCAGCCAGAGGCCTCCCAGATGCCTCCTCCACCTCCACCTCAGCCAGAGGCCTCCCAGAGGTCTCCTCCACCTCCCGCGGGAAATTTGAATTTGTAAACAAAGCCACGTGCTTTTTGACAGCTGTCATCGACAACAACGCATCGCTAACCTCAGTACTGCCATCTTGACGGGCCTAAACCTCAGTAGTGCCAACTTAACCTAACTAGCTCGAGATAAACAAAGCCACGTGTTTTTTGACAGCCACGTGCTTTTTGACAGATTTGTAAACAAAGCCACGTGCTTTTTGACGGCTGTCATCGACAACAACGCATCGCTAACCTCAGTACTGTCATCTTGACGGGCCTAAACCTCAGTGGTACCAACTTAACCTCACTAGCATGAGGTAAACAAAGCCACGTGCTTTTTGACAGCCACGTGCTTTTTGACAGATTTGTAAGCAAAGCCACGTGCTTTTTGACAGACAACAACGCATCGCTAACCTCAGTACTGCCATCTTGACGGGCCTAAACCTCAGTAGTACCAACTTAACCTCACTAGCGTGTAGTAAACAAAGCCACGTGCTTTTTGACAACCACGTGCTTTTTTGACAGCTGTCATCCGCCATCTTTGAGCACTGTGCTGCCCTCTTTCGTCACCTGTCATCGGCAGTGCTGCCATCTTGACGGGTCTAAACCTTAGTGCTACCAACTTAACCTAACTAGCGCGAGGTAAACAAAGCCACGTGTTTTTTACAGCTGTCATCCGCCATCTTTGAGCACAGTGCTGCCCTCTTTAGCTACTTACCTTTGAAATGTGGTGGTGGATAATTTGAAAAATGCTTTTGTTGACAACAGCCATCTTGCATCGCAAACCTCAGTGCTGCCCTCTTTAGCTAGATACCTGTGGTGGCAGACAATTCCACGTGACAGCAGCCATCTTTAATCAAGAGAGCACCGTGCTGCCCTCTATGTGGTGGTGGTAAATTCCACGTGGTCTTGTTTGGAAACAAACTCACGTGCTTTTTTGACAGCCGTCATCCACCATCTTTAATCAACAGAGCACAGTGCTGCACTCTATGTGGTGGCGGCAATTTGAAAAAATCTATGTGCTCTTGTTGGGAAACAAAGCCACGTGCTTTTTATTGACAGCTGTCATTCGCCATCTTTGAGCACTGTGCTGCAGGCAATTTCGTCAGCTGTCATCCGCCATCTTTGAGAACAGTGCTGCACTCTATGTGGTGGTGGTAAATTCCACGTGCTTTACAAACCTATGCGCTTTTCTGACAGCTGTCATCCGCCATCTTTAATCCAGAGAGAACAGTGCTGCCCTCTATGTAGCGGTGGCAAATTCCAAGTGCTTTACAAACCTATGCGCTTTTCTGACAGCCGTCATCCGCCATCTTTGAGAACAGTGCTGCCCTCTATGTGGTGGTTGTAAATTCCACGTGCTTTACAAACCTATGCGCTTTTCTGACAGCTGTCATCCGCCATCTTTGAGAACAGTGCTGAACTCTATGTAGCGGTGGCAAATTCCAAGTGCTTTACAAACCTATGTGCTTTTCTGACAGCTGTCATCCGCCATCTTTGTGCACTGTGCTGCCCTCTATATCACAGTAGCTGCAAAATTCGTCACCTGTCATCGGCAGTGCTGCCATCTTGACGGGTCTAAACCTTAGTGCTACCAACTTAACCTAACTAGCGCGGGGTAAACAAAGCCACGTGCAGCTGTCATCCGCCATCTTTGAGCACAGTGCTGCCCTCTTTAGCTACTTACCTTTGAAATGTGGTGGCGGATAATTTGAAAAATGCTTTTTGGCAGCAGCCATCTTGCATCGCAAACCTCAGTGCTGCCCTCTATGTAGACAAATCCACGTGCTTTTTGACAGCCACATGCAGCTGTCATCCACCATCTTTTAGCATAGTGCTACCCTCTTTAGCCACTTACCTTTGAAATGTGGTACGTCATCTGCCATCTTGCA
The DNA here is from genome assembly GCF_040414725.1 of Anabrus simplex. Classification (NCBI taxonomy): domain Eukaryota; kingdom Metazoa; phylum Arthropoda; class Insecta; order Orthoptera; family Tettigoniidae; genus Anabrus; species Anabrus simplex. The sequence continues at coordinate 129,836,453 of NC_090279.1, read as the reverse complement.
TCGCGAACCTCAGTGCTCGGCAGTGCTGCCATCTTAGCGGGCCTAAACCTCAGTGCTACCAACTTAACCTCACTAGCTCGAGATAAACAAATCCACGTGCTTTTTTGACAGCTGTCATCCGCCATCTTTGAGCATCGTGCTGCCCTCTTTAGCTACTTACCTTTGACAGCTGTCATCCGCCATCTTGCATCGCAAACCTCAGTGCTGCCCTCTATGTAGACAAATCCACGTGCTTTTTGACAGCCACGTGCAGCTGTCATCCACCATCTTTGAGCATGGTGCTGCCCTCTTTAGCTACTTACCTTTGAAATGTGGTACGTCATCTGCCATCTTGCATCGCGAACCTCAGTGCTACCCTCTACCTGTGGTGGCAGACAATTCTACGTGACAGCAGTCATCTTTGAGCACAGTGCCACCCCTCTTTGTAGCGGCGGGAAATTCCACGTGCTCTACAAAGCTACGTGCAGCTGTCATCCGCCATCTTGCATCACAAACCTCAGTGCTACACTCTATGTGGTGGCGGCAAATTCTAAATGCTTTACAAACCTATGCGCTTCAGCTATCATCCGTCATCTTTAATCACCGTGCTACCCGGTGGTGGTAAATTCCACGTGCTCTTGTTTGGAAACAAAGCTTTTAATCCAGAGAGAACAGTGCTACCCTGGTGGCGGTAAATTCCACGTGCTCTTGTTTGGAAACAAAGCTTTTAATCCAGAGAGAACAGTGCTGCCCCGGTGGCGGCAAATTCCACGTGCTTTACAAACTTATATATGCTTTTCTGACAGCTATCATCAGCCCAGCAATTCTCTTTCTATATAATAATTTCATGTGGCTATTTCTAGCTAAGTGCAGTCCTAGTCTTGTTACATCAGGAAGGGTAACTGGCTAAATCCTGGTCTTTCAGCGTTAGGAAGGGCAACCGGTCGAAAACCATAGAACAATAGTGTAAGAGCTTAGATACTGCCAGTTTTGCGTCAGGAAGGACAACTCAACAAATTCTTGCGATTTAAAAATCTTAGTCAGGAAGGGCATCCGGCAGTAAAACAATAGTTCGTGATTTAAAATCTAAGCTAGCTGTAAATCCCCCGATTCTCGACAGATTCTTAATCCGAGTTGCCAGAAAGGGCAACCGGTTGAAAACAATAGTGTAAGAGCTTAGATACTACTAGTTTTGCATCAGGAAGGGCGACTCAACAAATTCCTGTGATTTTAAAAATCTTAGTCAGGAAGGGCATCCGGCTGTAAAACAATAGTTCGTGATACAGCGAATTAAAATCTTAGTTCTTGCACTAATATCGAACATGCATCGCAAAAGCGAGAGTGTTCAGGTTTAGACTTGAATACATACTACTGTTTATAGTACGATGTTGTAGAACACTGCATTGCAATCAAACACTGTTTAGAAAAAATTCTTTCTGAACATGAGCTAGACAATAACATACTTACGAATTTAATCAACACCTACTCTTATTTCTTCTTCGAGAGGAAGGAGTAGGAGGAGGAGAAATGTGATACCTAAACTAGAATCGAATACCGCACTCGATACTACATATGATCAGAACATTAATTGATGTGTTCAAAACACTAGATAAGTGTTCAAGACTAGATTCGAACACTGTACCCGATACTACATATGATCAGAACATCAGTAGATGCGTTTACAACATGTCTGGGGTATACCTTTGTTCTAAGAAAAAATTAGGTTTAGACTTGAATACATACTACTATTTATAGTACAATGTTGTAGAACGCTGCATTGCAATCAAACACTGTTTAGAAAAAAATTCTTTCTGAACATGAGCTAAACAATAACATACTTACGAATTTAATCAACACTTACTCTTATTTCTTCTTCGAGAGGAAGGAGTAGGAGGAGGAGGAGGAGGAGAATGTAATACCTAAACTAGAATCGAGCACTGCACTCAATACTACATATGATCAGAACATTAATTGATGTGTTCAAAACACTAGATAAGTGATCGAGACTAGATTCGAACACTGTACTCGATACTACATATGATCAGAACATCGGTAGATGTGTTTAAAACATGTCTAGGGTATTCCTTTGTTACTGCATTGCAATCAAAACACTGTTTAGAAAAAGAAAAAAATTCTTTCTGAACATGAGCTAGACAATAACATACTTACGAATTTAATCAACACCTACTCTTATTTCTTCTTCTAGAGGAAGGAGTCTGAGGAAGAGGAGAATGTGATACCTAAACTAGAATCGAGCACTGCACTCGATACTACATATGATAAGAACATTCATTGATGTGTTCAAAACACTAGATAAGTGATCAAGACTAGATTCGAACACTGTACCCGATACTACATATGATCAGAACATCAGTAGATGTGTTTACAACATGTCTGGGGTATACCTTTGTTCTAAGAAAAAAATTAGATATGATAAGAACATTCATTGATGTGTTCAAAACACTAGATAAGTGATCAAGACTAGATTTGAACACTGCACCCGATACTACATATGATCAGAACATCAGTAGATGTGTTTACAACATGTCTGGGGTATACCTTTGTTCTAAGAAAAAAATTAGGTTTAGACTTGAAAACATACTACTGTTTATAGTGCGATGTTGTAGAACACTGCATTGTAATCAAACACTGTTTAGAAAAAAACTTCTCTTCTGAACATAAGCTAGACAATAACATACTTTCAAATTTAATCAACACCTACTCTTATTTCTTCTTCGAGAGGAAGGAGTAGGAGGAGGAGAATGTAATACCTAAACTAAAATAAAAGAATATGTTAATTCTACATTATTTATTTTATATTATTTATTCCTTCTTAGATCTTCACATCGGACATTGCAATAGTATACTCATCTACTTCTTGAGATGTCGATATTGACTTTACGTCGCACCTACACAGATAGGTCTTATAGTGACGATAGGACATGTAAGGGCTAGGAGTAGGAAGGAAGTAGTCGCGGCCTTAATGAAGGTACAGCCCCAGCATTTGCCTGGTGTATTTATTCCTTCTTAGATCTTCACATCGGACATTGCAACAGTATAATCATCTACTTCTTGAGATGTCGATATGCCTAAAAAGAACGAAAATATATAGATGTAGCGTGGAAGTACTTGCGATGATAGTATATAGAAAAGTAAGTTAATTTGTTAACAGGTAACCCGGCTAAAGACCTTTACTGCCTAGCGTAAAAGCAAATGTGATAATAGGATATCGAAAGGACAAGTCACCTAGCCTAGAGTTGCAACGTGTAGAAGAAACCAAGTTTCAGCCTATTAAGGCCAGCATGTAAGATTAAAGAGAGCAACTATTCATCAATAGAGATTAGACTAAATTCGCGATGCTGGGAAGAAACTGAGTTTCAGCTGATTAAGGTCAGACATGGTCGTGAGTTTTTAAAAGCAAACAGAAAGCGATAAATGGTCTATACCTAACAAAGTCGAAGCACTCTTGTTGTTAAAAAATATAGTAACTCAATATCCTTTCCTCTAGTCACAAAGAAAAAACGAAAATTTAATTACTAACGATTAACCAGCATGTGAGATTAAAGAGAGCAACTATTTATCAATAGACTAAATTCGCGATGCTCGGAAGAAACCAAGTTTCAGCCCGTTGAGGACAGACATAGCTATGTGCATGTGTTTGAAATTATACCACGTCTATAGCGTGAGGATTAAAGAGAACAACTATTTATCAATTGCTTAAAGTTACGATGTTTTAGAAGAAACCAAGTTTCAGCCCGTTGAGGATAGACATAGCTATGTGTACGTGTTTGAAATTATACCACGTCTATAGCGTGAGGGTTGAAGAGAACAACTATTTATCAATAGCTTAAAGTTACAATGTTTTAGAAGAAACCAATTTTCAGCCAGTTGAGGGCAGACATAGCTATGTGTACGTGTTTGAAATTATACCACGTCTATAGTATGTTGATTAAAGAGAACAACTATTTATGATTAGCTTAAAGTTACGATGTTCGGAAGAAACCAACTTTCAACCTGTTGAGGGCAGACATAGCTATGTGTGCGTGTTTGAAATTATACTACGTCTATAGTATGTAGATTAAAGAGAACAACTATTTATCAATAGACTAAAGTTACGATGCTCGGAAGAAACCAAGTTTCAGCCCGTTGAGGACAGACATAGCTATGTGCATGTGTTTGAAATTATACCACGTCTATAGCGTGAGGATTAAAGAGAACAACTATTTATCAATTGCTTAAAGTTACAGAAGAAACCAAGTTTCAACCCGTTGAGGATAGACATAGCTATGTGTACGTGTTTGAAATTATACCACGTCTATAGCGTGAGGGTTGAAGAGAACAACTATTTATCAATAGCTTAAAGTTACAATGTTTTAGAAGAAACCAATTTTCAGCCAGTTGAGGGCAGACATAGCTATGTGTACGTGTTTGAAATTATACCACGTCTATAGTATGTTGATTAAAGAGAACAACTATTTATGATTAGCTTAAAGTTACGGTGTTCGGAAGAAACCAACTTTCAACCTGTTGAGGGCAGACATAGCTATGTGTGCGTGTTTGAAATTATACTACGTCTATAGTATGTAGATTAAAGAGAACAACTATTTATCAATAGACTAAAGTTACGATGCTCGGAAGAAACCAAGTTACAGCCCGTTGAGGACAGACATAGCTATGTGCATGTGTTTGAAATTATACCACGTCTATAGCGTGAGGATTAAAGAGAACAACTATTTATCAATTGCTTAAAGTTACGATGTTTTAGAAGAAACCAAGTTTCAACCCGTTGAGGATAGACATAGCTATGTGTACGTGTTTGAAATTATACCACGTCTATAGCGTGAGGGTTTAAGAGAACAACTATTTATCAATAGCTTAAAGTTACAATGTTTTAGAAGAAACCAATTTTCAGCCAGTTGAGGGCAGACATAGCTATGTGTACGTGTTTGAACTTATACCACGTCTATAGTATGTTGATTAAAGAGAACAACTATTTATGATTAGCTTAAAGTTACGATGTTCGGAAGAAACCAACTTTCAACCTGTTGAGGGCAGAGATAGCTATGTGTGCGTGTTTGAAATTATACTACGTCTATAGTATGTACATTAAAGAGAACAACTATTTATCAATAGACTAAAGTTACGATGTTCGGAAGAAACCAAGTTTAAGCCTGTTGAGGACGGACATAGCTATGTGTGCGTGTTTGAAATTATACCACGTCTATAGTATGTAGGTTGAAGAGAACAATTATTTATGAATAGCTTAAAGTTACGGAAGAAACCAAGTTTCAGCCTGTTGAGGGCAGACATACCTTAAAATCTTCGCGCTGCAGGCTGTTACTCGGATAAATAAAATTGCATACTTTCGAACGGTACCTAAAAAAAGAACAAACATATATGAATGTAGATGTCTAGCGTAGAAGTTGCTTTGCAAATAAAAAAAGTAACTAACAGTTCTACCTTACCTTAAGATAAAGGCTGAAGAATAATATTCACTGCAGACGGGAGATGTGTGCATGTAGTAAACGCATACAGAGAACTGTGAGGAGCACTTCGCGCAGACTGTAGCGACTAAATATGCTCCTTATCACCAAGCAGATGTGATAATCGCTGACAAACTGCGGGTACAGTCGGGACGAATGCAAACAAGAGCTCCTACCTGCAGGCTGACGTATTCGAACCTCCTGTTGATGCCGAAGTGTCAGAATTTAAGAGTTCGAGCCTTGGAAAGTTAGCGTGCGATCCTCGACTTCTCGAGGGTACATACGCGGTATTCCTTACCTGTAGGTATTGAGCTAGAGCTAGATCATGTAATGACGATCGCGCAGGTCCCTCGCCTAGCATTTACGGCTTCTAGTTCGAACCCGCTATCCCCCGAAGTAGTGAGAATGATTGAAGCGTGTTGAGGGTGATTCATTTGTCGGATGGAGGCGTTAAGCTGGCTTCTTCGGTAGGAGTAGGCTATGTCGGGACATCTAGTTATCGATTTAAAAATCCTAGTCAGGAAGGGTACGCGATTCAAATCCTGGCAACTTATACCGTCGGGAAGGGCATCCGGCTAGATCATGCAATGACGATCACGCAGGTCCCTCGCCTAGCATTTGCGGCTTCCAGTTCGAACCCGCTATCTTCCGAAGTAGCGAGAATGATTGAAGAGTGTTGAGGGTGATTCATTTGTCAGATGGAGGCGTTAAGCTGGCTTCTTCGGTAGGAGTAGGCTATGTTGTAATGTTCGGGAGAAACCAAGTTTCAGCCTACTGAGGTCGGACATTGTCGTGAGTTTTACTAAGCTAAGTCTACATCTACCGTACCCCCTACCTGCTAGCAATAACACGAAACGCTGAGGTACCGAAATATACAAGTTCTACAAGCTGACGTACTTGTACTATGATTGAACTGGGGGAGGTTTGAGCTCAACTCGAGAAGCTGCTAATAATTTTAATGCGAACTGTACACGTGTAGTGGACTCTGTACCCTGCTGAGGTAAACGCATTCCAGCGAGGAGCTAGCGAGCCGGATGCAGCTTGCGTGCGCGCGTGTGTGTAGGCATGCTATCCCAGCATATTTTTTCCTCGTTCTAGAGTCTGTTACCTTCCTGATGTAACAAGACTAGGATTTATTTTTTAGACTGCACTTAGCTAGAAATAGCTACATGAAATATCGCAAGAATTTGTTGAGTTGTCCTTCCTGACGCAAAACTGGCAGTATCTAAGCTCTTACACTATTGTTCTATGGTTTTCGACCGGTTGCCCTTCCTAACGCTGAAAGACCAGGATTTAGCCAGTTACCCTTCCTGATGTAACAAGACTAGGACTGCACTTAGCTAGAAATAGCCACATGAAATTATTATATAGAAAGAGAATTGCTGGGCTGATGATAGCTGTCAGAAAAGCATATATAAGTTTGTAAAGCACGTGGAATTTGCCGCCACCGGGGCAGCACTGTTCTCTCTGGATTAAAAGCTTTGTTTCCAAACAAGAGCACGTGGAATTTACCGCCACCAGGGTAGCACTGTTCTCTCTGGATTAAAAGCTTTGTTTCCAAACAAGAGCACGTGGAATTTACCACCACCGGGTAGCACGGTGATTAAAGATGACGGATGATAGCTGAAGCGCATAGGTTTGTAAAGCATTTAGAATTTGCCGCCACCACATAGAGTGTAGCACTGAGGTTTGTGATGCAAGATGGCGGATGACAGCTGCACGTAGCTTTGTAGAGCACGTGGAATTTCCCGCCGCTACAAAGAGGGGTGGCACTGTGCTCAAAGATGACTGCTGTCACGTAGAATTGTCTGCCACCACAGGTAGAGGGTAGCACTGAGGTTCGCGATGCAAGATGGCAGATGACGTACCACATTTCAAAGGTAAGTAGCTAAAGAGTGCAGCACTATGCTCAAAGATGGTGGATGACAGCTGCACGTGGCTGTCAAAAAGCACGTGGATTTGTCTACATAGAGGGCAGCACTGAGGTTTGCGATGCAAGATGGCGGATGACAGCTGTCAAAGGTAAGTAGCTAAAGAGGGCAGCACGATGCTCAAAGATGGCGGATGACAGCTGTCAAAAAAGCACGTGGATTTGTTTATCTCGAGCTAGTGAGGTTAAGTTGGTAGCACTGAGGTTTAGGCCCGCTAAGATGGCAGCACTGCCGAGCACTGAGGTTCGCGATGCAAGATGGCAGATGACGTACCACATTTCAAAGGTAAGTGGCTAAAGAGGGTAGCACTATGCTCAAAGATGGTGGATGACAGCTGCATGTGGCTGTCAAAAAGCACGTGGATTTGTCTACATAGAGGGCAGCACTGAGGTTTGCGATGCAAGATGGCTGCTGCCAAAAAGCATTTTTCAAATTATCCGCCACCACATTTCAAAGGTAAGTAGCTAAAGAGGGCAGCAATGTGCTCAAAGATGGCGGATGACAGCTGCACGTGGCTTTGTTTACCCCGCACTAGTTAGGTTAAGTTGGTAGCACTAAGGTTTAGACCCGTCAAGATGGCAGCACTGCCGATGACAGGTGACGAATTTTGCAGCTACTGTGATATAGAGGGCAGCACAGTGCACAAAGATGGCGGATGACAGCTGTCAGAAAAGCACATAGGTTTGTAAAGCACTTGGAATTTGCCACCGCTACATAGAGTTCAGCACTGTTCTCAAAGATGGCGGATGACAGCTGTCAGAAAAGCGCATAGGTTTGTAAAGCACGTGGAATTTACAACCACCACATAGAGGGCAGCACTGTTCTCAAAGATGGCGGATGACGGCTGTCAGAAAAGCGCGTAGGTTTGTAAAGCACTTGGAATTTGCCACCGCTACATAGAGGGCAGCACTGTTCTCTCTGGATTAAAGATGGCGGATGACAGCTGTCAGAAAAGCGCATAGGTTTGTAAAGCACGTGGAATTTACCACCACCACATAGAGTGCAGCACTGTTCTCAAAGATGGCGGATGACAGCTGACGAAATTGCCTGCAGCACAGTGCTCAAAGATGGCGAATGACAGCTGTCAAAAAAAAGGACGTGGCTTTGTTTCCCAACAAGAGCACATAGATTTTTTCAAATTGCCGCCACCACATAGAGTGCAGCACTGTGCTCTGTTGATTAAAGATGGTGGATGACGGCTGTCAAAAAAGCACGTGAGTTTGTTTCCAAACAAGACCACGTGGAATTTACCACCACCACATAGAGGGCAGCACGGTGCTCTCTTGATTAAAGATGGCTGCTGTCACGTGGAATTGTCTGCCACCACAGGTATCTAGCTAAAGAGGGCAGCACTGAGGTTTGCGATGCAAGATGGCTGCTGTCAAAAAAAGCATTTTTCAAATTATCCACCACCACATTTCAAAGGTAAGTAGCTAAAGAGGGCAGCACTGTGCTCAAAGATGGCGGATGACAGCTGTCAAAAAAGCACGTGGTTGTCAAAAAGCACGTGGCTTTGTTTACTACACGCTAGTGAGGTTAAGTTGGTACTACAGAGGTTTAGGCCCGTCAAGATGGCAGTACTGAGGTTAGCGATGCGTTGTTGTCTGTCAAAAAGCACGTGGCTTTGTTTACAAATCTGTCAAAAAGCACGTGGCTGTCAAAAAGCACGTGGCTTTGTTTACCTCATGCTAGTGAGGTTAAGTTGGTACCACTGAGGTTTAGGCCCGTCAAGATGGCAGTACTGATGTTAGCGATGCGTTGTTGTCGATGACAGCCGTCAAAAAGCACGTGGCTTTGTTTACAAATCTGTCAAAAAGCACGTGGCTGTCAAAAAGCACGTGGCTTTGTTTATCTCGAGCTAGTTAGGTTAAGTTGGCACTACTGAGGTTTAGGCCCGTCAAGATGGCAGTACTGAGGTTAGCGATGCGTTGTTGTCGATGACAGCTGTCAAAAAGCACGTGGCTTTGTTTACAAATTCAAATTTCCCGCGGGAGGTGGAGGAGACCTCTGGGAGGCCTCTGGCTGAGGTGGAGGTGGAGGAGGCATCTGGGAGGCCTCTGGCTGAGGTGGAGGTGGAGGTGGCCTCTGGGAGCCTGAGGTGGAGGTGGCGGCCGAGTCCCTGTATTATACTACTCTTGCATACACGCAAGTCAGGCACAATGATGGATACCGCGATTCAAATCCTGGCAACATATGCCGTCAGGAAGGGCATCCCGCGAGCATCTAGCTGTAAATCCCCGATTCTCATGTTAGAAAGAGCAACTTGTTGTAAAACATTCTTAATCCCAGTTCTTTGACGTCAGGAAGGGCAACCGGTCGAAAACAATAGTGTATGATGTAAAAGGCTAGATACTGCCAGTTTTGCGTCAGGAAGGGCGACTAGTCTTAAAACAAATTCTTGCGATTTAAAATCTTAGTTTTGCGTCAGGAAGGGCATCCGGCTGTAAAACAATAGTTCGTGTTACAGCGATTTAAAATCTAAGAAGAGCATCTAGCTGTGAATCCCCGATTCTCGTGTTAGAAGTTGTAAAACAGATTCTTAATCCAAGTTCTTTGACGTCAGGAAGGGCAACCGGTCGAAAACAATAGTGTATGATGTAAGAGGCTACATACTGCTAGTTTTGCGTCAGGAAGGGCAACTAGGCTTAAAACAAATTCTTGCGATTTAAAATCTTGGTTTTGCGTCAGGAAGGGCATCCGGCTGTAAAACAATAGTTCGTGATACAGCGATTCAAAATCTAAGAAGAGCATCTAGCTGTAAATCCCCGATTCTCCTGTTAGAAGTTGTAAAACAGATTCTTAATCCGAGCTCTTTGACGTCAGGAAGGGCAACCGGTCGAAAACAATAGTGTATGGTGTAAGAGGCTAGATACTGCTAGTTTTGCGTCAGGAAGGGCAACTAGTCTTAAAACAAATTCTTGCGATTTAAATCTTAGTTTTGCGTCAGGAAGGGCATCCGGCTGTAAAACAATAGTTCGTGATACAGCGATTTAAAGTCTAAGAAGAGCATCTAGCTGTGAATCCCCGATTCTCGTGTTAGAAGTTGTAAAACAGATTCTTAATCCGAGTTCTTTGACGTCAGGAAGGGCAACCGATCGAAAACAATAGTGTATGATATAAGAGGCTAGATACTGCCAGTTTTGCGTCAGGAAGGGCAACTAGTCTTAAAACAAATTCTTGCGATTTAAAATCTTAGTTTTGCGTCAGGAAGGGCATCCGGCTGTAAAAGAATAGTTCGTGATACAGCGATTTAAAATCTAAGCAGAGCATCTAGTTGTAAAACCCCGATTCTCGTGTTAGAAGTTGTAAAACAGATTCTTAATCCCAGTTCTTTGACGTCAGGAAGGGCAACCGATCGAAAACAATAGTGTATGATGTAAGAGGCTAGATACTGCCAGTTTTGCATCAGGAAGGGCAACTAGTCGTAAAACAAATTCTTGCGATTTAAAATCTTAGTTTTGCGTCAGGAAGGGCATCCGGCTGTAAAACAATAGTTCGTGATACAGCGATTTAAAATCTAATAAGTGCATCTAGCTGTAAAACCCGTGTTGAGGGTGATTCATTTGTCGGATGGGGGTGATCCTACTGTTCCATATTTCATTCTCAGGTAGTTTCGAGGGCGTGCAAAGAGCCAGAAAATCTTGATAGTGTTTCATCTGTCGGATGGAGGTGATAAGCTGTGTGCAGGCTGAGGGCGTGCAAAAAGCCAGCATTAAGTAAGGGCTGTTGATGGGGGTGTTAAACCTTGTGCAGGCTTCCCCGAAACTGATTGTGAGTACAAGAGTGTTGAGGGTGATTCATTTGTCGGATGGAGGCGTTAAGCTGTGTGCAGGCTTCTTCGGTGGGAGTAGGCTATGTGCTGGCACCGAGTTTTACCCTCTCCCTACGGTAGTATATTACATTCTTAGGCAGTTTCGAGCGTGTGCAAAAAAGCCAGTATTAAGTAAGGGCTGTTGATGGCGGGTGTTAAACCTTGTACAGGCTCCTTCATCAGGAGAAGCCTACATGCCGGCGCCGTGCAGGCTCTTTCGATAGGAGTGGGCTATATGCTGGCACTGTGTTTTAACCTCTCCGTACAATCATGATATTTTATGTTACGAACTTACACGGGCTGAATGCTACTCAGCTAAGAAGACGTTCCGCGAGTTACAAGTAGCTTATCACCACGCAGTGTCCTCGTTCAAGGTTACTACAGCCGGAAGATGCGTGTACAATTTCAGCTAACACATGCATTCCGTACCTCGCTCTGACTGACTGCGCCGATACAACTTCAAAGATAGTGTTCTATGCAGTAGAACAAAAAATGTAACCCATAACCCGTTACTAAAGCTTAAAACTGTAAATGTTTGAAGCTCCTGTTTTTACAGCTAGATGTGGTTCCTAACGTAGCAGAGCCGGGATTAAAAATATGTTTTAAAGCCGAGTGCCTCCTCCTGACGCAAGAGTTTAAATCGCAAGAATTTGTTTTACGACCGGTTGCCCTTCCTGACGCGAGATTTTAAATCACAAGAATCCGTTTTACAACAGGATGCCCTTCTAGGATTTTAAAAAGCAGTATCTAGCCTCTTACATAATACACTATTGTTTTACGGTACGGCCGGTTGCCCTTCCTGACGCGAGATTTTAAATCACAAGAATCTGTCTTAAAACTGGATGCCCTCCTAGGATTTTAAATAGCAGTATCTAGCCTCTTACATCATACAGTATTGTTTTCGACCGGTTGCCCTTCCTGAAGTCAAAGAACTGGGATTAAGAATCTGTTTTACAACTTCTAACACGAGAATCGGGGTTTTACAGCTAGATGCTCTGCTTAGATTTTAAATCGCTGTATCACGAACTATTGTTTTACAGCCGGATGCCCTTCCTGACGCAAAACTAAGATTTTAAATCGCAAGAATTTGTTTTAAGACTAGTTGCCCTTCCTGACGCAAAACTGGCAGTATCTAGCCTCTTACACCATACACTATTGTTTTCGACCAGTTGCCCTTCCTGACGTCAAAGAACTCGGATTAAGAATCTGTTTTACAACTTATAACACGAGAATCGGGGATTTACAGCTAGATGCTCTTCTTAGATTTTAAATCGCTGTATCACGAACTATTGTTTTACAGCCGGATGCCCTTCCTGACGCAAAACTAAGATTTTAAATCGCAAGAATTTGTTTTAAGACTAGTTGCCCTTCCTGACGCAAAACTAGCAGTATCTAGCCTCTTACACCATACACTATTGTTTTCGACCGGTTGCCCTTCCAGACGTCAAAGAACTCGGATTAAGAATCTGTTTTACAACTTCTAACACGAGAATCGGGGATTTACAGCTAGATGCTCTTCTTAGACTTTAAATCGCTGTATCACGAACTATTGTTTTACAGCCGGATGCCCTTCCTGACGCTAAACTAAGATTTTAAATCGCAAGAATTTGTTTTAAGACTAGTTGCCGTTCCTGACGCAAAACTGGTAGTATCTAGCCTCTTACATCATACACTATTGTTTTCGACCGGTTGCCCTTCCTGACGTCAAAGAACTCGGATTAAGAATCTGTTTTACAACTTCTAACACTAGAATCGGGGATTTACAGCTAGATGCACTTCTTAGATTTTAAATCGCTGTAACACGAACTATTGTTTTACAGCCGGATGCCCTTCCTGACGCAAAACTAAGATTTTAAATCGCAAGAATTTGTTTTAAGACTAGTCGCCCTTCCTGACGCAAAACTGGCAGTATCTAGCCTCTTACATCATACACTATTGTTTTCGACTGGTTGCCCTTCCTGACGTCAAAGAACTCGGATTAAGAATCTGTTTTTCAACTTCTAACACGAGAATCGGGGATTTACAGCTAGATGCTCTTCTTAGATTTGAAATCGCTGTATCATGAACTATTGTTTTACAGCCAGATGCCCTTCCTGACGCAAAACTAAGATTTTAAATCGCAGGAATTTGTTTTAAGATTAGTCGCCCTTCCTGACGCAAAACTGGCAGTATCTAGCCTCTTACAACATACACTATTGTTTTCGACCGGTTGCCCTTCCTGACGTCAAAGAACTGGGATTAAGAATGTTTTACAACAAGTTGCTCTTTCTAACATGAGAATCGGGGATTTACAGCTAGATGCTCGCGGGATGCCCTTCCTGACGGCATAAGTTGCCAAGATTTGAATCGCGGTATCCATCATTGTGTCTGACTTGCGTGTATGCAAGCTCACGCGTATTTTTTTGCTGAGATATCATGCTACTTCCGTTCGCCAGCTAGAGCGGAAACTCGCAGTACTGCGTCTATTTCGTCTTACGACTTGGAGGAGACAACATGTGTACATATAATTTATGATCTTTCACCCCCAATATAAAAAAAACATGTAAGTATGTAGTATCTCGCAACATTCTTATCCGTGTGTGTATCAGTGTTCTAGTCGTGTTGCAATTACTAAGCGAGTGACCGAGCGAGTTGGCTACGCAGTGTGCTTTCTTGATTTTCGTATGAGATATATCAGTGTATTCGCAATTACTAAGCTTCTTAGCAGTGCGATGAACGAGTTAGCTACGCGGTATAGACTTTTTTATTTTCGTACTAAGCAAATCATTTGAAGTGTTGCCGAGTTAGCTATGCGATATGTGCACAGTGTGTTTTTGATTTTCATACTAGGCAAGTGATAGGCGAGATAGCTATGCGATATGCGCACAGTGTGTGTTTTTGATTTTTACACTAGGTAAATCATTGAAGTTGTACTTTTGCTCTGAACACATCAAACAATGTTCTTACAGTGTTCGATTCTAGTCTTGCTATGTTTCAATCTAATTTTCTTAGGACAAAGGTATCCCCTAACATGTTGTATCGAATCACATGTTAAGGTTAACGACATCGAGTGCAGTGTTCGATTTTAGTCTTGTTAGTTTCAATCTAATTTTCTTAGAACAAAGGTATCCCCTAACATGTTGTACAGTGTTCGGTTCTACTTGTTTAGTCATCTGACCACATCAATCAATGTTCTGATTACATGTTGCATCGAGTGCAGTGTTCAATTCTAGTCTTGTTATGTTTCAATCTGATCTTCTTAGAACAAAGGTATCCCCTAACATGTTGTACAGTGTTCAGTTCTACTTGTTTAGTGATCTGAACACATCAATCAATGTTCTGATCACATGTTAAGGTTAACGACATCGAGTGCTGTGTTCAATCCTAGTCTTGTTATGTTTCAATCTGATCTTCTTAGAACAAAGGTATCCCCTAACATGTTGTACAGTGTTCGGTTCTACTTGTTTAGTGATCTGAACACATCAATCAATGTTCTGATCACATGTTAAGGTTAACGACATCGAGTGCAGTGTTCGATTCTAGTCTTGTTATGTTTCAATCTAATTTTCTTAGAACAAAGGTATCCCCTAACATGTTGTACAGTGTTCGGTTCTACATGTTTAGTGATCTGAACACATCAATCAATGTTCTCTTCACATGTTAAGGTTAACGACATCGAGTGCAGTGTTCAATTCTATTATGTTTCAATCTGATCTTCTTAGAACAAAGGTATCCCTAACATGTTGTATTAAGTACAGCGTTCGATTCTACTTATGTAGTGTTCTGAACACACCAAACAATGTTTTAATCACATGTTGAAGTTAACGACATCGAGTACAGTGTTCTATTCTAGTCATGATCACTTATTTTGTGTTCTGAACACATCAATCAATGTTCTGATCACATGTTGTAACGAGTACTTGCTGTCTCATAAGGAGCTATGTGTAGCCGCCATCTAGCGTCCGCCATCTTGCGCAAGCATCCTTAGGGGTGGGGGGCGTCTCTAGCCATCTTGTGCAAGGATCCTTAAGCCGCCTCATAAGAGCAACCACCATCTTGCGCAAGCATCCCTAGGGTGTCTCATAAGGAGCCTTGCATAACCCCCATCTTCAGCAAGCATCCCAAGGGCGTCTCATAAGAAACTATGTATGGCGATCATCTCGCATAAGCACCTTTAAGGAGTCATGTATAGCCACCATCTTGTGCAATTAGCGTCGAGAGATGGCTGCTGTAGAAGTTTTCTTTTTAAATTATCCGCCACCATTTTTCAACTAAAGAGTGTAGCACTGAGGTTTGCGATGTAAGATGGCGGATGACAGCTGACAAAAGCGCGTGAGTTTGATTACTAAACAAGAGCACGTGGAATTTGCCGCCACCACAGTTCAACTAAAGATGGCAGCATGGTGCTCTCTTGATTAAAGATGGCGGATGACAGCTAACAGAACTTTTCAAATTACCCGCTACTACAGAGAGCAGCACGGTGCTCTGTGGATTAAAGATGGCGGATGACAGCTGACGAAATTACCCGCAGCACAGTGCTCTATTGATTAAAGATGGCGGACGACAGCTGTCAAAAAAAGCACGTGGCTTTGTTTACTAAACAAGAGCACGTGGAATTTACCGCCACCACATTTCAAAGGTATCTACCTAAAGATGGCAGCACTGAGGTTTGTGATGCAAGATGGCGGATGACAGCTGTCAAAAAGCACGTGGAACTTGCCACCGGCATAAAGAGGGCAGCACGGTGCTCTCTGGCGGTTGACAGCTGTCAGAAAAGCACATGGGTTTGTAAAGCGTGTAGAATTTACCACCACTACATAGAGGGCAGCACGGTGCTCTCTACATTAAAGATGGCGGATGATAGCTGACAAAAAAGCGCATAGGTTTGTTTCCAAACAGGAGCATAAAGAATTTTTCAAATTGCCGCCACTACATTTCAACGGTATCTAGCTAAAGAGTGCAGCACTGAGGTTTGCGATGCAAGATGGCGGATGACAGCTGTGACGTACCACATTTCAAAGGTAAGTAGCTAAAGAGGGCAGCACGGTGCTCTCTGGATTAAAGATGGCGGTTGACAGCTGCACGTGGCTTTGTTTCCAAACAAGAGCACGTATAAATTGCCGCCACTACATTTCAAAGGTATCTAGCTAAAGAGTGCAGCACTGAGGTTTGCGATGCAAGATGGTGGATGACAGCTGTGACGTACCACATTTCAAAGGTAAGTAGCTAAAGAGGGCAGCACGGTGCTCTCTGGATTAAAGATGGCGATTGACAGCTGCACGTGGCTTTGTTTCCATACAAGAGCACGTGGAATTTGCCGCCACTACATTTCAAGGGTATCTAGGTAAAGAGTGCAGCACTGAGGTTTGCGATGCAAGATGACGGATGACAGCTGTGACGTACCACATTTCAAAGGTAAGTAGCTAAAGAAGGCAGCACGGTGCTCTATAGATTAAAGATGGTGGATGACAGCTGCACGTGACTTTGTTTCCAAACAAGATCATAAAGAATTAGCCGCCACTACATTTCAGCTAAAGAGTGCAGCACTGAGGTTTGCGATGCAAGATGGCGGATGACAGTTGTGACGTACCACATTTCAAAGGTAAGTAGCTAAAGAGGGCAGCACTGTGCTCTCTGGATTAAAGATGGCGGATGTCAGCTGCACGTGGATTTGTTTATCTCACGCTAGTGAGGTTAAGTTGGTAGCACTAAGGTTTAGGCCCGCCAAGATGGCAGCACTGCCGATGACAGGTGACGAATTTTCATCTACTTCGATAAAGAGGGCAGCACAGTGCTCTGTAGTTTAAAGATGGCGGATGACAGCTATCAAAAAAGCACGTGGCTGTCAAAAAGCACGTGGCTTTGTTTACCACGCGCTAGTTAGGTTAAGTTGGTACCACTAAGGTTTAGGTCCGTCAAGATGGCAGTACTGAGGTTAGCGATGCGTTGTTTTTTGTCAAAAAGCACGTGGCTGTCAAAAAACACGTGGCTTTGTTTATCTCGCGTTAGTTAGGTTAAGTTGGCACTACTGAGGTTTAGGCCCGTCAAGATGGCAGTACTGAGGCTAGCGATGCGTTGTTGTCTGTCAAAAAGCACGTGGCTGTAAAAAAACACGTGGCTTTGTTTTTCCTCGCGCTAGTTAGGTTAAGTTGGCACTACTGAGGTTTAGGCCCGTCAAGATGGCAGCAGTGAGGTTAGCGATGCATTGTTGTCGATGACAGCTGTCAAAAAGCACGTGGCTTTGTTTACAAATTCAAATCTCCCGCCGAAATTCAAATCTCCCGCCAAAATTCAAATTTCCCGCCAGAATTCAAATTTCCCGCCAAAATTCGAATTTCCCGCGGGAGGAGGCGCCCGATCCATCCAATTATACTACTTGGATGCACCGGGATCTGACCGCCCAAGAACATTCACAATTGAGACAATGAATTGCGTGTATGTTTAGCTGTGAACCAAAGTCCGCGAAAATCAACCAGACGATTAGCAAGTGAGCTGAATTTATCACGAGGGTCAATGCAAAGAATGTTACACAAAAAGAAGTTTAAAATTAACATACCACGTTTACGACATGGGATACTTCAAGACGATCCTTATCAGGTTAAGTTTTGTGAATTGATGCTTGGCGAACAAAAAGGTGATCCTAACCCATTCAATAGCATTCTGTAGTCTGACGACGCCAATTTTAAGTTAACGGACATAAATGCACGTACTGGTATACTGAGAATAAGCATCCTTTCTTAGATGAACAAGTAAATCAACCTGGTGTGAGTGTCTGGGGGCAATATCATCATTTGGCGTATTTGGACCATATTTTTGACGGAACAGTTACAGTGGATAAGTATTTGGACGTGCATCAGAATTATCTGTTACCAGGACTTACAGCGTGTGCTGAAAACTTTCAAGAAAATTTCCTTCAACATGGTTGGGCACCACCACATTATGCCACTGCCGTCCGCGATTATTTAAATGAAACGTTCCATAGAAAAGTGATTGGTCGAAGGGTGACATGCCTCAACGTTCACCAGATATCACGTGCATGGATTTTTTCCTACGTGATGTCGTCAAGGACTCTGTTTATTTTAAAAATCCTCAGACCATTGCTGAAATAAAAGACTATATACACGGCGCATATCATGATTTCGACAGTGATAGAACACTATGCCATACAGTATGTAAATGTTCCAAAGACTTGGAAGACGTAGTCATGCAGACAGAATATAGTTAGCATTGTTTGTATTTGTAATGAAACAGAAATTCAATCTTTTGTTTAAATCAGTGTCCAGTGATTTTTGCGCCACCCTGTGTAGGGTATTTATTTCGAGCTCTTCAGAATTGAATGAGGAATAGTATAATGTGTGAATCTAAAACATACTTAGTAGTGGTGTTTAAATAACATTTACAATATCATTTTAGTGGGGCATGATTTCTGGATAACATTGCCATAGGTTGGTTATCGAGGAGGTCTGGATTTAAATTCTGAGCAATGAAAAGTGGTTTCCTCAAGAAAGAAAATTTTTTACAGCTTATGGAACGAGATGTGTTATGTTTTCTGCAATTAACTTGCGAGATCTTGATTGTTTTGTGACACAGAGATTATGCGATTTTGTGCTAATCTTAGTTCATTTTGTATTTTAGAGATGCCATTAGTAGAATTTTTCTTCTGTTTCTTTTATATGTTGCAAATTAATAGTAATAAACATGAATTGAAAGAGTGTTATTGTCTAAATCACAAAATGTATGAGGCATTCTCCTTTCTCAGTCCTAGCCAAACCCTCTTTGCTTTTTCAGATCAACGTCTGTGATTTTCCATACTTCTGCACTGATATGACTGGTGATCAACACGATCATGATCGTGTAGAGGAATGTTTCCCTTGCGATGTGTTGTGTCTCAATATTGCTAATGTGTTCTGGGTAAGCCACAAATGTCTACCTTGGAACTAAAACTCTTCATACCGCATTCCACATGCCGGATCAAGTCACCAATAGCACATGTGAGGCCTGTACCTCCTTATCTAGACCTCAGCAACTCCAAGTGAAACTTCTGGGAAATGCAAACTTCTCGATAACTTACCTGCTCTTCTGGCCCTAGTCATCCAAGACCAATAGCTTTCTAATCTGCACAGGGGAGTGTACCGTCACAAGCCAATAAAAGGGAAGATTGTCCAATGTTGTCGAACGGTGAACGCAGGACAGTGCTCACCCAGGTCTCATGGGAGACGTTTCCGTTAAGCCAGTATTGAATAGCTCTAGTTCCATGCTTTGTCACTATGCTCTAGGGATAGGAAACAAGAGGACATCTCTCAAGTTTCTCGAGAACCTCTCAATGCTTTTTCTCACAAAAGCTTGCCTCATGAGGCTCTCGAGGACATAAGCACGCACCTTACACCACAGTTACTTGGCACACTGAGAACGACAGGCTTTGACAGCGTGCGCAACGGGACAACAGGTCGTGTCGTGAATGGAAGTTTGGCCTTCTATTCACGGGGAAGTAAGTAGGTTTGCAACATCACACTTAACCTACGAGTAAAAGTCAGTCATTTAATTTAAGCCTAATCATTTGACTGCGATGCAGTTCTTAGAGTGCATATTGATAGCTACCAAGAGGAAATCATGGGCCCGTGAATATTTCAGAGATAACCCAGAAAATAAACTGCAATGCCATGTTAAAGAAGTGCATGTTCATGTTACTTTCATTACATCCTGTATTTAGATTTACGTTATTAACAATCTAACACGTTTATGACAGACAAAACTTGACTCTGGTAGTCGCAGTTCAGTGACAGCAAGATCACGTTGCCTGATTTGTCCAGTCAACATTATTGTATGATTCAATGTTTATGTTGCTCACTGTATAGATATGTGTATACATCTGTAAAGTGAATTATTTACAATAAATGGGGGATAGTGGGAGTATCTTCAAGCGAGTGTGAAGCGGACATCTGATTTTATGACATCTGCTCCAGAAATACACTGAAGAAAATGGAAATTGCAACACCCAGAAGGAGTGGTGATACATTGCTGCAATTGAACGTGCAGGACGAGTGTTCGGCTGTGATTCGATTATTACACTTTCAGGTCCCTCTGACCGCAAGTTTGGACAACAATCAATACAGGATGTGCCTACCACGAGCTGCAATACATTGACGAATTCCTCGAGGCATGGATCGCTTCCTGAAGAATTGCGAACCATGCTTGCTGCACTGCACGGGTCAGTCGTTCCAGAGTTGTGGGTGGCTGCGGACGGTTGTCCAGTTGTCGACCCATCATGTTCCACAGATGCTCAATAGGACTGTGGTCCGGGGATCTGGCGGGCCATTCTAAGGTTGTGATGTCGTGGAGAGCTTCTCTGGAGATGCGTGCAGTGTGAACCCGGGCATTGTCCTGCTGAATCATCCCATTAGCATTGTTCGTTATCATAGGGACAACCACTGGATTGAGTACCCTATCATCGTACTGTCGAGCAGTCATAGTGCCCTCAACAAGCACTAATTGTGATTTCACATTAAAGCCAATAGCTCCCCAGACCATAATGCTTGGTGTTGGCCCTGTGTGCCTCTCGACAATAAGATCTGGGCGGCCCCTCTCCCCGGTACGTCGGCGCACACGATTCCGGCGATCATTGCGGGCAAGACAGAAGCGCGATTCATCACTAAAGACGACCCTATGCCATTCGTCGACCCACGTCGATCTTTCTCGACACCAGGCCAGCCTTACACGTCGCTGTTGTGGGGTCAATGGAACACCTTCTGCAGGGACACGGGCTCGTAAGCCAGCTGCACGCAGGCGATTACCAACTGTTTGTTGTGTAAGGTGGGGTGCAACAGCTGTTTAAATTTGCGCTGCTGTTCCATGGGGTTCCATCCGGGCCATCCGAATGATGCGGCGATCCTCTCTCACAGTTGTCTGTCGCACTGGGCCTGTGCCAGGTCTACGAGTGTAGGTACATTCATTTGACCACTGCTGCCATACACGTTGTACCGTAGATGCCTGTCGGCCAACACGTGCAGCGACAGTCCTTAAGCTGGGTTCACACGGTGCGAGTGGACTCGGAGCGAGTGGACTAGCATGCTGCGTGCGCATCTCTTGGCCAGCTACTCGCATGTAATGGGTGTTCACACGACGTTGTACTCGCGTCTAAATTAAGATGGCGGACCTCGCAAGGGAAGGGATATCAGCTGTTGCTGATATGTTAAATTTCGAGCTTGTGAATAGTATTGGAAAAATCAAAACAGAGAAAAAGGAAATGTGGCGCGAGAGTGGATTCTACGGCGTAGTGCATTCGGTGCGTGGACAAATATTTTACGTGAAGTTCTGGAGGAGGATGAAAGCACATTTAAAAATCACTTACGACTCACTGCTCTCCGATTCCATCAATTTCTACAGATCATTAAAGTACAAATACAGAAACACGACACAAATATGAAAGCGGCTTTACCCGCCCGTCTGAAACTCCAGGTTACCCTACGGTACTTGGCGACTGGTGACTGACTCCGATCTTTGAAACCTTTGTATCGAGTTCCGAAGACTACAATATCCACGTTTTTGCCGGCTGTGTTGGATGCGATCTATGATGCACTGAAGAAATACATTATGGTGTGTTGGCATGTATCATTTATTAAGGGTCAAATAATATAATACCTTGTTAAACATTCACTCAGCCCGGGAATATTGAATGGTTTACAATGTAGGTATTATATTCTTTACCCTTTAATAAATGTTAGATGACAACAGAGTAAGAAGTAAATAAACAAGTATCACAGTCTTACTTCTTGTATTCATTACTCCATTCAGGAATCTATCAGCGATGTTAAACCATTGAATTGTCGGTGAATAAATTTCTTCGGGTGATGTGCCTGACTTCTTGGATTTTTTAAATTTTTAATAGCTCTTGTCTGTACGTGCTACGAATGTCTTCTTTCTTTCTTTCTTTCTTTCTTTCTTTCTTTCTTTCTTTCTTTCTTAATCTGTTTACCTTCCAGGGTTGGTTTTTCCCTCGGACTCAGCGAGGGACCCCACCTCTACCGCCTCAAGGGCAGTGTCCTGGAGCTTCAGACTCTGGGTCAGGGGATACAACTGGGGAGGATGACCAGTACCTCACCCAGGCGGTCTCATCTGCTATGCTGAACAGGGGCCTTGCGGGGGATGGGAAGATTGGAAGGGATAGACAAGGAAGAGGGAAGGACGCGGCCATGGTCTTAAGTTATGTACCATCCCGGCATTTGCTTGGAGGAGAAGTGGGAAGCCACGGAAAACCACTTCCAGGATGGCTGAGGTGGGAATCGAACCCACCTCTACTCAGTTGACCTCCCGAGGCTGAGTAGACCCCGTTCCAGTCCTCGTACCACTTTTTCAAATTTCGTGGCAGAGCGGAGAATCGAACCCGGGCCTCCGGGGGTGGCAGCTAATCACACTAACCACTACACTAAGATGGCGGACCTCGTAAGCTGTTGCTGATATGTTAATTGTCGAGTTAGTAAATAGTGTAATGTGAGCGCGGGAGTGGATTGCATGACGTAGTGCATTCGGTGCGTCGACACATTTTTTACGTGAAGTTCTAGAGGGGGATGAAATCACATTCAAAAATCACTTACGACTCACAGCTATCCAGTTCGATCAACTTCTACAGATGATTAAAGTACAAATACAGAAATGCAACACAAATATGAGAGCGGCTTCAACTGCCCGTCTGAAACTCCAGGTTACACTACGGTACTTGGCGACTTGTGACTGTCTCAGGTCTTTGGAATCTTTATATCGAGTTCCAAAGACTACAATATCCACGTTTGTGTCGGCTGTGTTGGATCCGATCTATGATGCACTGAAAGAATGAATCATAGTGTGTTCGCATGTATCAATTATTAAGTGTCAAAGAATATAATACATTGTTAAACATTCACTCAGCCCTGTAATATTGAATGGTTTACAATGTAGGTATTATATTCTTTGACCCTTTAATAAATGATAGACGACAACGGAGTAATATATAAATATAAATAAATAAATATCACACTCTTACCAAGTTGGTGAAATTGCTTCTCGTATTCATTACTCCATTCAGGAATCTATCAGCGATGTTTTTTTTTTGTTTGCTAGTTGCTTTACGTCGCACCGACACAGATAGGTCTTACGCGACGATGGGATAGAAAAGGCCTAGGAGTTGGAAGGAAGCGGCCGTGGCCTTAATTAAGGTACAGCCCCAGCATTTGCCTGGTGTGAAAATGGGAAACCACGGAAAACCATCTGCAGGGCTGCCGACAGTGGGGCTCGAACCAACAGTCTCCCGGATGCAAGCTCACAGCATCAGCGATGTTAAACCATTACATTGCCGGTGAATAAATTTCTTCGGGTAATGTGCCTGACTTCTTGGATTTCTTAATTTTTAATAGTAGTTTTCTGTACGTGCTACGAATGTTTTTAGTTTTTGTTGATTTCTTCGACGTCTACCCCAGGAATATTCATTTTTTCAGCAATCCGTAGCAACGCTGAATCCCTGGCATCTTTTATTTTATAACTGGGAAACCTAGCATTCCACAACACTTCTTCAGATTCGTACAATTGTGCAAGTATTATTGTCTGCATATCGCTCCACTTCCTTCCTTGCACCGTCTTCAAGCTTTCCGCCATCTTGAATTTGCTACTCGCTTATAGAAAGTTGGGCACGGTCCGAGTTGACTCGCTTCTCTCAAACTCAGGCAACTAGACTCGCATGAACTGTTCACATGATGCGAGTGGCTGGCCAAACATGCGCACGCATCATGCGAGTCCACTCGCTCCGAGTCTACTCGCACCGTGTGAACCCAGCTTTAGCGATAATCCAGCCTCACACAGCCCAATTATCCGAGCCCTCTCAAACGGCGACAGTTGTTGATAGCGTGCTCTTCTCTGACCTCGAGGCATGTTTTACGGGGAACACTTCACTGCACAGACTGCAAGTCAACTACGCCACACCAGAGCCCATATACTGGAGTTGATTCCTCCGCGACCAAACACGTGGGGAGACTTGTAGCAACAATCCAATGGGTCTGAAACTTTAATCGGTTACATACCTACATGGCATCGTTCCATATCTTGAAAATCAACACAAACGACTCTATGCCTTCATGGTGTTGCAATTTCCATTTTCTAAAAAGTACATACTAAGTAATTACCATTGCATATGTTCGAGAAATTTACATTTCATAATAAATATTACGTCTTTAAAATAATGTAAAAGGATGTTCCACTAATTCACAGCCCATGAAACCATTGCGAAAGTTTGATTTTTATTTTTGTGTTCATTTCTAACGATCATCTAAAGTAAGTTCTTTTCTATGTCATTCCTTTATGTGTTCATATAAACTTAAATATAAGATCAAAAGAAATAATCCAAGTGTTCCAGGACAGATCAACAAAAAATGCCGTTGTTTAAAATAACCCGAATGCCGCACTTTGAACTAGAAGTTCCAACACCAACATTTTGTTGCAATTCGCAAAGGTGCTCAAGGGAATGTGGCACTATTACATTTATTTCGAGATGCTTTGAGATTCTCCACATTTTAGCCATTTTTCTCTAGACTCTCGAGGAAAAGAAATTCTCGTCCGTACTGTGCACAGCTTGGTAAGAACGAGGTATGTACTGGCGGGAAAGGTGCCTAATTAGCTGTGCAGTCTGCTTTTGCATGGCGAATGTTGAACTGTCTTGTGCGATATTTTAGCTGACGCCGTTGATTTAATGTATTGTATTCCTTCGGAAGTGTATTGTCTCCGTATGTTAGGTGATGGCAAGTCCTAAAACAAGGTTGTTCATAGGGAATGTAATTGCTTTTCGTGGTTTAGAAAAGAGTGCAATTTCCTTTAGCTTGTCTTTCTTTCAAGCATGTAAACGAGCTTCAGTGGTAAGGAAACATCAGACATTTATTAAGAAAATCAGAAGGGAGGTGATAATGGGATGAAGCTATCCACTCTGGGTAAAATGGAGCAGTGACTAATGGAAACTTACTAGATGCATCATCAGACGGAATTAGGCGATCTGCAGTTTATAAATCTCATATTCACTGTCCTGTATTGACAACAGTATACGCATTGGTGTTGAATAAGGTGGATCCAGAATCATTTCGTTTCAAGGTTGCTGTATTACAAGGCGAGTCGCAAAGTCTGAGGTAAGTATTGCTTTCAATAGGCTTTAAATTTAATAAGTGTGAAGAACATGGAAGAAACTAAATTCTGCTTAAGAGATTGGTGTACTTGAGAACTTTAGCAGAGAAAGACAAGAGATCGGTCCTTTTTATTAGATGAAACGTTTTCCCGTCCATCCTATACTGTAATGAAGTTTTGGGAGTATAATTCACTAGACCTTCTATCTTTGGACAGTGCAGGTGATATGCAGGTAGTCAGAACCGGTTTGTACCCTGCGCACTCTGCATGTTCGAATCGAAAACGAAATGTTATTACCATGGTGAAATGAAGGTATATAACTTCATGACTTGAAGTTGGTACCACAAACATATCAAGTGTGACAACGTGTTGTACTACACCCATCAGATTAATGAAGTACCTTCAACATCTGGCAATAAATACGAATTAAGAGAACTAGCTAATGACATATTGGAGTACAGTGAAGCAACTAATTGCTGACACAAATATGTACCAGGTACTCAGGGATAAAGAGTGCATCACCACAGTGCTTTTGCAGCCGTTATAAGTGAGGAATGGAATGAGTATGACCTTGCATACAAGTTAAGAGTTGAGTACTGGATGAGGAATGTGTAGCTCGGAGAACTCCTCATACATGTTGGTAGTGACAGGTGTACCAAGAGGAACTCTCCTTCGTTGTGTTCTTTTAAATTTTCAGATCGATCTGCTTATATTGAATATTTGTAATTAGTGTGTGTTTTCCTTCTACCTTAATAAAGTACAAATGTTGTCCCGTTCCCTTATGGCCCCAGGGAAATGCGAAAATTATTTCCGCCCTGGTGGCACCGTCCATATTGGGTTGGCAAGCCTTCCTCCGACCTGCGCACTTGTCGCGTTCTCTCTCCACCTTGCCCCTCCTCGCCCCTGCAGAGGGATGGCACGGTGCTCGCAGAAAACTTCGTTCAGTTCGCTTGGAGCGAGCAAGCTGCTTAGACGTCTAGCCGCGAGCGTGGAGGTAGGAATGCTTGTCAACCAACTTCAGGCTTAGGGAGGGAGTTGCCTTATATTCAGAATGTAACGTATTTGTTCTCTTGTTAGTAGAGGCTAAGGGCCTCAGTAAATAGTAAGAGGGTTTTACTTCTGTAAAAGTTAATGTGTTAACTGGTTTTTTTTAATTCAACGTGTTGTCACTAAAGGAGTTTGTTAAGAATTGAGAATTGAGAATTGTAATATTTGAATTGTCGGAGGGCAGGTCCCCCAATGAATACGGACTTTATTTGTGCGCACTTACTATTGTAATAAATGTTCAGCATTGCAACGACTCGGTTTTCGCTGACTGTGCTATCGCTTCCCTTGCTCGTCACTGGTATTCAGCCTTCGGTCTTGAAGCCCGCACCTTCCTTACTTCCATATCGCTGTCAATTTTACTTGGTGCAGCAGTCTGGTAGCAGAGCGTTTATTTGTGCTCCTACCAGTGCTTTCGGGCAATTTTGAGCGTGCGTGGTCTCTCTCTCTCTTTCGGTTACGGTGTTTCCCGTTCAGCTTGGTGGCCGGAGATATCTTTACCATGGCTACTCGAGACGTGGCATATCCTGGGTCTCTTAGAAAAGAAGAGTTGTTATACGAATTGTCAATTCGTAATGTAGAGTCTAAAGGGACAGTTAAAGCGGATGAGTTATTATTACGAACTAATTTAGATAAAGTTGTTGTGGTACCCAAGGTCTCTGACGGTGAGGCTGCGAGTGTGGCGTCCCTTATTCAGGCCAATTTGACCGAAATATCCTCAGTTATGGATTTTTTAGAGAACGATGTAGCGTCTCTCCATCAGTTAAAACGAGTACAAGGGCGTCTAACCCATTATGTTCATCGGACGGAAGATTTACTCTCCTTAGAATTAAAGGAGGAACTAGTAAGTCAAATTGGAGCTTTGAAGGACAAGGCGGTCCAACTTTTAGGAAAGGTTGAGGCTTGGTTGGCCGCACTCTCCGTTAAATCTAAACCTGTCACTCCTTCTGTTAATCGGGTTGACGAGGAACCCAATAAGGTTATTGGTAATCTTGAGTTGGATGGTGCGCAAGGCTTGCTGGAATCGCAGCAAGGTTCCTTACCTAGGATTCTCCCCCAGGCTAATCTTCCAGTTCAGCAATCGATCTTGCCTTCTGTGAATTTGCCCTTTTCTAGTATCCCTCACCCGTTAAGTAGTATGTTGAAAAATGTTCCTCGTTATTCGGTAAATTCTGCCGATGATGTAGTTACCTTTTTGCGATTTTTTGTGGAATTTCAGGATCATGCCCTTGTGTTCGGGCTAACTCACGTTCAAATATTGCAAATTCTTTATCCGTATACTACAGGAGTGCTTTCCAATAGAATAGTTAGTGCTATTTCTGATCAGTTGTCACTTCAGCAGTTTCATGCTTATTTGCTTACTCATTTTATTCCGGATAGGGCTCTCAGCTCTCTAGTGCTGAAATTTTATTTCAGAGTTCAACGCTCGGACGAGCCTTTAACAGAATATGTTGCTGATGTTAAATTTTACGCTAGGGTGTTTGCGTTACATTATACAGAAGAGGAGATCGTTCTCACGATCGTAGAGGGCATTTCCCCGTCATACCGCTCCTGTCTTTGTTTTGCTGCTCAACCTCACAGTTTTGCGGAGCTCGAAGCGATAGTGGTATCGGCTGAAGGTGTTCGCCATGCGGACTCACTTCGTATTACTAGCTTGCCCCCGGTTGGTTCTAATGACAGGGAGTCTGTGGTGGTTCGTAAGCCTAACTTATTAAGAAAGTGTTATAATTGCGGTGCTTCTGATCATTTGCGTAATAAATGCCCCTCTCGGTCTCGTAACAACAGTCAGGGTGCTAGTGCTGGTTCTAGGGTAGAGGTTCCGCCCAGAACCAGTAATATTGTATGCTTTCGGTGTGGGGTCGCAGGTCATCTTGCGTGACATTGTACCACCCATTCAAATAGCTCTTGACTACAGCGGGAGGTGGTGCAGGACAATGGTACCGCCTTGCCTTCCCCTGTTATTAATCAAACATCTTGTTCGTTTGGTGAACCGTCTCCTATTTGCCCTGTGGGCTGTTTAGAGATATCTACGGAAATTAAAGGTTTGAGTCCGTTGGTTGAGGTCGAAATAAACAATGAGCCCGTTTCGGCCCTTCTTGATTCTGGTAGTGTAGTGTCATTTATTAGTGAAAGATGGTTTGCTTTACATAAAGCTGTCTGTAAATATCCTGATTTATCTCCGGTTTTGCATTCGTTTGTGTCAGCCAATTCTTCCAGAATTGAAGTCCTGGGACTGGTAAAATGTAAAATTCGTCTTTCCAATTTTACTTGGAAATTTCCCTTGTATGTTGCGAGTAATTTACCGTATCCTGTCATTCTTGGTTCAAATTTTTTCGATCATTCTGGTTTAGTCTTAGATATTCAGGAGCGTTCATGTTGGTTTAAGTTTTCACAAATGAATAAAATCCCTTTGCACATTAGTATTTCTGCTTCAGCGTCGTCGGTATCGCCGCCTCAGGACGAAGTGGTGTCAGATCTTAGCCATTTGACTGAGGATAAGGCGCAGCGTATTAGGGAGTTGTGCGAGGCCTACCCGGATGTGTTTACTGAGAAATTGGGGATGACGAATATCTTAGAGTATAAAATAGAGGTCACGGATTCGGTCCCCGTCAGATTTCCGCCCTACCGTTTATCTCCTCCTAAGATGCAGGCATTAAAGGAGATCATTAACAACATGCTTGAGGAAGGGATCATCCGACCCTCTACTTCGGCTTACTCTTCCCCCATTTTCCTGGTGCCCAAGCCCCAGGGTGGTTATAGGCCTGTTTTGGATTACAGGGCTCTTAATCGTAAGGTGGTCTTGCAGTCAGTCCCGCTCCCGGATTTACATACGTGTTTTTCATGGTTCAAGAGAGCGAGGTACTTCACTGTCCTGGACCTCAATCAAGCTTATTACCAGATTCCGCTCGCGGAGGAGTCTCGTCATCTGACGGCCTTCGCGACGGACTGGAACCTTTATGAATTTTGCCGGCTGCCTTTTGGAATCTCGACAGGCGCCGCCGTTCTCACGAGACTCCTTGATCAGTTGTTTTCCGACATTAAATTTGACTTCCTTTATCACTATCTTGATGACGTAGTTTTGTATTCGGAGACGTTCGAGGATCATCTCCAGCACCTCGATGAAGTATTGTCACGCCTGAGGAAGGCTGGCTTGACAGTCAAATTGTCCAAGGTCTCGTTCGCCAAACCTCAGATGTCCTTTTTCGGGCATATTGTATCCTCTAACGGTGTCTCGGTCGATCAGTCCCGCACTCAGGCCATTCAGGATTTTCCTCCTCCGCAGGATGTGAAAGGTGTGTCCCGCTTTGTCGGAATGGTTAACTTCTTCCGAAAATTCGTCCCGAATTTTGCCAGTCGTGCGGCCCCTCTTAATGCACTCCGGCGTAAGGGAGTAAGGTTTCAGTGGAGAGCTTCTCAGCAGGCTGCTTTTGACGATCTCAAGCTGGCCATTTCCAACGCTCCGGTGTTAGCTATGCCGGATTTCACTAAGGTTTTCATTGTGCAAACCGACGCTTCTTCGTCAGCTGTCGCAGCCGTTTTGCTCCAGGAATCTGAGTTAGGGAGACGCCCCATTGCTTATGCTTCGCGGGCTCTTACCCCTTTAGAGGCTAAGTACTCCGTGTACGAGCTTGAAGGTTTGGCTGTTCTGTTTGCTCTAGAACGCTTTCGTGTGTACCTAGAGCATGTTAAGTTTGAGCTTGAACCTGACAACCAGGCGTTAAGTTGGGTGCTTGGGAAACCACGGAAAACTGGTCGCTTGGCTCGTTGGGCCATTAGGATTTCCGCCTTTCAATTCAACGTCCGTCATATTCGGGGCTCTGAGAATGTTGTAGCGGATACTCTCAGCAGGATGTTTTCAGAACAACCTATTCTTGATGACGAACCAGGTCTTTCTGAGTCCTCTCTAGCGATATCCTTGGTTGGAGCGATTTTATCTGATACCCCTCTCTTGTATCACGATATAGGTAAATTTCAATTGGAAGATCCGCTCTTGGCTCCTATCGTCCAAGACTTGAAGGATGGGAAAATTGTCGATCCGTACGTATTGAGGAACGGAGTTCTTTGTTGCCCCTCCCGTCATGATCGTAAGATGAAGGTTGTAATTCCATCAGTGTTGGTCCCTATGATCTTTAAGTATTTTCATGAAACTCCCCTTGCAGGTCATCAGGGAGTATTTAAAACAAGGGAGAAGATCAGGGAAAATTTCATCTGGAAGGGAATGGACGGAGAAGTTCGCGAACTTGTCAAGGCTTGTAAGATTTGTAGGATTAGTAAGCCATGTGTTAATTCTCGGGTTGGGTTGTTATCCTCTACCCAAGCTACCCGTCCTATGCAACGTCTGTATATCGATTTCGTAGGACCTCTCCCGAGATCGAAATCTGAATCAAATAGGTTTTTGGTCTGCGTGGATGGCTTCACTCGTTTTACATGGTTATTTCCGACAAGGGTGGCCAACGCTGAAACAACCATTAGATGTTTAAAAACCATATTTTCATCATTTGGTCCTAGTCAGTATTTGGTTTCAGACAACGCTAGAGCCTTTACATCTAATCTATTTAAGAACTTCTGTTTTAGCCTGTCGATTACTCACGTCACGACTTCCCCTTACTATCCCCAGCCTTCGTACGCGGAGAGAGTTAATAGGAATTTACGCTCGGCCCTCATTGCTTTCCATCACCACGATGTTCAGAGGTGGAACACAACCTTGCCGTGGCTGGCTTATGCTTTTAATACTGCGGTGCATGAGGCGCACCAGTTTTCCCCTTTCTCTCTCATGTTTTCGTTTCTTCCGAACTCGCCGCTTTCCAATTTGTGGCATATTAATGACTTGTTGCCTGAGAGGGTGGATCCTCTTATAATTCGCGCGAACTGGAAGAAAGCTAAAGAGAATCTTCAGGTCTCCTACCAGAGGAAGAAGGAGCGCTACGATAAGGGGCGTCAGCCTACCAGCCTGGCTGTCGGGGATGAGGTATTCATTAAGAATTTTGTCCCCTCTGGGAAGTTGGCACCCTGGTTCCGTGGTCCTTTTCGGATTATTGATTTTCTTACCCCAGTCACCCTGTTGGTGAGAGACCCCGTGACCGAGGGAGTTTTTCGTGTTCATCTTTCTCAGCTTCAATCTGCTCAGTGAAGTTTTTGCTTTAATTGGTTGGCGAGAACCGATACGTTTGCGGTGTTAATTTCTGCGGGGTTTGTTCCCCTGTTGCTTTACTAACTTCTGTATTTTATGGGGAGTTGTATTTTACTTAGTCTGTAAGAGTTTTTAAATTTGGTATGTGAGCCCTCCTGCAGCCCTACCTAGCCTCCTACCTCCACGCCCGGCGCGCTGACCCGGGATTGTCTCCCTCCACCTTGACTCTTAGATCTTATCGGCTCTTGTGAAGACAAAACTGCTGGCCTTAAACTTGTATGTTTCAGCATTATGGAGGTTCCATCTTCGCCGTCGCTCCGTGAGAAGGGCCCCTCATGTGGGCGTGTTTTGGCATGCGCTGACTCCATCGGCCGTCTTTCCGGGCCGTTTTTCTGCATGTTGTATGTTCTGCGCTGGCTAGCATTCGCCGCCAGTTGTGGCACGCATCGTCCATCTGGCTTATTGCATCTTGGTGTGCCTGGTTGCCGCGTGTTTGGCATTCGTCATTCATTTCGAGCCATGCCAGTTTCGTCGTAACTTGGACTTGCAAGCCGGTAGCTCGCCCGGCGATTCTGCTCCAACTTATTCTAATCTTGTTATTGAGATGTGCATCTTGAAATATGGATTCTCACGGACTGGCTTTTATTGCCTTTGGCCAAGCTAAAAGGTGTTTACCTAATGAAATGTTAGGCCAGTTGTTGGTGTATCCTAAGCAAAGACTCTTTCTCCGAGTGTTTTTAATTGCTTAAGCAAACTGTTATTTATTTGTTTGAAAAATGAACCTTTTATCAAGAGCTCTTGTGGTGTCTAAGTAAAAGAAGAAAGACTTTTTCCAACCTGGTTGGAAACTTAGGGAGGGAGGTCTGTACCAAGAGGAACTCTCCTTCGTTGTGTTCTTTTAAATTTTCAGATCGATCTGCTTATATTGAATATTTGTAATTAGTGTGTGTTTTCCTTCTACCTTAATAAAGTACAAATGTTGTCCCGTTCCCTTATGGCCCCAGGGAAATGCGAAAATTATTTCCGCCCTGGTGGCACCGTCCATATTGGGTTGGCAAGCCTTCCTCCGACCTGCGCACTTGTCGCGTTCTCTCTCCACCTTGCCCCTCCTCGCCCCTGCAGAGGGATGGCACGGTGCTCGCAGAAAACTTCGTTCAGTTCGCTTGGAGCGAGCAAGCTGCTTAGACGTCTAGCCGCGAGCGTGGAGGTAGGAATGCTTGTCAACCAACTTCAGGCTTAGGGAGGGAGTTGCCTTATATTCAGAATGTAACGTATTTGTTCTCTTGTTAGTAGAGGCTAAGGGCCTCAGTAAATAGTAAGAGGGTTTTACTTCTGTAAAAGTTAATGTGTTAACTGGTTTTTTTTAATTCAACGTGTTGTCACTAAAGGAGTTTGTTAAGAATTGAGAATTGAGAATTGTAATATTTGAATTGTCGGAGGGCAGGTCCCCCAATGAATACGGACTTTATTTGTGCGCACTTACTATTGTAATAAATGTTCAGCATTGCAACGACTCGGTTTTCGCTGACTGTGCTATCGCTTCCCTTGCTCGTCACTGGTATTCAGCCTTTGGTCTTGAAGCCCGCACCTTCCTTACTTCCATATCGCTGCTAATTTTACTTGGTGCAGCAACAGGAATAGCGATTCAATCTCTGAACATGATAGTTCAGTGCACAATGGTAGAGAGTTCTACTCTGCTGGCAACTTAATTGCATTGTGAGATCACATCTGAACTGGGTATTCATTGTTTAATATTATGACTTACAATCACTGCTTTTAGAAGTGTATTTTTACAGTAAATTTTTCTCATAGTGTTAACAGCTGGCTATGACCGTTGCGCTTCACTACATCGGTAACGTTGCGATCACAGCATCCCCTCTCATGCTCGCCCAGCTGTCACACTAGTACTTAAATCACTTGGCTTCAACTTGTGCTATACATGGCAGGTAGCCAAATTTACATCACGAAACACACTGCTGGGGGAATACTTAGAAGATTTTCCCTTGCCTGCTAAATCCTACGTGACTGGCGAGGTGTATATCCAGTTCATCTGTCTGTGAAGGTATTTTCTCACCCTTAAACATAATGAGGAGTAGGATTACATTGTTTGTAAGGTTCTCCTGAAACGGAAAGTCAGATGCCTTGTAATCAAACTGACTGGAAATTCCTCCACGCAGAATAGTTCAACCACTCTGTCAGGGAGTCGGATTATTTTCCACTACCCGACACTCGGCGTAGAGTTGCTGGCAGTATGGTCTGTTCCATTACCATAGGGAGATACACATCTCATCCTGTGCGTATAAAATGGTTATGAAATTTAAAATATTATGGTATGAAAATGAATCAAATATATCACTAGGCCTCGAAGTGATGGCATTTGGTACAGTGCGGTTTGTCTGGAAACAGTCGGAAACTGGTCACAACATGCTGTTGGGTAGAGAAGGAGCGAGCCCACCTCAAGTAAACTCCAACTCAGGATGCCTCTGACCTAAAGGCTGGGATGCCTAAAGCACTTGTGACGGCAATACGACACATATTAGGTTAAGTTCAAAAGAGAAATTTAACAATTGTTAGTTTCACAAATCGCTCACCGTTTGTTGTATTACTCTAATTTATTTCAGGATAACGCACACCATTCAACGTGAATGAGCACACTCTCTCAGTTGGACAGGGTGCTCTCACCTCACACAGAAGATGGCTGGGTTTGAATGAAGGAACGACACACGATGATCGGTCCTTGGTTCATCTCCAGAGAAATTCCACAATCGCAAAGAGAGGAGCTAAGCCGGTCCCACAACCACGAAGGGTCTCCCCTTGGGTTAGAACCAGCATTGCTCCCCTACTAGGGGTCAATTACCCCTGGTATATTAGGGGTACAATTGCGATTTTGCGGATTTAGCATAAGAGAGCGAGCCCAACAACACAGTCGTCATCTTGAGGGGGCCTAACTACACTTTAACAGCTAGTTGCCCTTCCCGTCGCCTAAGAGAACAAGCCTGACCTCATGGAGGGGCCTAACCTTAGTTTTTCGGCTAGATGCACTTCCTGACGTAGACAGTCGTTATCTTGGAGGGGCTTAACATTAAAGGACGTAGTTTTACGGCGAGATACCCTTCCGAAGCTATCTTGAGTAGTAGGACAATGATGATTCTCGCGACGCTATCTTATGTAGTAGGGCAATGTAGAATCGCATAAGAGAGCACAAGTAACTACATGGAGGAGTCTAACTACACAGGACTAAAGTTTCACGGCCAGGTGCCCTTCCCGATGTGAATTGCACAAAATGGTGGCTATAAACAGGTTCTTATGAGACTAATTCATAGAACCTGGATTAGAGGTTACTGTGGAAGATGCCGGTTATACATAGGCATTATAAGACTTCCCAGGGGCGCTTGCGCAAGATGGCAGCTATACATAGACTCTTACAGAGAAAGATGACGGCTATGGACGATTGCGCAAGATGGCGGTTATACATGGGCTCTTATAGAGAAAGATGCCGGTCATAGGTGATTGTAAAAGATCGCGGCTATACGTGGGCCATTATAGAGAAAGGTGACGGCCATGAGCGATTGCACAAGGTGGCGGCTTTACATGGGCTCTTATAGAGAAAGATGACGGCCATGCGGGATTGCACAAGATGGCGGTTATACATGGGCTCTTATAGAGAAAGATGACGGCCATGCGAGATTGCACAAGATGGCGGCTATACATGGGCTGTTATAGCATCCTCCTCCTCCGACGGGACACAGACGCCCTCCTCCTCCTCATCTGTATAGCAAAAGGCAAAATGGCACGGGACACAGCCACCCTCCTCCTCCCCCTTATCCGTATAGCAAAAGGGAAAAAGGACACGGGAAACAGCCGCCCTCCTCCTCCTTATCCATATAGCAAAAGGGCAAAGGGGCACGGGAAACAGCCGCCCTCCTCCTCCCCCTTATCCGTATAGCAAAAGGGCAAAAGGGCACGGGAAACAGCCACCCTCCTCCTCCCCCTTATCCGTATAGCAAAAGGGAAAAAGGGCCCGGGAAACAGCCGCCCTCCTCCTCCCCCTTATCCGTATAGCAAAAGGGCAAAAGGGCACGGGAAACAGCCGCCCTCCTCTTCCTTATCCATGTAGCAAAAGGGCAAAAGGGCACGGGAAACAGCCGCCCTCCTCCTCCCCCTTATCCGTATAGCAAAAGGGCACGGGAAACAGCCGCCCTCTTCTTCCTTATCCATGTAGCAAAAGGGCAAAAGGGCACGGGAAACAGCCGCCCTCCTCCTCCCCCTTATCCGTATAGCAAAAGGGCACGGGAAACAGCCGCCCTCTTCCTCCGCCTTATCCGTATAGCAAAAGGGCACGGGAAACAGCCACCCTCCTCCTCCCCCTTATCCGTATAGCAAAAGGGCAAAAGGGCAAAAGGGCACGGGAAACAGCCGCCCTCCTCCTCCTTATCCATATAGCAAAAGGGCAAGAGGGCACGGGACGCAGCCGCCCTCCTCCTCCTTATCTGTATAGCAAAAGGGCAAAAGGGCAATAGGGATCCTCTTCCTTGCAAAAGGGAAAATGGGTAAAAGGACAACTCTTCTTTATCTGTAGGGCAAAAGGGCTAAATGGTTCCTCTTCCTGGCAAAAGGGCAAAAGTGTTTCTCTTCATTATCTGTTTGGCTAAAGGCTAAAAGGGCTTCCTCCTCCTAACAAAAGGGGAAAAGACACCTTTTTCTGGCAAAAGGGCAAAAGTGCTCCTCCTCCTTACAAAAGGGCTCCTCTTTCTAGCAAAATGGCCACTGTTCCTGAGAAAAGGCCAACTCTTCCTCCTTACATTTACTGAGGTTAGCTCAATCCCTCTTCCTACGGACAGATGCCTTCCTGCACAAATAGAATTGAACGTCACATACTCACGTTATTAAACTCATATAGCGTTATCCTGTTCTTCTCGTCGCATAAGTTTTTACCCTTTTCGATTGAGGAGGGAGCGGTAGGAGAATGATGCGGTAAGGAGAAGGTAATATTTTTTCGATTGCAATTAGCATGCAAAAATATAGAATTGAATGTAGGATAGGCAAACGCTGTACGTTACTGTCCGACAAGACAAAAGAGGTTCGATAGAGCTACAGAATGCAATTAGGAGAAATACAGAATTGACAAGATAGTGCTGCATGTCTTCATCCAACGAGAGAAAACATGTTGACTATTAAACAGAAAAACTTATAACGCAAATATAATAATTACTGTGCTGTGTGTGTCTATTCGACAAGACAAGTTTAATCCTATTACAATTAGCACACACTAGAATTGATTGTAGAAGAAACAAATGTAGAATACCTTTATCCGACATAACAAAACATGTTGACAATTAGTGTTGAGAACCGAAAAACTTTTAACGCTACTGTGCTGTATGTTTGTAATCGGCAAGACAAGTTACAATTAGCACACGCTAGAATTGATTGTAGAACAAGACAAAAATGTTTAAAATTAGTGTTTAGAACAAAAAAACTTATAACGCAAAATATTATGAGATTTAAAATCTACGTTATAGGATTAATCATACTGTTGATACAAACGAACTTCTATGCTATCAGCGAGCACACTTGAATTGCAAATATTGTATCTCTCTATCCGACGTACAGTTGTACATTTTCTTAATTACTGCAGATGAAATTATTCCTACATAGCAGGGGATACCTTTGTTCTAAGGAAATCGATTTTGCGGGATTCGAACACATGCAACAGAGAAACAAATCTGTATAGCGATTTAGTTACCGTAACAGAATAAGAAATAATAGTACTGTGCAGATAAAATGATTTTAGTACTTACCAGGGGGTACCTTTGTCCTACATCATATTGTGTTAAGAAGATAATTTATGAATTTAAACCCTGTTGTAACACTATAAAAGATTTTTGGGAATGAAACTTTGTTTACAAGGGAGAGGAATAGATGTGTACTTCCTTTTAATCAAAAATCGCTTCTATTATGGAGATAAAATGAGCTGTGAGAGGGATCGGTAATGTATATTGCTAACTTACCTTCATTTTAGGGACGGCTTAGTGTTTAGAACAGGAACAATTATAACGCGAATCATTATGAGATTTGAACTCTCCATTATGAGATTAATCTCTCTATTGATAAAATGGCACTTCCATTTATTCAGCGCGCACGCACGCGTACACACACACACACACACACACACACACACACACACACACACACACACACACACACACACACTACATTGAATTGCAAATGTTGTATATCTCCATTCGACTTACTTCTTCTTAATCACTGCAGATAAAATGTATGGATTTCGAAGTCTGATTTAGTTACAATAGAAGAAAACATGGATTCAAACCCTATTCTCTTATCGCAAATAACATAGAGAAAGAAAAATTAATTATAGGATTCGATCTTAGATCCCAGGGAGAGAGGAATTTATGTACTTCCTCATAAATCAATAATCACTACCACTATGCAGATAAAATAGTGCAAGAAAATGCGATTTTCGTGCGCCTACGTCGTTAAAATGACACCTGATATTTTAGCAACGTCCTACCTGTGTGCACTAATTTAACTACGTAGAGCGAGGTTTTGAAATCCACTAAATCGGAGTTCGAAATCGATACAGACTTTTTCTGTTGCATGTGTTCGAATCCCGCAAAAATCCATATCCTTATGCCAAAGATTTTTCATGGTATCCCCTGCTTAGTAGTAAAATCATTTTATCTGCAGTGATTAAGAAGGAGTACGTCGGATGGAGATATACTATATTTGCAATTCCATGTGTGTATGTGTGTGCGCGCGCGCGCTGATTGATTAGAAGTGCGTTTGTATCAGTACAGAGATTAATCTCATAATGCAGAGTTCAAATCTCATAATGTTTCGCGTTATAATTGTTTCTGTTCTAAATACTAAGCCGTCCCTAAAATGAAGGTAAGTTAACAATATACATTACCGATCCCTCTCACAGCTCATTTTATCTCCATAATAGTAGCGATTTTTGATTTAAGAGGAAGTACACATCTATTCCTCTCCCTTGTTAACAAGGTTTCAATCCCAAAAATCTTTTATAGTGTTACAACAGGGTTTAAATCCATAAATTTTATCCTTAACACAATATGATGTAGGACAAAGGTACCCCCTGGTAAGTACTAAAATCATTTTATCTGCACAGTAGAATGATTTTCTATTCTGTTACGGTAACTAAATCGCTATACAGATTTGTTTCTCTGTTGTATGTGTTCGAATCCCGCAAAATCAATCTCCTTAGAACATAGGTATCCCCTGCTATGTACTAATCATTTCATCTGCAGTAATTAAGATGATGTACAACTGTACGTCGGATAGAGATATACAACATTTGCAATTCTATGTGTGCAGGCTGACTGCATAGAAGTGCGCTTGTGTCAACACAGATTAATCCTATAACGCAGATTTTAAATCTCATAGTATTTTGCGTTATAAGTTTTTCTGTTCTAAACACTAATTTTAAACATGTTTCGTCTTGTTCTACGATCAATTCTAGTGTGTGCTAATTGTAACTTGTCGAATAGAAACATACAGCACAGTAGCGTTAAAAGTTTTCTGTTCTCAACACTAATTGTCAACATGTTTCGTTATGTCGGATAAAGACATACAATATTAGCTTGTTCTACAATCAATTCTAGTGTGTGCTAATTGTAACAGGATTAAACTTGTCTTGTCGAATAGACACATACAACACAGTAACTATTGTGTTTGCGTTATAAGTGTTTTATGTTTAACAGTCAACATGTTTTCTCTTGCTGGATGAAGACATACAGCATTAGCTTGTCAGATCTATATTTTTGCTAATTGCATTCTGTAACTCCATTGAACCTCTTTTGCCTTGTCGGATAGTAACATACAACATTTACTTATTCTACATTCAGTTCTATATTTTTGCATGATAATTGCAATCGAGGAGCCTACATGGCTCAGATGGCAGCGCGTTGGCTTCTCACCGTTGGATACCGTGGTTCAAATCCCGGTCACTCCATGTGAGATTTGTGCTGGACAAAGCGGAGGCGGGACAGGTTTTTCTCCGGGTACTCCGGAATTCCCTGTCCTCTTTCATTCCAGCAACGCTCTCCATTTTCATTTCATAGCATCCATCAGGCATTAATAAATCACTTTGGGAGTGGCGACCCCATCGTACTAACAGCCTATATCTGCCTCTTTCATTCCATCCCTGACCCGGTCAATGACTGGAAAACAGGTTGTAGGTTTTCATTTCAATTGTAATCGAAAAAATATTACGTTCTCCTTACCTCATCATCTTCCAACCGCTCCCTCGTCAATCGAAAAGGGTAAAAACTTTTGCGACGAGAACAAGATGATAACGCTACATTAGTTTAATAACGTAAGTAGGCATCTGTCCGTAGGAAGAGGGATTGAGCAAACCTCAGTAGCTGTAAGGAGGAGGAGTTGCACTTTTGCCAGGAAGTGGAGCCCTTTTGTGGGGATGATGAGCCCTATTGCCCCTTTGCCAGCAAGAGGAGACTTTTTGCCATTTTGCTACGAGGGGGAAGCCCTTTTACACTTTTGCCAAACAGATAATATAGAGAAAAACTTTTGCCCTTTTCCCCACGAATAAAGAGCTGCCCTTTGGCCTTTTTGCCGGGAAGGGGAGCCCTCTTGCCTTTTTGTCCCACAGATAAAGAAGAGGTGTCCTTTCTTCCCATTTTCTCTTTTGCCAGGAAGAGGAGCCTATTTGCCCTTTTCCAATTTTGCTCTACGGATGAGGAGGAGGGCGGCTGTGTCCTGTGCCCTTTTGTCCTCTTGCTATACGGATAAGGAGGAGGAGAAGGAGGAGAGCAGCTGTGTCCCCTGCCCTTTTGCCCGTTTGCTATACAGATGAGGAAGAGGAGGAGGAGGAGGGCGGCTGTGTCCTGTCGGATTAGGAGGAGGCTATAAGAGCCTATGTATAGCCGCTATCTTTTGCAATCGCCCATAACCGTCATCTTTCTCCACATGAACCTGTGTATAGCCACCATCTTGCGCAATCGCGAATGACCGTCATCTCTCCCTATAAGAATCTTTGTATAGCAGCCATCTTGTACAATCGCCCATAGCCGCCATCTTGTGCCATCACCCATAGTCGTCACCTTTCTCCATAAGAGCCCGTGTATAGCCGCCATGTTGTGCAATCGCCCATGGTCGTCATCTTTCTCCAAAAGAAGCCGCGTATAGCCCCATCTTGCGCAATCGCCGATAGCTGTTATCTTTCTCCACAAGAGCCCGTTTATAGCCGCCATCTCATGCAATCACCTTTCGCCGGCATTTGCTCTATAAGAGCCCATGTATAGCCGCAATTTTGTGTGATAGCCCATGGCCGTCATCTTTCTTTATAATAGCCCATGTATAGCCGCCATCATATGCAACCTCCCTTGGGCGTCATTTTTCTCTATAAGAGTCTATGTATAGCCGCCATTTTGCGCAATCTCTCATGGCCACCATCTTTCTCTATAAGAGTCTATGTATAGTCGCCATCTTGCGCAATCGCCCATGGCCGCCATCATTCTCCATAAAAGCCTATGTATAGTCGCCATCTTGCGCAAACGCCAATGGCCGTCATCTTTCTCCATATTAAACCGTGTGCAGCCGCCATCTTGCGCAAGTGCCTCTAGGCCGTCTCATAAGAGCCTATGTATAGCCGCCATCTTGCGCAAGCACCCCTGGCTGGCCACGTAAGAGCGTACGTATAGCCGCCATATTGCACAGTAACCTCTAACTCAGGTTCTAGTATTTAGTCTTATAAGAACCTGTGTATGGCCGCCATCTTGTGCAAGTCACGTTGGGAAGCGCATCTGGCCGTAAAACTATAGCCCTGCGTAGTTAGACTCCTCCATGTGGTTACGTTGGCTCTCTTATGCGAATCCCCATTGCCCTACTACTTAAGATAGCGTCGCGAGAATCATCATTGTCCTACCACTCAAGATAGCGTCGGGAAAGTCATCTCGCCGTAAAACTACGTCCTGTAAGGTTAAGCCCCTCCAAGATAACGACTGTTCACGTCAGAAAGCGCATCTAGCCGTACAACTAAGGTTAGGCCCCTCCATGAGGTTAGGCTTGCTCTCTTAGGCATCGGGAAGTGTAACTAGCTGTTAAAGTGTAGTTAGGCCCCTCATGATGGCTACTGTGATGTTAGGCTCGCTCTCTTATGCTAAATCGCCATTGTACCTCTACTATACTAGGGGTTATTGACCCCTAGTTGGGAACAATGCTGGTTCTAACCCGAGGGCAGACAGTCCGTGGCTCCTCTACTATCGCATACAATTAACAACTACACAGCAACTGTTCAACAGTGCTGAGCAGCAGGAATTACTCACGGCAGCTGGTCTCCAGCGCTGACTCTATGACAGTTCGCAGTCCACAGAAAAGCACACACAGTACTCCGTCCCATACCCAAGAATGTCTTGACTCCAGTGTAACGACGATGGCAGCCCACAGCCGTCTTCACTTCTGGTGCTCACTTAACACAAGGACCACAACTCCCCGTGGGTCACCAGTTACAGCCAACACCTCTGCCATATGTAACCCAACGCTGACTCTTCGCAGCTAGCCTCCTTTCTACAGCTCGCGTGATATGGCTAGAGACAAAACACTTCCGTATCTCGCAGAAACTCAATGGGAAACCAACCAATGAGTACAATTCACAGAACGTCCTGGCCAGCTGGGAGATCCCCGGTCATCTGACTCCTTAGGCCTTTCAGCAAGTAGTGAAAGGGACTACGACAGGACTGCCACGTAACAATAGGTAGTGATACACTTCATTGTATAATCCAGGGCCATTACTTAGGAGGCAATATGCGAGGGCAAACATCTTATCAATATTCACAAAAATTAATGAAACCAGCCCAATAATAAAACTACTTAACAGAGAACACAGGCTACTACGGAAAATCTGAGAGAAGTGGGCATTACGGAGGGTGAAATAATAATAATAATAATAATAATAATAATAATAATAATAATAATAATAATATTAATAATAATGGCGTCATAAAATGGACCCAATCAGAACTTAAGCAGTTACAGACGAAAACAGCACTTTCACTCACCCGGTACCATATGCACCATCCTAAATCTGCAATAAATCGTCTTACACTCCCGAGATCAGAAAGTGGTCAAGGCTTCTTACCCATTGTCAATTTACACAGCAATTTGATATCAAGTCTAAGAGAATATTTCCACTCGAGAGCTGATACATCGTGTCTTCATCAAGCTGTTTGCAGAGCTGACATAAACTATACACCTGTCAATCCATCGTCGACGGAAATGCCTGTTTCTACCCCACCTACAAAGGAGATGAATATGGACACTTGGAAGGAAAAACCTCTTCACGGGAAATACCCCCACGAACTGGATCAGCCTCATGTCGACAAACCACCGTCGCACGCTTGGCTGACCTACTCTGGTATTTTCTCTGAAACAGAAGGATTTGTTCTGGCCATCCAAATTCACGTAATTGCTTCACAGAACCACCGTAGATTCATCACGAATGATCCAAGAGTCGTCTCATACAACTGCCGCCGCTGTTCCAGAACTACAGAGACCATTAAGCACGTCATCTCTGGCTGCCCGTCCTTGACCAACACCGATTATAAGCACCGACATGATCAGGTAGCTAAAATAATTTACCAGAAACTTTCTGTAAAATGTGGATTTCTTCAGTCATCAACTGCATATTGGAAATATACAACTCCACCCGTTTTCGGAAACTCTTCATACAAACTACTATGGTACCAAGAAGGCATAACCGATGTCACGCTCTGCAACAATAGGCCAGATATTGTTC
The DNA here is from genome assembly GCF_040414725.1 of Anabrus simplex. Taxonomy (NCBI): domain Eukaryota; kingdom Metazoa; phylum Arthropoda; class Insecta; order Orthoptera; family Tettigoniidae; genus Anabrus; species Anabrus simplex. Next base: position 129,793,168 of record NC_090279.1, on the reverse strand, counting down.
TAGTCGATAAATAAAAAATAGCCACAAGTATATTCAAATCCACAGAACTGGCAATAGAAATACAATGCCTGTGGAAAATAGAATCAGCCACGACAGTTCCAACAGTAATATCATGTACCGGTGTTATTCCAGAAGGGTTGCACAGCTCTCTGGCCGCATTAAACCTGCATCATCACACATACGTCGAACTACAGAAAGATACCCTCCTGAGCACCTGCCACATTCTGAGAAAGTTTCTAGGAACAACTTTTCCTCTGACTTACGCCAAACAGCATGACGTTCCAGGCTGCAGTTCCAGTAATACTGAAGAACAGATTCCCAAAAGGGGAGATAAGGAGTTGTGTAGCGACATCATCTGTGCATATTCCTTGCATCTATATACACTGACTGACAGAGCAAATGCAACACCAAGAAGGAGTGGTCAGAACTTTATGCCAATTGCAGGGTAGACTGACGTCACTGAGGTATGCTCATGATGTGAAATGCGCCGCTGTGCTGCGCACGTAGCGAACGATAAGTGGGACACGGCGTTGGCGAATGGCCCAATTCGTACCGTATTTCTCAGCCGACAGTCATTGTGGAACGTGTTGTCGTGTGCCACAGGACACGTGTATAGCTAAGAATGCCAGGCCGCCGTCAACGGAGGCATTTCCAGCAGACAGACGACTTTACGAGGGGTATGGTGATCGGGCTGAGAAGGGCAGGTTGGTCGCTTCGTCAAATCGCAGCCGATACCCATAGGGATGTGTCCGCGGTGCAGCGCCTGTGGCGAAGATTGTTGGCGCAGGGACATGTGGCACGTGCGAGGGGTCCAGGCGCAGCCCGAGTGACGTCAGCACGCGAGGATCGGCGCATCCGCCGCCAAGCGGTGGCAGCCCCGCACGCCACGTCAACCGCCATTCTTCAGCATGTGCAAGACACCCTGGCTGTTCCAATATCGACCAGAACAATTTCCCGTCGATTGGTTGAAGGAGGCCTGCACTCCCGGCGTCCGCTCAGAAGACTACCATTGACTCCACAGCATAGACGTGCACGCCTGGCATGGTGCCGGGCTAGAGCGACTTGGATGAGGGAATGGCGGAACGTCGTGTTCTCCGATGAGTCACGCTTCTGTTCTGTCAGTGATAGTCACCGCAGACGGGTGTGGCGTCGGCGTGGAGAAAGGTCAAATCCGGCAGTAACTGTGGAGCGCCCTACCGCTAGACAACGCGGCATCATGGTTTGGGGCGCTATTGCGTATGATTCCACGTCACCTCTAGTGCGTATTCAAGGCACGTTAAATGCCCACCGCTACGTGCAGCATGTGCTGCGGCCGGTGGCACTCCCGTATCTTCAGGGGCTGCCCAATGCTCTGTTTCAGCAGGATAATGCCCGACCACACACTGCTCGCATCTCCCAACAGGCTCTACGAGGTGTACAGATGCTTCCGTGGCCAGCGTACTCTCCGGATCTCTCACCAATCGAACACGTGTGGGATCTCATTGGACGCCGTTTGCAAACTCTGCCCCAGCCTCGTACGGACGACCTACTGTGGCAAATGGTTGACAGAGAATGGAGAACCATCCCTCAGGACACCATCCGCATTCTTATTCACTCTGTACCTCGACGTGTTTCTGCGTGCATCGCCGCTCGCGGTGGTCCTACATCCTACTGAGTCGATGCCGTGCACATTGTGTAACCTGCATATCGCTTTGAAATAAACATCAATTATTCGTCCGTGCCGTCTCTGTTTTTCCCCCAACTTTCATCCCTTTCGAACCACTCCTCCTTAGTGTTGCATTGTCACTGTCAGTCAGTGTATTTAAAGCAAGATATCCTGACTGACTGATAATCAACGCACAGCAAAACCTACTGGAAATAATTGCATGAAAATTTGAGGACATGTTCCTACCGTAGCTTAGATGCGCACTAAGAAAGGATTTTAAAAAATTCCTCTTTTAAAGGGTAAAAAGGGTTGAAAGGTGATTTTACTTTTTTGTTGATTTTCTCCATTTCTGTGAAAAATATTGTAGGTACTTATATTCATTCACATTTATTTCCATATATCATAAATACTATTTTAAAAGAAATTTTTAAAATTTCGATTTCAAAGGGGTGAAAAGGGGTGATATGTGGTTTTACATTTATGTTCAAAATATCCGTTTTTTTAACAATATTCTACATAAATATTCATGCAGTCTTCCAAATCGTCTCAATAGTACAGCAAATATCTTGCATTTCTTGAAAAGTCAACGGAAATATATGTATTTTCAAGATTTTCCAGATGAAATGCTTGCCTTTCGCGCATGAATCTTTGGCTTTTGCCAATTAAAAATGGCAGCGGCACTTTCTCCAACGCATAAGTGTACGTGCCGATTCATTCCGCTTCCGTGTATTTTAAGATTTTAATGAACCAAATCCTTAAAGAAAAGAAAATAAAAGTAACAGTATATAGGCCTACATATACGAATGTTTGTGAGTAAATTCGTGAGAGGTTGTATTACGTTGTGCTGATAGCGGAGTGCAGACTGCAAAAATGCAGGTTCCAATCTGCCTGTGGGCAGCCTTTTGTTAACTCAGGAATATTGTTTTATCAATGAGATTTATTACGGTTTTATATTTTGTTAGTGAGTTATGCAGCCGCTTACAGTTTAAATGAATTGTTTCATCCATACAACTGGTAGAAAAGGCTAGGCGAAAGCAGCATGCGTCATTAACAAAGCTGTCTATGGTTCGAAGATATGTCGCTCATATTGACGAAGGAGAGACCGGAGGCAACTTGCATAATATTGTCGACCAGTAATGAAGTGTGTGCCATAGAACTCTTGAGCAGTAAGGGTTTGAACCTTGGCAATCCTTGCTAATAACTACTCCTCCTCAGAAGAGTACAAACATTTCATACCAGAAGATACAACGTACTGGTGTGTGATATTTCAAGGAGACAGATAACAGACTGCAGCGCGATAACGTCTTTTTCACGCACACAGCATAATGGCAGTAACTTATCTAAACATTAATGGTGAAGTGTTGCCACAAACGGTGCATGTCTATTTACATCTCTTTCTTACATTTTATATTCTACTCAGTTACGGCTTGATGAAGTTCGTGAAGCTATTGTTTCGTAAGTTGTTTCCATTTTGTCCGAAAAACATCTTGGTAATAACTATTCCTCTTCATAATAGTGCCGACTTATCGTGTCAGAAGATTCAACTTACGGTGGAACATGTGAGTTGACGGCAGGAGGCAAAATATTTCCATTCCGCTTTGAAGTTTATCGTGATATAAAGTTATACTGGATATTTAGTGATGAAGCTAATCCCGTAAAAAGATTGCGATTTCCTGGTAATCTCTCTAAGGGACATTTTGAAGTACCGTACTGTATGTGAATGTCTGTGCGAAGAAACGAGTGCTTCATTTGTTGTTACAAAAGTTTCTGAAAAACGTCGTACTCGATACTCAAACGGTACGAGAAAAATACAATTTAAAAAAGAAGCATCCACATTTTTACAAAATAATCCTTCCGCACGTACGGTACCATTGCTGGAAGTAAATACCAAAATAAAAATCCCGAAGTCCATAGAGCAGCAGCGGACACGTACCAGAAGAATAATCTCAAGTTTCATAGAGCAGCGGCAGTCACGTACCAGAAGAATAACCCCAAGGTTCACAGAGCAGCGGCACTGATATACCAGAAAAATAATCCCGAGTTTCATAGAGCAGCGGCAGCTACACGCCAGCAAAATAATCGCGAATATCACAGGACAATTCAAATGCGATATAAGCAACATCACCCAGGGGTCCGAAAAGAAAGACGACTGCGTCCATGTAAAATTAAGTTTCGTTCCGGGATGTCTTACGATCCTGAAATGAATTACGAAGATAACAGCTTGATAACCATTGGTACAATCATCCATAAATGCCAATTCTGCAATGCTCTCAAGTGGAAAGATGAAACCTCAGGCATGTGTTGCGATTCTGGCAAGGTTCTGCTGCCACCACTCTAATCTCCACCTGAACCATTGTAGAGTTACTAATGGGTGCCCATCCAGATCATGGTAATTTTTTGATCGAATTAGAAGACGTAGCAGCTGTTTTCAAATGACATCTTTTGGTGCTAAGCAAGTCATCCAACACGGCTTTATGCCTACTTTCCTAGTACAAGGTCAAGTTTAGCATTCCATTGGCAGTCTATTGCCAAATGCTCATCAAGATCCTGGATTTTTGCAGGTTTACTTTAATGAGACGGCTAATGAATTAAATCAGGGCCTCTCAGGGTGCATGCGCCTGGTGTATGCACTGTGCACGGTGCAAAAGACGACTTCGCTTCGATGACCAGAGTGCAGACCCCCACTCCCCGATTTAGAGCAATAGCGCTGTCTCTCTCTTTCCCCACGCCTGTCTCGCTCGCTCCCCCTGTCTCCCTCTTTCTCACTTGCTCCGTAGCGCTCCAAATCCGAGCCGAGTTGAGCCGAGCTTAGCCGAGTAGCCCAGAGATGAGGCGTTGGTGCGAGCTATCACAGGAGCTCAACCATATTCCAGCGAACAATGATTTATGTTTAAAAAGCACACCTCTGCGAGAGATTTTTAATTCTCCCTTGTTGTCTAGACCTACTGCAAGTTCTGTTACTAAGCACAAACTTCAAGATAAAGAGAGGCAAGATCATGATTATGATAATAAGGATAATGATGTTGATCGAAGCAGTAGTAAAGGGAAAGTAGAAGAAAATCTTAATGTTTCATTGCCATTACAGCTTGATGATTTTACTTCATTTCCTAAGCTTACTACACGTTCTATCGGAGTGCAAACATCTCAAGAAGAGATGCAAGGTAAAGAAGAAGGAAATTTCAACGCTTCATCGCTATCGAAACAAGTTAAGTTTGTACCTAGAAACGCTACTGCTGAAGCACGTATTACATCAAAACAAGTCCCTACACATCAACTGTCTGCATATAGACTCAAAATTCACAACAAGCCTCTGTTACCTTATGTAGATATAAGATACTGTAAAGACCCCAACGTACTCGTAAAACGTTTACAACTGCTAAGAGCCTATCATGATGCTGGTTACACACAGTACAAAGAAAATATTTTTGAAATAGAGCATGAATTACGTCGTATAGGTATTATTAAGTAAGCGCTTACCCTCACCTAAGTCATCCATCTGTAGTATATATTCGATCGAGTAGCTATATTCGTATAGATTATTTCTCAACATTCTTCCTTCCTTAGGGTGTTAACTCCGCCTCTAGTTGTAGAGCCGGTCTCAAGCCCGGATAAAGAGAGGAGAGGCACCCTAGAGCTTTAGCCCATTAGCCCTTTAGCCCATTAGCCCTTTAGCCCTTTTGCCCATTAGCCCTTTAGCCTATTAACCTAATCTTCTTAGAACAAAGGTATCCCCTGACATGTTCTAAACACATGTTGTATCGAGTACAGTGTTCTATTTTAGTCTTGATCACTTATTTAGTGTTCTAAACACTTCAATCAATGTTCCGATCACATGATAAAGTTAACGGCATAGAGTGCAGTGTTCGATTCTAGTCTTGATATGTTTCTTTAGTGATTTGCAAGTCTAAACATGCATAATGACGTCATCACTGCAGCACGTGCTTGATCTAGCTATCCCGATGCAGGTTTAAACTTGTTCGATAGAGCTATGCCTTGACATAAGAGGAGGCCTTAACAGCTTATGTATAGCCGCTATTGTTTAAAGATAGCTGCTGTTAAGAGAAAAGCACGTAGAATTTTTCAAATTACCCGCCACCACATTTCAAAGGTATGAGGTTTAATGCTGTAAAGATACCTGCACGATACAAAGCTAGCTTTCTTCATCAGAGCAGCCACTATCTTGTGTGAGCACCTCTAGGCCGTATCATAAGGAGCTGTGTATAGTCACCGTCTTGTCGCTGCTACCTTGCGCAATCACCCCTAGGGAGTCTCATAAGAGAAGCAGCCATCTTGTGCAAGCGCTCTTAAGCTATCTCATAAGACGTTATGTATAGCCGTCATCTTGTAGAATTAGATAGCTGCCAATGCCAAAGGGCCTAAGTAGGGATCGAGCCGTCGATCTCATCATTAGACTATGTTTCTCTTATGCTATCATGTTCCTGATACTGCAAACATAGGTATCAGGTGGAATTTTTTTTGTCCGTTTTCGAGATATTTAACATTTTGCAATTAAGCCCCAAATTTAATGAATCGAACCTGCACGGCACGTTATACTCTCTACCATAGCTAGACCTGATCATGTTACGAAGACTTGCTTCAATACAAGCGAAAACAGAGCGAATGCCAAAGGGCCTAAGTAGGAACCGAACCGTTGATCTCATCATTAGACTATGTTTTTCTTATGCTATCATGTTCCTCATGCTGCGAACCGAGGTATTGGGTAGAAAAATCTTACCCGTTTTGCTCTACGATGCACCGTTTTCGAGATATTTAATATTTTGCATTTAAGCCCCAAATTTAATGAATCGAACTAGCACGACCTGTTAGCCACTAAGCTAGCTTTCTTCATAAGAGCAGCAGCCATCTTGCGCAAGCACCCTTAAGGCGTCTCATAAGGAGTCGTGTATAGCCGCCATCTTGCGTCCGCCATCTTGCGCAAGCATCCTTAGGACGTCTCTAGCCATCTTGTGCAAGGACCCTTAAGCCGCCTCATAAGAGCAACCGCCATCTTGCGCAAGCATCCCTAGGGCGTCTCATAAGAACCTATGTATAGCGGCCGTCTTGCATAGCACCTTTATGGAGTCATGTATAGCCACCATCTTGTGCAATTAGCGTCGAGAGATGGCTGCTGTAGAATTTTTCTTTTTAAATTATCCGCCACCATATTTCAACTAAAGAGTGTAGTACTGAGGTTTGCGATGTAAGATGGCGGATGACAGCTGACAAAAAGCGCGTGAGTTTGTTTACTAAACAAGAGCACGTGGAATTTTTCAATTTGCCGCCACCACATTTCAAAGGTATCCAGCTAAAGATGGCAGCACGGTGCTCTCTTGATTAAAGATGGCGGATGACAGCTAACAGAACTTTTCAAATTGCCCGCTACTACATGTCATAAAGAGGGCAGCACGGTGCTCTGTAGATTAAATATGGCGGATGACAGCTGACGAAATTGCCCGCATGTTAGCAGCACAGTGCTCTATTGATTAAAGATGGCGGATGACAGCTGTCAAAAAGCACGTGGCTTTGTTTCAAAACAAGAGCACATAGAATTTTTCAAATTGCCGCCACCACATTTCAAAGGTAACTAGCTAAAGAGTGCAGCACTGAGGTTTGTGATGCAAGATGGCGGATGACAGCTGTCAGAAAAGAGCACGTGAGTTTGTTTCTAAACAAGAGCACGTGGAATTACCTGCCACCACAGGTATCTAGCTGAAGAGGGCAGCACGGTGCACAAAGATGGTTGCTGTCAAATAGAATTTTTCAAATTATCCGCCACCATATTTCAAAGGTAAGTAGCTAAAGAGGGCAGCATTGTGCTCTGTAGATAAAAGATGGCGCATGTCAGCTGTCAAAAAAGCACGTAGATTTGTTTATCTCGCGCTAGTGAGGTTAAGTCGGTAACACTAAGGTTTAGGCCCGCCAAGATGGCAGCCTTGCGGATGACAGGTGACGAATTTGCAGCTACTGCGATAAAGAGGGCAGCACGGTGCTCTGTAGTTTGAAGAAGGCGGATGACAGCTGTCAAAAAAGCACGTGGCTGTCAAAAAACACGTGGCTTTGTTTATCTCGCGCTAGTGAGGTTAAGTTGGTACCACTAAGGTTTAGGTCCGTCAAGATGGCAGTACTGAGGTTAGCGATGCGTTGATGTCTGTCAAAAAGCACGTGGCTGTCAAAAAACACGTGGCTTTGTTTACCTCGCGTTAGTGAGGTTAAGTTGGTACCACTAAGGTTTAGGTCCGTCAAGATGGCAGCACTGAGGTTAGCGATGCATTGTTGTCTGTCAAAAAGCACGTGGCTGTCAAAAAACACGTGGCTTTGTTTACCTCGCGCTAGTTAGGTTAAGTTGGTACTACTGAGGTTTAGGCCCGTCAAGATGGCAGCAGTGAGGTTAGCGATGCGTTGTTGTCTGTCAAAAAGCACGTGGCTGTCAGAAAAACACGTGGATTATACTACTAGTGTTTCATGTTGGCACCAACAACGTAAGGCAAGCTGATATAAGTACCAACATAGTTGGAGATGTGTGGGATCTGGTAAATGCAGCACGGGTGAAGTTTAAGAAAGCGGAGAAGTTATTAGTGGAATACTGTGTAGGAGGGATACTGACTGGAGGGTGATTGGGGATTTAAATGAGACTATGGAGTGGGTATGTGGGAAACTGGGAGTGAAATTTCTAGATCCTAATGGGTGGGTAGGAGATAGGGATCTGCGCTCAGATGGCCTTCATTTAAACCGCAGTGGTACGTATAAGTTAGGAAATTTGTTTGCAAGGGTAATAGGGAGGTACATTCAGGTAAACAGGGTGGCCTAGGGAGCGGTGGTAAGGGAACACGGAACTGGAAATCAAGTAGGGATGACATAAAATTGTTAGTGTTGAACTGTAGAAGTATTGTAAAGAAAGGAATAGAATTAAGAAATTTAATAGATATATATTCACCAGATATTGTAATAGGAGTTGAATCATGGCTAAGAAATGATATAATGGATGGAGAAATTTTCTCACGGCACTGGAGTGTGTATCGTAGAGATAGGATAGGAATGGTGGGAGGGGGAGTGTTCATTCTGGTGAAAGAAGAATTTGTAAGCTACGAAAAAGATAAAGATGAGACACGTGAAATTCTAGGTTTAAGGCTCATTTCTAAAGATAATAGGCAACTTGATATATTTGGAGTGTACAGATCGGGAAAGGGTAGCACTGACGCGGATTTGGAATTATTTGATAGAATAGTCAGCTGTGTGGGAAATGACATGGAAGGAAATGTGATTGTAGCGGGAGATCTGAATTTGCCAGATGTCAATTGGGAAGGAAATGCGAACGACAGGAAGCATGACCAACAAATGGAAAATAAGTTAATATGGGAAGGACAGCTGACTCAGAAAGTGATGGAACCAACCAGAGGGAAAAATATCTTGGACGTGGTGCTGATAAAACTAGATGAGCTCTATAGGGAAACTGATGTAATAGATGGTATTAGTGAACATGAAGCTGTTTTGTGGTAGTTAAAAATAAATGTGATAGAAAGGAAGGTCTTAAAAGTAGGACTATTAGGCAGTACCATATGGCTGATAAAGCAGGCATGAGGAAGTTTCTAAAAAGTAACTATGATCGGTGGCAACCGGTAAATAATAATGTAAACAGACTCTGGGATGGGTTTAAAGAAATACTTAAGGAATGCGAAAACAGGTTTGTACCTTTTAGGGTGGTAAGGAATGGCAAAGACCCACCTTATTATAATAGAGATATAACGAGACTAAGAAGGAGGTGCAGACTGGAAAAGAATAGAGTTAGAAATGGCTGTGGAAGTAAGGAGAAATTGAAGGAACGTACTAGAAAATTGAATCTAGCAAAGAAGGCAGCTAAGGATAACATGATGGCAAGTATAATTGGCAGTCATACAAATTTTAGTGAAAAATAGAAGGGTATGTATAGGTACTTTAAGGCAGAAACAGGTTCCAAGAAGGACATTCCAGGAATAATTAATGAACAAGGGGAGGGTGTATGTGAGGATCTTCAAAAGTCAGAAGTATTCAGTCAGCAGTAAGTAAAGATTGTTGGTTACAAGGATAATGTCGAGATAGAGGAGGAGACTAAGGCCAAAGAAGTAATAAAATTTACATATGATAACAATGATATTTACAATAACATACGAAAGTTGAAAACTAGAAAAGTAGCTGGAATTGATCAGATTCCTGGGGATCTACTAAAGACAATGGGTTGGTATATAGTACCATATCTGAAGTACTTATTTGATTATTGTTTGGTCGGAGGAGCTATACCAGATGAATGGAGAGTTGCTATTGTAGCCCCTGTGTATAAAGGAAAGGGTGATAGACATAAAGCTAAAAATTACAGGCAGTCAGTTTGACATGCATTGTATGTAAGCTTTGATAAGGCATTCTTTCTGATTATATTAGACATGTTTTTGAAATTAATAACTGGTTCGATAGAAGGCAGTTCGGTTTTAGGAAAGGTTATTCCACTGAAGCTCAACTTGTAGGATTCCAGCAAGATATAGCGGATATCTTGGATTCAGGATGTCAAATGGACTGTATCGCGATTGACCTGTCTAAAGCATTTGATAGGGTAGATCATGGGAGACTACTGGCAGAAATGAGTGCAATTGGACTAGACAAAAGAGTGACTGAATTGGTTGCTATATTTCTAGAAGATAGATCTCAGAAAATTAGAGTAGGTGAAGCTTTATCTGACCCTGTAATAATTAAGAGGGGAATTCCTCAAGGCAGTATTATCGGACCTATGTTTTCTTATATATATAAATGATATGAGTAAAGGAGTGGAATCGGAGGTAAGGCTTTTTGCGGATGATGTTATTCTCTATAGAGTGATAAATAAGTTACAAGATTGTGAGCAACTGCAATGTGACCCCGAAAATGTTGTGAGATGGACAGCAGGCAATGGTATGTTGATAAACGGGGTTAAAAGTCAGGTCGTGAGTTTCACAAATAGGAAAAGTCCCCTCAGTTTTAATTACTGCGTTGATGGGGTGATAGTTCCTTTTGGGGATCATTGTAGGTATCTAGGTGTTAATATAAGGAAAGATCTACATTGGGGTAATCACATAAATGGGATTGTAAATAAAGGGTACAGATCTCTGCACATGGTTATGAGGGTGTTTAGGGGTTGTAGTAAGGATGTAAAGGAGAGTGCATATAAGTCTCTGGTAAGACCCCAACTAGAGTATGGTTCCAGTGTATGGGACCCTCACCAGGATTACCTAATTCAAGAACTGGAAATAATCCAAAGAAAAGCAGCTCGATTTGTTCTGGGTGATTTCCGACAAAAGAGTAGCGTTACAAACATGCTGCAAAGTTTGAGTTGAGAAGAATTGAGAGAAAGAAGAGGAGCTGCTCGACTATGTGGTATGTTCCGAGCTGTCAGCGGAGAGATGGCGTGGAATGACGTTAGTAGACGAATACGTCTGAGTGGCGTTTATAAAAGTAGGAAAGATGACAATATGAAGATACAATTGGAATTCAAGACGACAAACTGGGGCAAATATTCATTTATAGGAAGGGGAGTTAGGGATTGGAATAACTTACCAAGGGAGACGTTCAATAAATTTCCAATTTCTTTGAAATCATTTAGGATTAGGCTAGAAAAGCAACAGGTAGGGAATCTGCCACCTGGGCGACTGCCCTAAATGCAGATCAGGATTGATTGATTGATTGATTGATTGATTGATTGATTGATTGATTGATTGATTGATTGATTGATTGATTGATTGATTGATTGATTGATTGATTGATTGATTGATTGATTGATTGATTGATTGATTGATTGATTGATTGATTGATTGATTGATTGATTGATTGATTGATTGATTGATTGATTGATTGATTGATTGATTGATTGATTGATCAAACAGTTGTAATTTGGGGATTCCAGAATTTGAGCTCTAACCGATTTGGCAGTAATCAGTTTCCTTCAAGATATATTAAATAATTAATTATTGGTTGTAAGGACTTAGTATATTTAAGTTAAATAATCGAGGTACCTCATTTAAACGTTATTACCTCAAATTAATAGCAAATTTTACCATGCAAATATTCTCATTTAGCTTCATAAATGTTATCTGTTATTTATATAAATAAAATTGTAGGGGTCCGCTGTCTGAAATTTCGTTTGTTTTGCCTATTTTTCAGATATTTATCCGTTTTATGTCAACTCAATACCGAATCGGTGTTTTTTATTTTTAGTGTCTATTTGTCCGTTTGTCTGTTTGCTGTCTGTTTGTACCAACATCACGGTGAAACGCCTGGATAGATCTTAAACAAACGTCATATTTGGTATATACACATCCCGGGGAAGGTTTTGATATGCGTATCATTTTAAAATCTTTGAATAGACTGGGTGTTTATAGGAAAACCCAAACAGTTTTCCCCCGTTTTTGTTATACTACTGTCTTTCTGTAAACGTCGTGGTCTGTATGTGAAACATCTCTTCATTATAAACAACTTATAGTATGTTCATAATTGACCTTGCTCTTCAAATGAGGGAGAAAATTACTAATTTCTGCGGGTATCATGCTCTGCATTGAGTGACCGACAGACCGACAACGAACCTACAGGTTACCATGGCGACTTCTCTGACTGCTTGCCAGCAAGGAAGTAGCGTATTGCCATTTTCGTCATCATTCCTGTAAATTCGTGGTTGTCCCTTGGGTAGAAAGCAAGAGAGACGTCAATCGGCCATTCTGCGGGATATTGGTAGAATATCGTTGGAGGTTATAACCGTCATCGAATAGCTTAAGTAATAACACCATTAGTCATCTTCTCATGTGTTTACCTAAGAATCCCAGCGCCTAAATTTCCCATCTGTTACCGCTTTCTTATATCCTTAACTCATATCAGCATAATTTATTGAGCAGCATCTGATTTTCCAATACATTCACTTGGTGTTTACATATTATTGTCCTATCCGACTGTCCTCAATTATTGACATATTTTCAATTAATTTCAACTTTCTTAACTGTATTATTTTCTTCCTCCATACATATGCGAATGCTAATCGCGAAGCCTGGACACTCTTTCTTTGAGGAAATATTCTAAGCTATGCAAATGTATAAATTTTGGCGCCGGAAAATATCGGAATAGGGATGAAATTTTAACGACGGTGCAGACCTTCGTTTCGGGATAATTGGTGGCTAAGCGGTAAGTCATCTCACAAAACAGAAAGCACAATCTTTTGCATTCTGGAGAAATCTAAAACTTTGGTCGTATTTCTATCCCTTATACGTTAAATAGAGATGTATTTCTCGATTTCAAGTTAATTTTGTACTTCTTACACGATTATGTTCTCGCTTCGCACACTTATAGGAAACATAATACAGTGACGACATTCAGCTCGCATGTTGACATGACCAGTTGCCATATGATAGCCAAATTTTGTGATTCTAGCTGTCACATGAGTGATAAAACTGTACAAAATGTTACTCAATTCAATGACTCTAACTCAATCTAACCCATAAATATAGGAGGTACGAGAAGATGTCGTAGGGCCAACCATGTAAACACTAAATGAGACGTCTGATGGTGAGGTCCGTTTGTAGATATGTCGTGCAGTTTCAAAGCAGCGACTCTCGAAATAAAGGTCTGCACTTCTGGACGTGTCCATGCTTATCTATATAAATAAAGTTGTAGGCGGTCCGCTGTCTGTAATTTCATTTGTTTTGCCAAATTTTCAGATATTTATCCGTTTTAGGTCAACTCAATACCGATCCGGTGATTTTTATTTTTCGTGTCCGTTTATCTGTCTGTTTGTCTGTCTGTTCCATCATCACGGCGAAACGGCTGGATGGATCTCGACCAAGCCTCATGTTTAGTGTATACACATCCGGAGGAAGGTTTTGATATGCATATCATTTTTAAAATCTTTGAATAGACTGGGTGTTTATAGGAAAAAACGAACGGTTTTCCCCCATTTTCTCTTACACTACTGTCTATCGGTAGACGCTGTGGACAATACATTATCATGCCTACAATAGGATTAGATGAAAGTTGCTGATGAATCAGAGAATTTAGCTTGATTGTGGAGCAAAGTGCGTTGTTGCAGTGCGAATGAACGTAGCGCAGCGCTGCATTTAAATTCTAACGAATAAGACGAGACTTACGTCAAGCAACAAGGAGTAACAATGGTTCAAAATATTGCAGATAGCTCTAAAACAAAAGAGAACACAACAAAAAAATAATTATTGAGAAAATAAAATAAAATAGATGCATTAGTAAAAGAAAACAGTGCTGAAACCTTCAGCTCCAAACGTGAATGCGTAGCGACTACAAGCCGCAAGTATCTGCGCGAATGTGACTACAAAAGTATGAGAGATTTTAATCGTTAAATTTTGAAAAAAATAAGGCCCATTAGCAAAATTGCTTGAACAGGTGTAAACTATTTTTAATGAAGGAAAAATCCTCAACATTTGAACATTTTTCTAGAAAAATGAAGATGAAATGGAACTGGGTGAGGAGTTGGAAGGAATCAGCTGTTTGCCTGCAAGTAAAATAGAAAACTGCAGTAAAGTATTTTCAGGACAGCCGATAGCTCTCTAATATCTCAAAACATTCCTATACGCTTTATTTGAACTTTTGTGAGGCAACCTGGACGAGGTACTTGTCCTCTTTCCCAGTTTATCCTTGACCCAAAGTCTCACGATCCAGGACACTGCTCTTGAAGCTGTAGATGTGGGATCCTTCGCTGAGTCCGAGGAATAAACCAACCCTGTGGGGTAAACTGATTAAGAAAGAAAGAATTTGTCACCGAGTGAAAAAAAAATCGCTGTTTTTATGCATCTGCTCCTACTCGAAGGCCTATGGTCTCTGCAACCACTATTATAATATAATATAATATAATATAATATAATATAATATAATATAATATAATATAATATAATATAATATAATATAATATAATATAATATAATATAATATAATATAATATAATATAATATAATATCCGACTCGTTGGCTGAATGGTCAGCATACTGGTTTTCGGTTCAGAGGGTCACGGGCTCGATTCCCGGCCGGGTCGGGATTTTAACCTTCATTGGTTAATTCCAGTGACTCGGGGCTGGGTGTTTGTGCTCTCCCCAACATCCCTGCAACTCACACACTACACCTAACACTATCCTCTACCACAATATAATGCAGTAGTCTACATATGGCAGATGCCGCCCACCTTCATCGGAGGGTCTGCCTTACAAGGGTTGCACCAGGCTAGAAATAGCCACACTAAATTATTCTTATAATATAACATAATATATTATGCTATAATTGTCGGGTGAGTTGGCTGTATGGTTAGGGGCGCGCAGCTGTGAGCTTGCATCCGGAAGATAGTGGGTTCGAACCCCACTGTTGGCAGCCCTAAAGATGGCTGTACCTTAATGAAGGACACGGAAGATTCCTTCCTTCTCGTAGGCCTCTCCTATCGCAGCGAAGCCATAAGCCTTATCTGAGTTTATGTGCGGCGTAAAGCAAATAATATATATACTATAATTGAGCAATCAAAGGCATTTATGATGACAGTTGGGGTACGGAGAGCGAAATGAGTTCTTTGTTCAAGGAGTTACAGGAATTAGACAAAGCTGTTTGTTATTCCTACTTTTAATGGATAAACTACTGGAAAGTAAAAAGTGACAGGGAGGGATTCAGTAAGCAGTTTGGCAGACTCTGCTGAAGCCCGGGATCTAGAAACTTCGCGTTGGTTGCTCTAACACTGAGATATGGTGGCCTAGTAGTAATTTGAAAATAGATGCAGAAACCTTAGAGAATTTTTGAATCTGAAGTTGGTGATACAAATCTGGAACAGGTAGATCACTTCAGCTATTTAGGATGTGTATTCTCCCAGGATGGTAGCACAGTAAGTGTGATTGGTACAGCAAAGCTAATGCAGTGAGTATCCAGAAACCTAAGAGAATGTAAACTGAAGTTGGTGATACAAATCTGGAACAGGTAGATCACTTCAGCTATTTAGGATGTGTATTCTCCCAGGATGGTAGCACAGTAAGTGTGAAGCTCGCAGTGTGTGTTTTATTTAATTTACAATTTGCTTTACGATACAGATAAGTCTTATGACGACGGGACAGCAGTGGGAAGGAAGCGCCCCAGCGTTTGCCTGGTATCAAAATGGGAAACCACGGAAAACCAGCTTCAGGGCTGCCGACAGTGGTGTTGACAGGTGTGTGACTCTAACCGCGCAGCCAGAGTGTTCTGTAAGAAAGAAGTCTATCTGTGTACCAGTCTGTTTGCTGTTAGAAATAGCTGCTACAAACACGTGGGAACAATGGCAGGAAGGTACTAAGACTGAGTTAGGAATGAACACGGTAAATGAAGCGGTACACGTGAACCGGCTTCTGTGGAGAGGTCATGTGAAGCGAGCGGAGGAAGGTAGGTTGTCTAGGAGAATAATGAAGTAGTTGTGGAAGGTAAGTGACGTAGAGGGAAACACAGAAGACGATGGTCAGAATCAGTTTTAAAGATAAGAATACGAAAATAAACGAGGTCTCAGGGATAGTTGAATATAGATTATTCTTGAGGCGTTTAGTAACTTCACAGGTCTTGCAGACGGAACGCTGAAAGGCATAAGAGTGTATAGTAAAGATGTTCTTCCTCGAGATAGTCATAGTGTTCATTTGCTCTGACGGCTGGACGTTACACTCGCGTCAAGAGGTCGAGGGACTCGCATCAAGTATTTCCGCCGCGCAGCTGGTGTTATAATTATTATGACCATATTTCCAGCTTTACTACACATTTGCGGAAAACTCACAGATATTTGCATCATCTAACAATTTATTTTCCCAGTTGATAAATTAAAATTTATTTTACTAGCATCAACAATTCAAAGCTGGATTCTAGTTTTCCTGTAATGTGTGAAGGAAAGTTCCGTTCTATGCATACGTCTTCTCACTCAACCCACTGTCACCCTCATCCAATAGCTTCCACTGTTGTTCTATTGTTATCTGCGTGACTTACAATTTTAACCCTAGGAATATCAACCCTATTTTTAATGTCATTGTATACCAGCGGGAGTGTGCTTTGTGACGAACAATTAAAGTCAAGTTCCTGTGAATCTCTGATGTTTATTATTGGAGATATTTACCAACTTATTTCACATTCCTTACAATCAACTAAAGAAATATATTTCAACTTGGTAACATTATCAGCTGTCAACCCCATAAATAAACAGCTGACTGAGCTATTGTTAAAGTGCAAATATTTTCAATGTTCTACATTCAGTCTGATGAATCATTTCTACGCGTCTGGCGGATAACAGTTTTGAAACTGGGTTTATCTGTGTATCTCTCTCATGATGGTAATCCAGCTCGCTTTTTATATATATATATATTCTCAGTTCCTTCTTCGTTTTCACTAACAGTAATATCAATGTCGTCATCTTCAGACGAATTAGCTATCTCGGAGAGTATTCCAGCAACCATCCATCAGGTGCAATGCTCTTGGAGTACACACAGAACTATCCAGTTAGTAATGTCTAGTAGCAGTCAAGAAAGAAACTATTTCAGTTTTACTGTGAGTGGCCAACAACGCTATAAATCCTGCCAATACTAATTAAGTGAAGGGGTTACTTCTTGCTCACTCATGTTTGAATGACTGCGCCGCCTTCAGACGGTAAAAATGAGCAAACCAAATACACCATTCGGAGTTGGTAACAATGAATATATTTTACAGCCTTTTAATATCAAATGTCAAAAGAAACAGAGCAATAAATAGCAGGTGGTGGGCACAATGTTCCCCCCGTTAGTATTCCTGGGGTTAACTATAAGAAGGAACCACGAATCCAAACCTGACCGTTGCCAATGAGAAGTAAATAATATACAGTAAGATAAAATAAACCCAGAAGAACAGAAAAAGTACAATTTCAACAATAGTATTGAATATTTATGTTTTTGGCTTTACGTACCACTAACTACTCAACTTGTACAGTTTTCGAAGACGCCGAGGTGCCGGAAGTTAGTCCCGCAAGAGCACATTTACCTGCTCGTAAATCTACCAGCTTGGGGATGACATATTTGAACACCTTCAAATACCACCTGACTGAGCTAGGATCGCACCTGCCAAATTACGGTCAGAAAAAGTCCAGGTAAAATGTATATCAGTACTCGGAGAACCATATAACTAAGTCAAGAGTGTGAATTTAAATCGGTAGTTGGGATCCAAAACAGAGAGATGTTAATCCGTCTAAGGACATCCCTCATGGACCTGTGATTTACACTATAAAAGGCCTTCTGATGACCAACTCCTGTGCTCCCTCTACCATCCAACGCATATTGTTAATGCTATCTATCCTAAAACGAGCTCGAGGTTTAGACAATTAAGGTTCTAATCTTCGTTGCGTGATCTTTAGCAACACCTTACTAGCATGTGATATTAGGACAAGCGTACTGTAGTTTGTGCAGTCCAACAGATCGCCTTTTTTGGTATAGGAACGTAGATGATGGATCGTTTCCAGCCAGTGGGTATTGTTCCATTTTTCCAATCTGCTGACATAATACTCTTAAAGCTTTGACCGAACCCTCTAGTGTAGCTTTATTTTGATATTAGAGTATCTCCTTAGTAACTACATTTTGTATGTGTCTTGACACAGATGATGTACTATACTGTCTTAAACTACCTATGATACCCATCAAACACCTTTTAAGGGGGAACATACTTAAAAATGAGTAAAAATAGCAAATTTTTATTTGCTCATAATATACCGTAACATGTCAGGATTTTAATAAAAAATATTACAGGTCAATGCCATCTGTAAATATGAGAAAAATGAGTATCTGTAACTGCTTGTATACTGCCACGCCCAACTCTGTAGGACGAGTTTTTTCATTGCTCTTACGGAGAATTTCCACGTGTTTGTCTTTCTTCCATGGAAACCTGTCATCAATAAAGCTGTGGAAAAGTATGGCCGCCGCATTCTTCAGGTTCCTTTGTTGACAGCGTATTTATCTATATGTGTTGCTGTGGTTTCAAATCCGATTTACCAATTGCTAATTTTGTTAGTTGTATGTTATTCAAAGTAACAGTATGCCTTGAGGTGAACGTAGAGTTTTGAAGAAAGTAAAAAAAGGACAGTTCTTCTCGGTTTACGAAAAAGAAATCGAATGTATCAGGGCAAGGCACAGAACAGGATACCAGTATCCGCAGTACTTCGTTCAAGATATCCAGTGCTGCTGAGACGAATATTGATTGAGGCATTTCGTTCGATGAATACAAGATGGAAGATAAATCCTCAAGTGGGTTTAGGTTCATAGATTTGAGGATTCTGCGAGAAGTTATTCGTTCAGCTTGTGCATGTGCTAACTGTTGTGCGCGAGATTTGAAGTTATATGAAGACGAAGAGAGGGTTGGTGTAGTCTGTACGTTATATTTGTATTGTGACAGCTGTCAGTTTTATATTGCTTCTAGAACGTCTGAAGTGAATAACTGGACTTATGAAGCAACCTGAGATTGTGCTATGGAATGAGATGTTCAGGTATTGGAAGGGAAGATACCAGCTTGTTTTGTGGAATTATGAACATGCCACCCCCAGCTGCAAGGTAGACTCATACAAAGAGAAGTAATGTGAGGATAATCTGACATCATCAGTGCAGGAAGCTGTGAACCTAAACAGTGATTTGGAAACAACTGAATCAGATGTTCCCGTTACTGGCTTGTGTGTGTCTTGCGCTGACACCTGGATGAAGCGTGGGCAAAAGACGTGAGTGAACGATTCGGAGATGACTGGAGCAAGATATTATACAATTATAATTGGTTACTTATAATAATACCAGTCAATGAACCTGAATTATGATACGATATTCTGAAGTAACAAAATTCCAAATTTAATACAAATGAATGAAATTCCCCTTGCAAGAAACTTATTCATTTAATTTTCATTATACTGATGTGTGTATGGTATTAGATATGTTTTTAATTTTCCAGGCATGTTTTTCCGACGAACCAGTGTTTGCAATAACAGGCGAAAGTAGTGAGTACGTGAGGAGAAGCACTGATGAAGAGTTCTTGCCCCAATTAATTGCACAAACTGTCAAGCATCCCATCCAGGTTATGGTCTGGAGTGTTACGTCAGTTCATGGTATAGGACGTCTGTATATTGTAGAGGGTATGATGAAGCAGCCTCAATACAAAACAGTACTTGAAAGAAGATTATTGACGCAAATGAGAGAGTGGATTCCCAATGGCGACTTTGTATTCATACACGATGTTGCTCCTTGCCATAAAGCGAAGTCTGTGACGAAGCTTATAAGTGGAAACAAAGTAAAAGCACTTTCTTGGCCTGCAGTAGTCCAGATGTAAACCCCGTTGAGAATCTCTGGGCCATTGTGAAATGAAAACTGAAGAAAAACAGCATTACAACAAAGATAAATATCATAGGGACACTTATTAATAAATGGCACTATGATAAGCAAATCAAAGATTCCTGCAAAAAAAATGTAGAAAGCATGCCATATCGCACTGAATCTGCCATATAATCAAAGAGAATGCATACCAAATACTAAATATGTGATTAATTTCAATTGGAAGAAAAATATCAATGAATAAAAGTGATTTTATACAAAATTTTCAAATTTTTCTAATAATTTTCACACCGCTGTAAAATCAACAATGCTAAGGTATTTCCTATAATCGATATCTCGATACAAAGAGCAATGCACAGAGGTTATAAATACGACGAGACTGCAAGTGAACCCTTTAACAAACAAAGATGTAGGAACGAGGTAGTTTCGGCATATAATCGTACACCTGCTATTGAATTTCGTGATGTTATTGTGCAAATTATTGCAGTAATGTTCAATTTTCTAGTCATCTGAGTTCGCCAAAGCTATTTCTTTTTAGCAATATTGAGCAGTATAGCGTGACGTTCCCTGAACATCACTTTTTAGTTACTCTTCAAGCTTACCCTTCTCTGAATGAACAAAAACTGAAAACAGAATTGCAAGTTCTATATTCAAGACCAGGTCTGCGAGTGGCTGCCGGTGCTAAAACGTTGTTAAGGCTTCTTCATTCGGAATTACTTTCTGGTAATGCGTCAATGCTGTGAATAAAACCGTCACCATACACATGCCAACTGTTGAGTTAACGTCGTTCTTCGACTCAAAATGGGGTTGACATTTTTCTGAGAAACACTATGAGAAGATGGCTCTGTTCAGCCTTGGGAAACATCCCGGAGTTTAATAAGAAAGAAACAGAGCAGTACACAAGAGCTAAAGAGAGAAGACTAGAACTTTTATACAAACAATAAATCATCAGGTGTGGTTATCATAATTATCTGCATGTTAATTACATTGTAATATTCCTTAATTAGTTAGCTTAGCTCAGTTCCGCTCTTTTTGGGTAGCGTTCTATCAAATGACAACCTAGCAAAACATGAGGTGAACAATCGAATCAATAAGGCAACACAATTTTTCCACCAGGTAAGACACATGCTGTGGGATGAGCAAATACCTATGAAAACAAAAATGACGTTGTACAAGTCCTATTATACACCAATTCTTACATGCAGTCTCGAAACCACAACACTGACCAATAGAGATAATTACAAACTCCAGACAGCTGAAATGAAACTTCTACGCACTGTGATCCATAAAACCAGGAAAGACAAGGTTAGGAATGAGAAAATTCGAGAAGAAGTAGGAATAGATGATTTTCTCCTCAATAAGATTCAGATATCAAGACTGAAGTGGTTTGGCCACATGAAGAGGATACCAGTTAACAGAACTGCAAGGAAGGAATTTGACAGAAAAGTAAGGAAGACGACCCGTGGGAAGGCCACGAAGGAAATGGATAGATTCAGTTAAGAACGATGTATTGCTGAGAGGTCATGATTGCAACAAGTTGGTGGAGGAGGAATGGTACAAGGCACATGGTACGTATACCACACCCGGGAAACTGGAGATGGTTTAGGATGTTGATGATGATGATGAGTTCATATCCGCTCTCGAAAGCATTTTCTTCGTGCGGATGAAAGAATTCCGAATGATGTAGATCTTTTTTTTTCACTGCTTACGTCAGCCAGAAAGGCTAGGATATATAGATCAAGGTCAGGAACCACCCTTTATAGTGGGATTGCTGCCTGGGAGACTGGTTACCTCGGATCGAGTAGGGGTATTTCAGTCGCTACCAAACGGGTTCTTAATACTATACTGTTCACGTCTCATAGTTCCTTCTACAATATACAATCGTCCACAGCCATACCAAGAAAACACACTGCAGACCACCACTAAAGTTGGATGCTTCACTCAATCTGGATGGAATGCTTCTCCTTATCTTCTGACATATTGACTTGTCTCTTCTTCGACAGGAATTACCGATTCGTCACTAAAGCAAACCTGAAATAAATAAAACAAATAAGCCTATCATTAAATGCAATAAGCTGTATGGTTTAAAAGAAGAATTTCATACATTTACTGTGCTGTACGGTTACATCACTTAGATTGGGTTATAATGGAATAATGAATGGTAATTTAGGAATTACAGTAATTGTCATGGACTTGCCTGTTTCCATTCATCAGATGACCAATTCTGGAGGGTCGTGGCACACTGGAATCTCTTTACAGCCATAGCAGGAGTAAACTTCGCTTTGCCTTGAGGTCATCTTGCTTTCATTCCAGCATTAAACAGCTCTCGCCTCAGAGTCCTGGCTAATACAAATGACCCATACTCTTCTAATTTCTTACGTAAATCTAAACTAGTAACCTTGCGGTTGTTTACTGACAAATTAATCAGTTTTGCTTCCTCCTTGGGGTTGGTTTCTTCTTCTGCACACAGTTTCCAACACGTTGTTGACATTTTGTCTTGGGCCGATGACCTTCGATGTTAGGCCCCTTAAAACAACAAGCATATCATCATCACATTTTGTCTTCCCGTTATCTTCACATTTTAAAATTCTACTTACAGATTGCTGTGGTATTTGCAATCTAGAATCTATTTCTTGTTGTGATTGACGTTTCTCAAGAAGTAGCTCTCTGACAATGCCTTTCTTGGCGAAAGGTCTCTTCGTCTCCCCATAACCTCAAATTTTGACAGTTCTCTAGAACCACTCTTAAGAAATATGAACTGAACTCCTGAATAGTATCAATAATACATGTAATTTACAGAATGCACAGTCTTAATAATAGGTCACATTATTTACTTCCAAACAGCAACAATATGCAGGTAATAAAGATAGACAACAGAACATGTTCACTAACAAAAATGACACAAAACCATGTGAATAATGAAATTACATTGTGGTTCTCACTGTAGCCACTGTATGAAAAACATACAATAGTGTGGACCAGGATATCTCAAGTGGAAACTTTGCCTCCAAACAAGTTCAAGGATTAGGCTATAAAGGTCGATAGTTTACATAAAGGTAGAAATATAACTTTTACCATTAAAATTTGGCCACGTCTGGTGTATTTCTACAAAATAGGACTCAGAGCATTAGAGTAGGTGAAGCTTTATTTGATCCTGTAACAATTATGGTATTTGGTCCCACAGGGCAGTATTATGAGACCTTTATTTTCTGATATATTAAACAAGATGAATAATTAACTGAAAAAATGATGAGGCTCTGTGTAATAAATAAGTTTCAGGATTATGAGCAACTGAAAAAGACCTTGACAATATTGTAAGTTGGACATCGTGCAATGCTATATTTGTAAACGTGGTGAAAAGTCAGTTTCTTTGTTTCACAAATAGAAAGAGTCCTCTCCGTTTTTATTATTATATTGATGGGTGAAATTTCTTCATGGGGATCTCTGTAAGTACCTAGCTATTCATAATAAGGATATAGCTTCATTATGGTAATCACTTAAACATATTGAAAATAAAATTTACAGATCTCTTAATATGATTATGAGGTTATTTAGGGGTTGTAAAGGAGAGGGCATATAAATCTCCAGCAAAGCCACAATGAGCGTGTGAGACCATCACCAGTATTACTTGAGTAGAGAACAGGAAATGATCCACAGATATATCTCCATTTCTTGCAGGTGATTTCTAACAAAAGAGTTGTGTTACAGAGATGTTGCAAAGTTTCAGCTGGGGAGAGTTTGAGAAAGGAGACCAGTTGTTTGATTAAGCAGTATATTCTGAGATGTCATTGGAGAGTTGGCTTGGAATGACATTAGTTGATGAATACCTTTAAGTCATGTTCTTTAACTGTAGGAAAGGTCACAACATGAAGATAAGTTTGAATTCAAGGGGACAAATTTTGGCAAATGTTCACTTATAGGAAAATGATTTAGTGATTGAAATAATATGTTTCATATATTTCCACAATCTTTTTTCTATATAAACAACCAACAGCCCTAATTGCTGTTGTTTGATTGATTCATTGATTCATTCATTCATTCATTGATTGGGACATTAACTGATTTATGCTTTTGGTCTTAATGTGATTTACAGATGGGGGATGATGGATATTTCTATGCTTATGATTTAAGCATTGTCCACTTGTTGGGAAAGTGGTAGGAGTACTGTGGGATTATTTGATATTACAGTGAAGTGTTTTTAGAAAGATAGTATATAGGAACATGGAAATGAACAAAGAGGTGACAAGTCAACTCATATGTAGGAAGATGGGAACAGGGCAGTATGAATATAAGAGGATGAAGAAAATGGCTAGTCATTGTGGAATTAGGGATCAACAGAAAGAGAAACAGAAGCAAGGAATGGTATTGGGTAATGATTCGGAGATACTGCTTACTATTATTTATTTTCCTAAAATTGTACATGTTCACATACATGGAAGTACCTCCACCCATACATGTATGTGTACATATACTCTGCTGAATATTCACAAATATGTAGGTGATTTTAAATTTACAAATTTGCAATGTTCCTCCCTTTCTATGCTACTGTGTTTACTGCTGTCCAACAGTGTGTTCCTTTTCATGTTCTTATATCTCATCAATTGTTTGAAAAGCAGTGCCAAAGGGACTCAGGTTAAAACACAGCAGGTCATTGTGCAAGTTAGGTTCCAAAAAGGGTAAAAAATTAAAGAAGTAAATGCAATGTAAATTTTAACCTATTAGAATTTGTATAGTATTATTTGAAGTAGTTGCACAAGTGGTATGTGTGTTGATTATGTTTGTAAAACAGAAAACATTATGAGTAAGAGTTTGTAAATTCTATACATTTATTAAGGATGAGCTGTGTGCTTAATAGAAAAAAATAGCAAAAATTGTAGAATACTGTTTTTAGGAAATTGTATTCTTCTCTGTCCTTTTAAAATTTAGTGCTTGATAATAATGTATTTTTGTGTACCATTTACCACTAAGGTGGACACCTCTCTTGCATTTAATGGGATTTTCATTTGATTGTTCCTTTCCATTATACATTTTTTAAATGGGGGATAAAATAATTATACTCTTCTTGTGCCACTATGAAATTTATTTTCTCAGCTGTTTCTATTTTAGGCCTATATATTTTTATTCCTTACTTCTTTATTCTACTTGTCTTATTTCTTACTGACAGCCTTCCGAAGATACTAAGGAGGAAATATTCATAGAGGAACAAACTGATGAAAAGCTGTTGCCATACATCAAAGAAGAAACAAAGTACGTACACTACAAGTTTTATACAATATGGAATATGTTGTACCTATTCACAGTTGTGTTCAGTAGTGGTTGGTTTATCTCCAAAAGTGGCCATGTTCATCAGTTCAATCCTGTCTTTACAAGGTTACATTTAAACACTAATATCTGAAAATTCTATTGGTTAAAATTATGAAAAATATTCAGGAACTTTAAGGTCATATTTAATGTTCCATCATGTACTCATAGTTTTATTCAATATATATCTACAAAAAGAATCTCTGGTAAAGCTAGATATTTTTGAAGTGTATTTGTTTACAATACCTTTAAGCAACCATGAAAAAGTGTTCTTTCTTTCACTTTCTCTGCATCATTTGTTCATCACATTCTTATCATCTGAAATGCTATCTGAAACTATTGCTTCCAGATATTCTGAGTAATATTTTTATACGTTCATGCCAACAGTGACACACAGAAAAAGCTATACTTGTAGATTAGAAATTAAATCTTCTAATTCGAAATTGTTAAGTTTTATGTACATTGTAAACAATAAATATTTCAAACTAACATAATCAGTTTCATTAATCAATATAATGATGGCTCAGTTCAATAATGTGATAACTCGAAGAATGTCATTTTGAAATTATTTGGTTAGATTCCTTTTTCTGATCATTTCTGTTCTCTTGTGTGTTAAGTCAGATTCCTCCATTTGTGGACGCCAAAGCAGATAATGTGTTGTAGAAATGAAACTTTGAGGTCAGTTATGCTACATCTTCGGTATCATAGTTTTCAAATAAAACTTGTGCATTGTTGTAAGCATAAAAAATTGTGCTATTTATTTATGTTCATTCCAGTGATGTGGTCACACTTTCTGATTCATTTTAGTGTTCATTGTCAGTCAGGTGCTTCTAGTGTTATGATTGCAAACATACTTACACAATTAGTATTAACTAATAAAATAGACAGGTACAAGTGGAATTTTAAATTTGTTCAGGATGCCTAAAAAAATTCAGAATTCTGCAAGTAAGTGAATTTATTATCTCATAAAAGTAGATAAATAGGCGGTACATTATTGCTTCACGTCCGTAGGTTTACCCTCAAAGTGCCCTACACGTGACCCCCGGGTGGTGCTAAGAAAGCAATAACTGTGTCTGCTGGACCTATCTTTTTAATGATCCTCTAGCAATGGCAGAAGTATTTCATGGAAATGGCTCTTCTCAGAGCTACCAGACAAGAAACATCGGACCTTTCATCCATGTTTTCGAGCTTAACCTAGAAAGCATCAGCAGAGCAAAATATGACTACCTATCCAAAGTTATCCTGAATAATAATATAGACGTTGTGGTTATACATGAAATCCATACAGCCGATAAAGAAGAGTTTCGGAAAAGGGGCCTCATTGATGGTTTCACAGCTCTTGGTGCAACATATCACAGTGCACATGGTATAGCTACTTATGTTCGTAATAATATCCAAGATGCCTCACTGCTCTTTCAAAACGAAGACGAAGGCATCCATTGTGTTGCTGTGTGAGTGGCAGATGTTACTATTTTTAACATTTATAAACTCCCAAACGCACAGTGGTCAGGTACCGTACTCCCGACTGCTCAACACCCTGCAGTTTATATAGGCGACTTCAACAGCCATCACGAACTATGGAAGTACTCGAATAACAATGAATGTGGAAAGAAACTCGTAGATTGGACAGAAATGAACAATCTCCACCTGATTTCTTACCCAAAAGATCTTGGTACTTTCCAATGAGCTGCATGAAATAGGGATTTCAATCCTGAATTGTGATTTGTTACCTGCAATGAGGCAGGACAGCCCTTACATACCAGTCGTAAAGTGTTAAGACATTTTCCCCACAGTCAACATGGCCCCATTGTAGTGGGCATTGGCATCAAAATTCCTGTTTTACGGTCAATACCACATGCTCGGAGGAACTTCAGAAAAACAAACTTGTCAACATTCACCACTGAACTGGATAAATGTGTTCGGTGGATTGCTCCCAAGCACAATTACAAGCGTTTCGTAGATGCAGTTATGATGGAGGCTAAGAAGAAGAGTATGCCATAGAAAAGAATACATCCCTGGTTGGAATGCAGAGACTGATGCACTCTATAACGAATATCTGCATACTGGTGATGAAGACATAGCTGATGAACTTCTTTCCAGCATGGATACTACGCGGAGAGAACGGTGGATTGAAACAGTGGAGAATATCGACCTAACTCATTCCAGTAGAAGATCTTGGGGGCACCGCAGAAAACTTGGAGGAAGGACACATTTGGTGAAGGAACAGCCTGGAGTTACTCCGGATGAAGTAGCATCTCACATCGTCACAACTTCCCAAACTCTGCCGGGGTGAGTGGCTCAGACGGTTGAGGCGCTGGCCTTCTGACCCCAACTTGGCATGTTCGATCCTGGCTCAGTACGGTGGTATTTGAAGGCGCTCAAATACGTCAGCCTCGTGTCGGTAGATTTACTGGCACGTAAAAGAACTCCCGCGGGACAAAGTTCCGGCACCTTGCCGTCTCCGAAAACCGTAAAAGAGTATTTAGTGTTACGTAAAGCAAATAACATTATTAACTTCCCAAACTCCATCAGATAAGAAACATACCAAATACATACGGCGCCAGCTCCAAACTCTGGAATCAAGAACACCACGCACATCAAGGTATTCACAACCGCTTACGGTGTAAGACATCAATGCTGCTCTCAATGACGTTAAACCAAGTACAGCTCCAGATTTTGACGACATTCATCCAGAATTTCGCATTCATTTAGGGAAGAATGCAAGAAGTTGGCTGTTAAGGTTTTTTACCGACCTTCTACAGAACAGACAACTCCCGGCAGAATTCAAACGAACGAAAGTGATTTCCATCTTGAAACCAGGTAAGCCTGCCAATGACCCAAGCAGTTATAGACCAGTTGCCTTTCTTTTTTGAGAGGCTATTCCACAACAGAATCAGCGCAACTATTTTTCAGCGTATTACAGTTGATCAAGCTGGATTCAGGCCAAATCGCAGCTGCTGCGATCAAGTGCTTTCACTGACATTCCACATGGAAGCAGGTTTCCAGAAACAACTCAAGACCTCAGCTGTATTCATTGATCTTACAGCAGCATTTGACGCAGTCTGGAGGGAGGGATTAATTTACAAGCTTCTCAGAATTGTACCCTGTAGGACCATCGTGCAGGTTATAAGCAATATGCTCGATGACAGAAGATTTTGAGTGTGTATGGGAAATAGTATGAGTAGAGAAAGGAAGCTCAAAAATGGATTACCCCAAGGATCGGAACTGTCTCCCCTACTGTTCAATTTGTATATCTCTGATCTCCCAGAAATAACATCACAAACATTTTGTTATGCTGATATCATAACACTAGCTACTCAAATTCGAGACCTTAGTGTGACAGAAGAAGTGCTACAAAGAGACCTGATTTCACTTGAAACATACTTCAAGAAATGGCAACTGTGTCCTAACTCTAACAAAACAGAAGTGTCATGTTTTCACCTGAATAATCGCCAAGCTGGCATTAAACTTCACATACGTTTTTGTCACCAAGAACTTCGGCATAGCAGCTATCCCAAATATTTGGGGATTACACTTGATCGCACACTATCTTACAAACAACATCTTATGAATCTGTCCAGAAAGCTCAAAACACGTAATATTATCCTTCAGGAATTGTATGGCTCAAGTTGGGGTTCATCAGCAAAGACTTCATGATCTTCTGCTTTGGGACTGGTTTTCTCGTGTGCTGAGTACTGTGCACCAGTTTGGCTGGATAGCCCACATACAAGACTAATTGATACTCAACTGAATGCTAGCATGCGGTTAATATCTGGTACTATCCTGTCCACATCCCTTTATTGGCTCCCAATTCTGTCAGCTATAATGCCGCCTGATTTAAAAAGATGAAATGCTACAATCCGAGAGTTCAAGAAGATAGACATGAACCCTCAACTGCCTGTTTTGGATGATATTCCTGTTCTCAAAGTAACGAGACTCGAGTCACGACATCCATCTTTGCATGATGCTGTCGCATTGGCTGATGGGAATTTTCACCCTTTAGAAGAATGGAGAAGTCGCTGGAAAGTTGCCACAGACAGTTCCTTACACAACATCTTTTCTGGTGAACATCATCTACCGCGTATGATTTGGACCACTCTGAATCGGGTGAGAACAAATCATGGACGATGCAGGGATGCCCTTTATAAGTGGAAATATATCTCATCACCAGAGTGCGACTTTGGTGCATCTCGACAGATGATACCCATATTGTAAGTGAATGTACACGACGTTCCTACACAGGTAGCCCGAGTGACTTTTTGGAACCAACAGAGGAAGCCATACAGTGGATCACTCAACTGGACATTCTGCTATAAAACATGTTTCTTGTCTGTGAATATTTGTAAATACTATATATTTGTTTATATGTATCTAACTTGTTGCCCTATGCTAATAATAATAATAATAATAATAATAATAATAATAATAATAATAATAATAATAATAATAATAATAATAATAATAATAATAATAATAGGTAAATAACGAAGTGATATAATATTCTTTCAAAATTGTAATTATTGTCACTGACCTTACAAAGTACCACAAGTGTATGTCCTGTTTTAAAACATTTAATGCAGTAGTGTTTTTGAACTGTAGTTGTGACATTGCTAATTAACTTTTTGCTGTCACACCTTTGTTGGTTACTGTGTGAAATGATCTTTGATAATCCCTGGGAAATGATTCTATAGTCTCGGATTGGTGCTCTTAACCAAGCCCTTGTATCAGCAGGTCATGCGATGGCTAGTCGTAGCCTAAGGTTTGACTTCAAACAAGATTTGTGATGGAAACTACGAATTCTGTATGGTTTATTTGATTTTGTGAGTGGTTAGAATCTTCTCGACCCTTATGTGATGCACTGACTTGTTCCTACTGTACTTTCACAACTAGTGGCAAGAAATATTCATGTCGGTCCTCAGAGCTACCAAGTACCAGCTCACACTCTCTGTTTCTTTGTAATTCATGTGTAACAGGA
Source organism: Anabrus simplex (assembly GCF_040414725.1). Lineage (NCBI taxonomy): Eukaryota > Metazoa > Arthropoda > Insecta > Orthoptera > Tettigoniidae > Anabrus > Anabrus simplex. Next base: position 129,762,927 of record NC_090279.1, on the reverse strand, counting down.
CACAATAGGCTACGTTAGAGAACAATCTTGTATTATGACCACCAGTAAAAATGTTGCTTATGAATCCTTTTCACACACAAAATCATATTTCTATTTTTGATGGAGTCTAAATTAGCTTTCTACTTTCTAAACATATTTTGTGCAGAGACCAGCAAAGCGACATGCATTTTATGTGTCTTCTTTTTTCTTGGCATATATGTCAGAGGACAGTCCATTGTCTGCGTAGCATAGTCCATTTTACATCATAGATTTTAGAAGCTTCTGAAGGATTCAGTCGACCGGATCTTATCTGCTACTTCCCACTTTGTTTTAGATCTCACCTCAGGCGCTATTGTTTCCTCACTCTCGTTTCAGCAGTCTACAAATATCATGCCGCAACTTAAATGACTTCCTTTAAAATGTCTAAACTATTTGCCATGCCAGTTGGGTATTGAATTACATAAGAAAAGATTTTATGATTCAAAAAATTTCCTAATTGCTGACTTGTGGAAATACACGTATTTCTGAGGTTACCAATTAGTGATGAGATTACCTTCCATTTGTGGAGACACACATCGTCCTGAGCTAAATAGTGATGAGGCTTACTTCCGTTTGTGTAGAGACACATGGTCCTGAACTAACCACTTAGTTATGTGGCTTCCTTCCAGCTTTAGAGCGTTGAGTGTCACATGGCCCTGAGCTGACCACTTTGTGCCACACCTCCATGGTCTTCATATTTATAGGCATGATCGGAGTGAAAATAACAAACTGATTAATATGATCGTCTGCTGTCTATGACGTATGTAAGCAGACATATGAATTGCAAAATTCTATTCAGGCTAGAATACACTGACGGACTCCCCTCTTGTAGGTACTGAGACAGTATTACGGATTTAAAACTGCTTTCCCAAGGAACGGTATTGATTTGGCCAATTAGCCGTAGAAAACAGTGTCACGTTTATATTCTCAACTTGGATTTCTCCTACTTGTAAACCATCATATTTCTTAAGTAATTAATTTATTCTCTGGGACTTGCTCTCGATACTTAACTCTCATTCTGCTGTGTGCTGCCATCTGTTATGGTGTGGTCGAAACGTGACCTCGCCTCCGACCAATCAGGGAGCTCCTCGCCATCTTGTTGAACTGCTCTCTTCCAGCGGGAGTAATCGGCCATTATGAAATGAGAAGAAGCTTGACCATGATGGAGGAAGGACATGCTACTCACTCGCTCCGGCTTTTGGCCTTAGCGCACATTATGGATCTGACATAATATATTAGTGCGATGGCTTTCAGCCATTCTAAAGGTTAAATTTTTAAATTTTGAAGACCGTCCTCCTTTCTGCAGTAAATGCAATATTTTGTGATATCATTACGTGAGTATGGAGCAACTGACGCTTTGATGTTACTACAAGCCTGATTCTGCAACTGTAAGTTTCTTCTTCATTTAAATTGAACTTAGTCTCCGGAGACCGGAATGATGTTTTGGAAAACATGCCCTCTTCTTTGAAAAGCCATCACGCTAGTTGTTGGTTCAAAAATTTAAAAGGCAGTAACTGTTCAAGTTTTTCGGCTTTCCTCTGTAAAAATTTATATATATATATATATATATATATATATCATAATGATCTGGATATGTGTGGTATGAAGGTGTATTACGTTTCATCTAGTTTGGGAAATTATGAAAAGTTATGATTATTATTAACGTGGAGTTTTGGGAGATAAGGTGTATCTCCTCTATATGTACTTCATAGGAACTCTACCTCTTGGAAAGGTTTTAGGACCATGTGAGTTTTCTCCAGGGTATCAGAATATTAGTTTGGGTCTCTTTTAATTTTATTCCTGCTTTTCCTTTTTTTCTTGTAAAATGTAAATGAATGAGTTTTGGAATTTCCGGGTTCCTTATGTTTCGACCATTGTTATGCTTATGCTTTGTGATTGGTCATTGCCAACTCTTGATGGCGAATGTTGGTTACCATGGCTACTCTGTAGTGATGGTAGTGGTTGTTTTTGGGATTCTGTCGCTTTTGTAAATATTTTATTTTGGTGTCTGTGTGACTTTAACACTTTATCCAAACTTTCTTTACTTGATATTTTCCCGGTTTGTGTTTGTTCGGCTGTCTTAACGTCTGTTTATTCTACTTGTGTTTATGTCACTCGAGACGTAATTACCCTGATCCCCTTGCGAAAGCTCCACGATCACACTATTCGGACGAATATAATAAGTTAAATGAAAGTAAGAGTAAATGAAGAGAAAACTTGTACTTTGAAGGTCACCCTTTGTAAAGCACCCCAAAGGCACTACTCACTTAAAGTAATTATCATGTAGTCATGTACCTTTTACACTTATTTCTGGTTGGCCGACCTCAGTTTTTCAGGAGTTTTACTCAGTTGTTAATTACCTTATATTATTGTTTGTTTTTCTCTTCTATGGACGGTTTTATTTAATTTTATTTTTATAAATAAAAAAAGTACAGGGGTTAATTTAAATTATCCACGGTTTGTTGTGACACTTCTCCACTTGTTAAGGTAAGTTTTTCTTGTTCTCTTGTTGTTGGAAGGAGTGTATAGTGTTTGATTAAGCTTCCACTTATTTCTTACGAACTGGTGCAGTTGTGTAACTGCTAGTTCATACTTTGGGCTGGCCGTTATGGTTGTTGTTGTGGTGTTTGGCAATGTAACGGCACAGTTATTGGTAGCAGAGCGTGGTTAATTGTTTTGTATTCCATTTACTCGTATATTCCGAAGGTGTGTTGTATCCTTCATTAAATTTATTCTGCACTGTACTGTACCAGGATGTTAAGTGAGTGAAAGAAGGACATGGTATTTAAAAGGTGTAGAATGTTATTGTAAAAGAAATGCATTCGTCTTGTTTATTTTGAACGATTTTTATTTCATGTAATGTCAACGCGGAGTTCCTTGCCTTTCCATTTCTTGCTGTTTTGGTAACTGTTTCGACTCAAGTGTGTGCGGTTGGTAGCCCTGTTACTAGCTGTTTACTCTCGCTGTATGCTCCTCCCTTGGTTTCCTGCTTCTCAGGTGTTGTGTACCTTTTCCTCTCTTGTTTCTTCATAAATTGGTGAGTACTGCTGTATTGATTTAATTCGGAATTTGGTGTATTATTGTAAACCTTGAAACTGTTCCTAGTATTTCTATTCAGACACAAATAGGTTGGGCTTGGGCTGTGAGCATGCTACGGTTTTCAGTGTGCTCTCCGTGATTTGTGTGACTTATCTGTTTTGATATTTTAAAAAACAACATGTTTGTTCTCTATACTTGTTCGGTGTGCATTAATTTTAATTTCTACTTGGTAAGCTCGTGTGATTTTATTCACCGTGTGAAGTGCAGTTGGTTTTTGGTTTAAAGTATGATGTCTTAGTTCGTGATCTGGGAACGCTTTATTATATTATTTGTCATGGCATTGTGTTTTGATTCCCAGATTTAGTGTGGTGATTATAATTAGTGTTGTTTCCTGGCCTGTGTATTTGTCAGGGTGTGTACCAAAATTTTATATGAGAAACTACTGTTTCTAACCGTGTTCTGATGTGCTAGTACTGGTGTGTGAACCGAAATTTTACTTAACCTAAATTTAGGCCTAAGCATCATGTGTTATTCATTTGTGCCACTGGTACTGTACCATCATATATCGGAAATTATCTTCTCCTAGCATCGTTATTACCTGGTGCCACGTATTTTAATTGTTTCTGGTGTAGTGTGATTTCCCTGGTGGTCGTGTTTTCCGTGCCGTTTGTGAATATTTATGTATAAAATCGACCTTAGGCTTGCTGGTACGGTTTTCATGCTAGCTCTGATTTTTCTAAATTAAGTGAAACCTAACCGGTGGTGAATTATTTATGCTGGTTTTGAATTTAATTCGCTCTATTGTGTATCAGTAACCTTGGCCTTGCAACCTTATTTAACCGTTAATATTTTACGTTTTCATGCAGTGTCTTGTGGCCAGTTACGTTATTTACTGGTGTGATAGCTTGGCAAGCCTGTAATGCCTGTATTAACCTGTGTAGCATCTGTTTTGATTATTTATGGCCTGTTGATGTGATGGCTCTGCTTTTGTTGCGTGTTTGCTGGTCTGTGCTGGCTGTGAGGTTGGTGTTTGCAAAATTGCATGAATGAAGTATTTCATTTTTACCCTGTCTCGCGGTTGGTATGGATTGGTGAACTGCTGGATAGAGGTTTGACTCATTCACCCACCTCGTCCTTAATATTATGTGTTATGGGAAAAGCATTGGTTACGGTTGTATACGGTTAACTTGTGAACCTTTTACCTGTGATGTATGTGATAATGTGCTGTTGGAAACTACCTTTGGCCTAATTGATATCGTTCTCGTGTGCCTTGCTTCTTTTAATATTTATTGAGATCTAACTGTTGAAAATTTATTTAACTAAGTTACTGTTTTCATGTGAGGTGTCAAGTATTAGCGACTTTTGAGTTATAATTATTTCTGTATTGCTTAAAATTGTTTACCTTTCGGGGCTACTTGAGGTTCAGTCATATTTTCTTGTGGTGATATCTTGACTGAGTATTGAAATTATATCTCCTGTATTATTTATTCTGGTCATCTGGGGACTGTCATTGGTGGTGTGTTCCTGTTCCTGCTACGCTATAGCTGGCCTATGCTAATTGTGAGACTGATGTTTGCCTATGGCATAAATATGTATTACTTTTACCCTGTCTCGCTGCTGGTGTGGGCTGGTGTGTTGATGAGTGGTCACTCGAGTTATTTCACCAAGGATTCTGTTTGTGTGGGATTACTGGGTAGGCATTCGTTGTTGTTGAATTCTGTCAGGCAGTAACAGTGTGGATGCCTTGTTGACCCTGTGTCTGGACCTATTCAGGTCTTTACTAGTTCATCCGTGCTGGTTATTGGTTGCTGGCAGTTTTCTATTTCTGATGGATCCTGTGCCCTCTAATTAATTTAACCTGTTCCCTGGTTATGGTGTAGTCGCCCGATGTGTGGTCTTCCTCGAGGTTCCAGCTCATGTATTTTCTGTCGTGCTTTTGAAACCTAACCTGTTGCATCTGTGAAATTCTGCCTGTCAAACCTCTGTTAAAAATTAAATAATTGAAAAGGAGGTTCAACCTATTCAATACATAAAAGAAAGAAATGTAGTAATTACATTCTTATTTAAATAAATAAGTCTAATGCTTTTTCTAAATCTGGTGTATACAGATTTAAATGCAACAACTGCAATTCCTCCTACGTCGGACAAACTGGCCGCAACTTCAATATCAGATACTCTGAACATGTCAACGCCATTAAATACAACAGATTCTCTGCCATAGGACAGCACATACAAGACTCCAAGCATATTTTCACCATTATTGACAATGACATGAATATACTTAAAATCATTAACAAAGGCCCCCTCTTAAACATTACTGAAAATTGCTTTATCCACCTTGACCAGTACTTCAACCCTAATTTCAATTTAAACGACATTTCTGAAAAACCCAATATCCTTTTTGACTTCCTAATTCTTCTTCTCAAAAATTCCAAATTCCAAAACCCCAATTCTATTTTCCATGCCTTACAAAGTTCCCACCCACATTTTCTACCTCCAATAACCCACCCTCCTAACCCACCCTAAACTACCCCTCCTTCATTTCCCTATCTTATCCTTCCTCATTACCATCTAACTTCAATTTCTTTTATTCTTTCTCTTATTTCACTATCACTCTTCCTCTTTTAATTTATTCTTCCTTCTCTATTAAAAAAAAAGACCTTCATTTCGGTTCTCCTCTTTCAAATTTCAACTCTTGTCTTGCGCCAACTTCGACTACTTCAATCATGACCTAAAAATTTTTCAATTTAAAAAATAGCGCACTGTGCATATAAGTTTTCACTTGTTTTCCGATATTGCGCTTTTTACTATATTTTTTTCTTCTCTTTACAATTGTTTTTTCAAGTCAACTGTTTTCCAAGAACTTAACAGGAGTACAAGTACTCATTCAATTATACTGATTTGCGTCGTATACTTTTATATACGTACTTAACTTCCCGCAACCGAGACAAATTCTGGACCTTCAAAACATTCTCCACTCTACTTTGGCGTTCGAGACCGCAGCGCATGACCTTGAATGTGCCGCGCTGATCACCAGGAGCTGGCGGTTTGCTACTACAAATCTATTCGTCTGCGACTTCAAGTTATTTATGATCTTCGTATATTATTTGATAGTGTTGTGACTTTGTGCCTGGCAGAATGTGGTGTCGTGACTTTGTGCATAACAGAGTGTGAAACTGACCTATTTGACCGTTCTACAATATTCATAAATATTGTACATGTTTTTACGTCTGATGATGACCTGGACTAAGGTCGAAACTGGTCCCATTTAAATAAGAATGTAATTACTACATTTCTTTCTTTTATGTATTGAATAGGTTGAACCTCCTTTTCAATTATTTAATTTTTAACATCAATACTTTCGATACGGAACAAGGAAATTTTTATCTTTAAATGTCAAACCTCTTGCGTTAGTTCTGGTTCATGTGTGGATATTCTTAGGCGACTAGTGGTTTTCTTGTGTAGTTTGTGTGGTACTCTGCCGTGCTCATTGTGTTCGTGGAATTCCTATGTCGAGAAAATTTCTAACCTATTTGTATTTAATTGCATTCCTTTTTGAGTTGTGGATTCCATCGGCCTCCCTACCATTTCTACTGTATTGGGTTGCTGTTGAGCAAATGTGGTCTGTAGCCTGAGGATGGAAAAGCCTCTTAACCTAATAGGATTGGGTACAGATTGGTGTTGGGTGATGAGATTGGTACCAAGTATTTGTTGTTTGGGGTTTATATTTCGGGGTGGGCATGATAGTTTCGCAGCATGTCGTTGAGGGTTGTAAGTGCCCTTTTTTCCCTATTTGGGCTGGCGCATGCATGTTGGAGCTAGTCATGGTTGTTTTACGGTTTCTGTGTTGTGTTGGCTCATTATGACATGTCAGGTATGGACCGGTTGAGGTCTTATTATTGTACCTTGTGTCTTCGTAGATTTGGAAATACCCTTCGAGGTGGGTCTATTGCTCTGATGGACTGATTTTAACTTGTGTTATGTAACTTGTTGGCTTTGTGTGTCCTGGTTTCTTCGCTTTTGGTCTCACTGCATTACCTATTGATCTGATGTTATCTTGTGTTCTGTTGCTACCTCTTGTAATGCTCAGTTAATGTTCACCTGTCACTCTTTGACATTTTTTCTCTTCAGTGGATCTAATTTGTCTTTCGACAAGGTTGTTTGGTCATCTTACCATTCTGTGGAGTCATTAACTCGGTATGGGACTCGTTAATGGTCTTTAGGCAGTACCGTAGTCGCCCAACTGTTAGATTATGGGGTCTATGTGTTGAGTTCCTCTATTCTTCATTTTCTGTGAGCATTTTTCCAACGTCCTGCCATCTTTTCTGCCATTTATATTTTATTTTACCTTGTTTCCTGGTTGTATTGAAAGGTACCTGGTTAGCGGTAATGCTACAGTGTGAATCTGTGGATGTCGTATATTTCTAGTCCGGTTATCACCGAGGCCTTGTAAAAGGCAACCGGTAGATTAGGTTGGGTAGGTCATTGCTCTAATTTCTTCATGGTCATTTGGTTTGAGGTGGATTCTATCGCATTTTCTTACTTAATCAGGTGTCCTGCGTGAAAGCATGTTGTTGTGAATTCAATGAAGTTGGAGGTTTTGTGACTTCGGATAGGTTTTCCCTCATGAATTTCTTTCATCCATTTTCTATTCTGTTATTCCCATGGGGTTAATGAAGGAGTCCTTATGTATTTACTGTTTTCCATCCTTATATTATTCTTGGCTTGGTATTGTTGTTGCTAGTTCGGTTGTTGATGACAAACATTTAGCGCACCTCACCATCTTATTGAATCAGAAGTCTCCTTCCGTACTACCAGCGTTATCTTGTCTCGAAGATTTTTACCTCTAACCCTAGGATATTTTCATTTTTCTAAACTTGCATTAGGTGTGTGATATTGTTGAATTGAAGTACTGTTTCCTCTCAGTTCTCTTGCTCAATCAGGTGATGTGATTGGGAATGTTGAACCAGTAATTGTTGCAAATTTTACTTGATGTCTTTGAAAAAATTTTGGAAATTTTAAAAATGCATTTGTTGCTCACCGAGCCGCTATATGGAGATGGTTTTGTTCTAATAATTTGAAATTAAGTGTACCTTCAGAATGTCGGCTCCTGTAATGTGTTATGGTTAGGAATTTGTACCTCTGAATATACCCGGGGTTATTTTATGTTCACTGTGATGTGGTTGGTTGTGACCTGGTTTGGTAAGTACATGCGATGTATGCCTTAAATTTGTGTGTTACCTAGTTAAGTGTTCAGTGGTGGTACTGTTATTTAACTTGGCGTTGTGGATTTTTGATATTGTGATGATGTTAACTGGTAACGGACTTCCGCCGTGTGGTGAATCGGAAATTGATTATTGCACTGCTGGTTGAAATTGGTATCGAAATTTCTATTTTCTAAAACTCGGACGTGTGCACCTATTTAAGTGTCGTTCATTCTGTATTGGTGGAATTTCAAGAGTCACTAATGTTTGTGCGGTTTACTCTTGTACTACTCTGTAGGCAAACCTATGCTCTTATGTGGTATGCTCTGGCCCTGGCTCAGTCGATTGTAGTTTGAAATTTTAAATTCATTTCTGCCTATTGGATCTTAGTATCCGTTGTAATGTATACACCAATTTAGCCATCTTTTCTCTGTTTGCCGGACTGAGTGGCTCAGACGGTTAAGGCGCTGGCCTTCTAACCCCAACTTGGCAGGTTCGATCCTGGCTCAGTCCGGTGGTATTTGAAGGTGCTCAAATACGACAGCCCCATGTCGGTAGATTTACTGGCACGTAAAAGAACTCCTGCGGGACTAAATTCCGGCACCTCGGCGTCTCCGAAGACCTTAAAAAGTAGTTAGTGGGACGTAAAGCAATTAACATTATTATATTATTATTTCTCTGTTTTCCTTCTTTGCTCTTTTGTGGTCTTGATTGTGTGGTTACGCCCTATTTAATTTTGAGATGAAACAAGAGGCTGCATTTCTTGATACTTGAAACCCGATTATTTAGATCTGCACTGAAACTCCATGTTTAAAGGTTAATTGTACTGCCAAAGTGTATTATTCCTGTTAATCCTATTTGTCGTAATCATTTGGCAATTAGAACTCCACTTGAAAAAGGTTAATTTTACCTGTGCATCTGCGTGCGTGTTGTGTTAAGATGAACTGATTACTGAAAATTTAATCTGCCGTTACATTGAATTAAAGAAAGTGTGTAATGTTGAAGAGACTCTGGTCTAGTGCTCGCAAGTGATGTGTCAATTTAGACTGTTTCTTGACCACTAATCTAAGTGACCATGTTGGAAAACATGGTCAGTTTCGGGAGGGGATGACTGAGACAGCATTACGGATTTAAAACTGCTTTCCCAAGGAACGGTTTTGATTTGGCCAATTAGCCGTAGAAAACAGTGTCACGTTTATATTCTCAACTTGGATTTCTCCTACTTGTAAACCATCATATTTCTTAAGTAATTAATTTATTCTCTGGGACTTGCTCTCGATACTTAACTCTCATTCTGCTGTGTGCTGCCATCTGTTATGGTGTGGTCGAAACGTGACCTCGCCTCCGACCAATCAGGGAGCTCCTCGCCATCTTGTTGAACTGCTCTCTTCCAGCGGAAGTAATCGGCCATTATGAAATGAGAAGAAGCTTGACCATGATGGAGGAAGGACATGCTACTCACTCGCTCCGGCTTTTGGCCTTAGCGCACATTATGGATCCGACATAATATATTAGTGCGATGGCTTTCAGCCATTCTAAAGTTTTAATTTTTAAATTTTGAAGACCGTCCTCCTTTCTGCAGTAAATGCAATATTTTGTGATATCATTACGTGAGTATGGAGCAACTGACGCTTTGATGTTACTACAAGCCTGATTCTGCAACTGTAAGTTTCTTCTTCATTTAAATTGAACTTAGTCGCCGGAGACCGGATTGATGTTTGGGAAAACATGCCCTCTTCTAGAACTTTCGTGTGTTCAAGACCTTTGAAAAAGCCATAATGCTAGTTGTTGGTTCAAAAATTTAAAAGGCAGTAACTGTTCAAGTTTTTCGGCTTTCCTCTGTAAAAATTTATATATATATATATATATAGTATACATATCCTAATGATCTGGATATGTGTGGTATGAAGGTGTATTACGTTTCATCTAGTTTGGGAAATTATGAAAAGTTATGATTATTATTAATGTGGAGTTTTGGGAGATAAGGTGTATCTCCTCTATATGTACTTCAAAGGAACTCTACCTCTTGGAAAGGTTTTAGGACCATGTGAGTTTTCTCCAGGGTATCAGAATATTAGTTTGGGTCTCTTTTAATTTTATTCCTGCTTTTCCTTTTTTTTCTTGTAAAATGTAAATGAATGAGTTTTGGAATTTCCGGGTTCCTTATGTTTTGACCATTGTTATGCTTATGCTTTGTGATTGGTCATTGCCAACTCTTGATGGCGAATGTTGGTTACCATGGCTACTCTGTAGTGATGGTAGTGGTTGTTTTTGGGATTCTGTCGCTTTTGTAAATATTTTATTTTGGTGTCTGTGTGACTTTAACACTTTATCCAAACTTTCTTGACTCAATATTTTCCCGGTTTGTGTTTGTTCGGCTGTCTTAACGTCTGTTTATTCTACTTGTGTTTATGTCACTCGAGACGTAATTACCCTGATCCCCATGCGAAAGCTCCATGATCACACTATCCGGACGAATATAATAAGTTAAATGAAAGTAAGAGTAAATGAAGAGAAAACTTGTACTTTGAAGGTCACCCTTTGTAAAGCACCCCAAAGGCACTACTCACTTAAAGTAATTATCCTGTAGTCATGTACCTTTTACACTTATTTCTGGTTGGCCGACCTCAGTTTTTCAGGAGTTTTTCTCAGTTGTTAATTATCTTATATTATTGTTTGTTTTTCTCTTCTATGGACGGTTTTATTTAATTTTATTTTTATATTTAAAAAAAAGGTTGTTCTACTTTGGGCATCAATATTAATTTATTTTACCTTTGTAAAGGTATGTTGTTGTTGTTCTTTCTTTCACTTTTTGGTGTTCTGATGTCCAGTACAGGGGTTAATTTAAATTATCCACGGTTTGTTGTGACACTTCTCCACTTGTTAAGGTAAGTTTTTCTTGTTCTCTTGTTGTTGGGAGGAGTGTATAGTGTGTGATTAAGCTTCCACTTCTTTCTTACGAACTGGTGCAGCTGTGTAACTGCAAGTTCATACCTTGGGCTGGCCGTTATGGTTGTTGTTCTGGTGTTTGGCAATGTAACGGCACAGTACTCATAGAATTTCACTGGATATTCAAACTGTCCTTCCTATTTAACACAGATATACCCATTTTTTATTTTGTTGAGTTATAAATTTTTCTTCGCAATGCATTTATAGGAGTCACTTAAACACGAAATCGAGAAGCGTTCAGCCACTCAAACACTATTTTGTAAAAATAAGTTTTTATAGATATCGGACATAGGCATTAGGGGAGAAAAATTGAACATACAATAAACTAATTTGAATGTTAGGATGTGTAAAATATCCTTTGCACTCCATTTTTGTAACAGAATATTCATCAGTCTGCATCTGGTGGCAGGGTCCGGTGTTGTGGTTCATTGACTCCAGTTAGTTCGGTCTCCGGCCATGTCTGCATGTAGTCTTCCAACTTTCAGGCCGTTGTGCACTTTATCAGTCTATGCTGTTTGGTTCGTCCCTAGCGCCTCTTTTCACCGACTTTCTGTGTAATACTCTGACTTTCCCAATGTATCGTCCTCTACACGCAACACTTGCCCAAACCAGCGCACACGCCTTTCCCCAATTTTCTTCTGGATCGTTGCAATGCCAAAACGTTTTCTAATAACATCATTTGAAATGTGATCTAGTCTAGTTATGCCAGCCTTCCACCTAAGCAACTTCGTATCCATGATGCTTATTTGGCGTTCTACCTCTAGAGCTGGGCAGCATTCGTTGCCGTAGAAAACGACAGGATGGATATCGATAGGACAGATATCAGTTCGGTAGAACTTAGTTTAGAGATGGCCCTTCGTCCAAAGTTCGGAAGGGCGCCTGTTGTCATTCTCCACTGCAGTCAGGCTTTGTATATCCTTAAGTTGACTTCATCAGTAAGTCGGCCATAATCATAGATTGTGGAGCCAATATACTTAAATATCTCTACTCGTGCTGTATCTTCAACGTCAACATGCATGGTTCCAACTTCTCGACGATTTAATGCAATGTATTCTGTCTTGTTGTTGTTGAGGCGCGGGGCTTATTGCGCTAGTCGATTGTTCCAGTCTTCTGTTTGACGCTGCAGGTCTAGCTTATTCTCTTCAGCCAAATGATATCATTTGCTTAGAGAAGTGTCCCTGGTATTGAACTGCACAGGTTTGTGGTAATTGTGTCCATCACAAGAATGAGCTGCAGTGGTGATAAGCCTGGGCCTTGATGGACTCCTACAGTTATGCGGAAGTCATCAGACGCTCCTGCGGCAGCTTGAACACAACTCATTTGTTCTTTGTAGAGCAATTATACCCTCTCAGCTAGGTGCTCTGGAATGCCATGTACTTGTAGGGCTGACTGATTACGTCATGAATTACCCGATGGAAGGGCTTCTAAGGGTCCAGAAATTTGTCATGAAGCCTCTTATTCTTTTCACAGTGTTTCTCAAGTAATATTCCGGCAGCATGGGTTTCTCCTATTGCGCCACAATTTTACACAAATCCAGCTTGGCTTGTTGTATGTTTGGCTAAATCGCTAATCCTTTTGTCGAAGATTTGTTCTAAGTCTCTCGTTGCGAGGCTCAGAAGTATGTTCGGGCCGTGATTAGAAAAATCCCCAGGGCTTCCCTTATTTCTGAATTGATACTCCGTCGCCAGTCTGTTTGTTTATGACCTTCTTTGATGATATGGTTGAAAAGCTTGCTTTAGCCACACTGCTGCATCCCCCCATTGAGAGAAACAAAACTCTGCTGGAAGATAATCGGCGCAGATGGCTTTCCCTGGTTTCATTTCCTTCAGCATAGCCTGGACTTTAGTGACGTCATTTTCCTACGTTGGACCTTCAACAGCGGAGGTGATTAGGATTGGTAGATACGGAAATTCCATGATTGAAATGTTGTCAAAATAGTTCCGCCAGTGTACTCGCGCTTCCCGCCTGTCCAGTAGCAAATCGTCTGTTTCCTCATTGATGCCGTAAAAACGTTGGACTTCTGACGTTTTGCGTTGGCTCGATTGACTAGCCGTTAAAAATTCCGCTCCAATTCGCGCATGTCATGTTTAACATATAGTCCTGCCTACCGGTTTGATTATGTTACGGCAAATACCTCCTTCATTTTATGAGTGGCAGCCTCGTAGGCATTCCAACGAGCAAGAAACTTGTGGTACAGCTGCTTCTTCAACCGTACTGCATATTTAACATATTCATTCCTTAGCCATATGTCATGTTTAATCCTTCGTTGTCGTCGCCCTGACTTAATTGTTCCAGGAATAGAGCGAAAGGCGTCTTTCAGTTAAGTCTGACTCACTTCAACTATGGTGATTTGTGACTCTATAACTTTTGCAACGACGTTAGTCTCCTTCTTCAGGGGCAACCATTTGATCCCAATTTGTCTATTTCCTGCGAAGTATTGGGCTCTTGGTGACTTTATCCGCAGCTTAGATGACTGGTCTTTGTTGCATCGCAAGGATTTAATAAGGGACAACTGTTATCATTAGAACATCTTCGAGATTTCACTCTCACACAAGGATGTAGTCAATGCGAATTGGATGGGAGCCACTGTAGTACTGAGTAGATGAATATCACTCTTTTTGAACCGTGTGTTTGCGATGATCAGTTTCTGCATAATCGCGAATTTGTTGGGCATCGTCATTCTTTTCACTAGTCCATGAACGGCATGGACTGTTTGTTCTTCTTTCCTCGGTCCGACACGTCCATTCAGATCAGCGGCAGCGATAAGATAGTCAGCGGTCTTCTTGTCAGGCAGTGCCCAGAACGCATCTTTGGTTTCCATGAGCACGTCAGTTTGTGGAGCGTTGCTGTGAAAAATTGGAATTTCCTTCTTTCCCCAGTGCGGACGACTTTCATCAAGCGATTGTCAAACTTTTGCACCTCGGAGACTGAACCGTCAAATTTAGCTGATATGACAATGTCAACACCATGAACTGTCCTTCGGTTTCTGTTGTACACCAGTTATATACCACACCTCTTTTCCCATGACTTTTCTCCATTCCATCTTTTTTTCCGCACCTCTCAGATGCCTATAAGCCTTCTCTCAAGTGCAGAGGATTATTCGCTACTTCATCCAGGCATAATTCAATGATGGGATGCAAAATGGGGGTACTAGCATGGTTAGCCGTTCAGCCCGTGCGACGGTAACCCTAGCATACTTTTCATGCTGACTGGGCCCTGCCAATGCGCGTCCCTTCCAGGGGCTGCACTAACCGTGGCTCCGATACCATGAGAAATATTTCTGTAATGATATAACGGTATTATTTTACGGCCGGCTTGTCTTGAGCATTTTAGAACCCGTATCCGTCACCTGGGACGCGCCACAAGTTACAGCAATATAGCTGGTTCGTATAGAATATTTATCAATGCAAAATGAAACATTATTTTACTGAAAACTAATTGTGAACCTGATAAATTACTTGTGACAAGAATCACATATTCACGTAAAGAAGAATGGTTACAGACGTTTGCACCTTTGCTTGGCGTGATATGCCACATAACGCATGACATACAATCCAGTGTCGTATTTTCTGCCCCCTGTTGTCTAGGGGTGTCAACATCAATATCTTGTTTGATGATCAAGAGGTTTAGTCTGTCATATTTGGAATCAATGTCCCCCTTTCATTTGTCCACTTATTTTCTCCAAAGAGTGCAGTAACAATACATGGTCGAGCCTCCCATTACTTTGCTTGTGAGCCAGTCATGCATTCGACTGGGCCATGTGAATTCATATCATACAGCATGAATTGGAAAGTACCTGTTCATGTTACTATATATTTTAGCCTGCGTGATCGATTTTCCCATGTGGCAGTTGTAAGCAGATCTCACCTTTAACCCTTCTTCCGTAAAATATGTAGAACTACTCTGTGGTGGGGAGACAGGCACAGAATTGGATGCTATCCAACTATGTTATCAATCCACTAAAAATAATCACGTTGCCCGTGATCTTTTGAAATAAATAGAATAACATTCCTTCCTTTACATAGCAGCAATATCCACTACAGTGCAATTCAATGTCTTGTCATCTCGAATTTTGGCTCAAGCCTTTATTTTCATGCTCCTTCTATCCGTACTGTTAAAGTAATACTTGTAAGAATATTCATAGGTTTCGTTTGGTTTCAAAATCAGGATATTAGAACATTGTAATAAAACGCTACCACCAAAGCCATATTCTGTGTTGCCTTTATAATGTCTATAACAGCAGTGTCTTGAGGAGAAAAGACAGTATCAATGCTAGGGAGAGAGCCGTCGTATACTTGTTATATTTCAGCTTTTCCAGGATTTCGTCAGTATTAGTGGTTTTCGTGTTAAATACACCAATTAAGACGCAGACTGATGTAGTACATGGTAGTAAGTATGAACGTCCTTGTATAAACCTATCGTCCTATATATAGGTTGGCTATGTTTGATTGCACATCAAAGATACATATTTCGGAAAAGCGACACAGTGACATAATAAAATGCTATAGTGATATGATAACAATGTACAAATACAATGTGTATATATGTGTGACAAAATAACATTCATACAAGATTAGCCATGTTTCAACAGATCTTGCTGAATGTCGGCAAACGTTCTCAACTTTATTAATATCTACAACACAGACATTCTCTCAAACAACCTCAAGAACGTCGTCCTTTACAAAAATTATTACTTGCCTGCGACAAAGCGCAGAGTGGTTCAACAAGATCAAAACTCCAAAGCATATGCCGTTCTTTATGTAGGAGAACAGACTACGGATTTCGGTAGAATAATATGTGCTGGATTAAAGAGCTTGTATGAGTATTTACCCTTTTAGGCTGGACCACTTCTCATGCTTTCTTCAAATGAGGTCTATTAACTCGTACATTTCTAAACCGTGACAAGTTTCTTGCGCGTGATATCGTGATTAAGAAAATACGCAACACATTCTCGTTACAAGTGAGAGGTTTTGAATTTTAACCTCAGATAATGTTTACTCTCAGGTTTGTAATGTTTATGTGTAACGTGCTCTCTGCACTGGATATCAGTGATTGGAATGTCCCGTAGCAAATCCCCTGTGTGAGAGTTGTAGTGGAGTTGGCTGTTGAACTATTGGTCACATGGTTTTAATTTGTCACTGTAGATCGAGACCCGAGGTGAGCTATAGAGATCATCAACCTCCGGACGGCGGATCTGCTAGTTTTAGGTGTAGTGTGTGCTGTGACATCCTGGCTGGGAAGTTGGACCTCTTGCGACATCTGAAGAGACACAAGGAAGATCGACCCTTCAAGTGCGATCACTGCGGAAAGGTGTTATGTAGCCGAAGCAGCTTGTCCGAACACCTCAGGATCCACCCGCTCCAAGTGTGCGTATTTTCTGATAGATGTTTTACAAAGAGGAAAATGGTGACAGGGGACACGCGATTGCATACAGGTGCCATTATAAACGAATGCTCAGTATCTCATAAAAATTTCAGGAAAAGGGCGGGCGTTATGCGGTCTCACACACGCGAGAAGCCAAACCGCTGCAATGTCTGTAGCAAATCATTCATACAGAAAGGCAATCTAACGAAACAATTGCGGACCCATACAGGTGATAAGCCATACAGCTGCGGTGTCTGTGGGAAATCATTCTTAAAGAAAGGCAAACTGACGGATCATATGCGGACCCATACAGGCGAGAAGCCATACAATTGCCATGTCTGTAGCAAAACATTCATACAGAAAGGCAAACTAACCGAACATGTGCGGACCCATACAGGCGAGAAGCCATACAGTTGCCATGTCTGTAGCAAATCATTCATACAGAAAGGCAGTCTGACCGAACATATGCGGACCCATACAGGTGAGAGGCCATTCAGTTGCGGTGTCTGTGCGAAATCATTCATAATGAGAAGCAAACTAACCGTTCATATGCGGACCCATACAGGTGAGAGGCCATTCAGGTGCAATGTCTGTGGCAAATCATTCAAGATGAAAGGCAGTCTGACCGAACATCTACCCATTCATACAGGAGAGAAGCCATTCAGGTGCCGTGTCTGTGGCAAATCTTTCATAAAGAGAGGCAAACTAACCGATCATATGCGGACTCATACAGGCGAGAAGCCATACAGATGCAATGTCTGTAGCAAATCATTCACACTGAAAGGTATTTTAGCCGATCATATGCGGATCCATACAGGCGAGAAGCCATTCAAGTGCAATGTCTGTTGCAGATCATTCACAAAGAATGCCAGTCTGACCGATCATTTGCGGACCCATACAGGCGAGAAGCCATACACTTGCAATGTCTGTAGCAAGTCATTCATACGGAAAAGCGTTCTAATCGGCCATATGCGGACCCATACAGGAGAGAAGCCATACAGGTGCAATGTCTGTGGCAAATCATTCATAAAGAAAGACAAACTAACGGGTCATATGCGTACCCATACAGGCGAGAAGCCATACAATTGCCATGTCTGTAGCAAATCATTCATACAGAAAGGCAATCTGACCGATCATTTGCGGACCCATACAGGCGTGAAGCCTTACACCTGCAATGTCTGTAGCAAGTCATTCATACGGAAAAGCATTCTAATCGGCCATATGCGGACCCATACAGGAGAGAAGCCATACAGGTGCAATGTCTGCGGCAAATCATTCATAAAGAAAGACAAACTAACGGATCATATGCGGACCCATACAGGCGAGAAGCCATACAATCGCCATGTCTGTAGCAAATCATTCATACAGAATGGCAGTCTGACCGAACATATACGGACCCATACAGGTGAGAGGCCATTCAGTTGCGGTGTCTGTGCGAAATCATTCATAATGAGAAGCAAACTAACCGTTCATATGCGGACCCATAGAGGTCTTATGCCATACAGTTGCAATGTCTGTGGCAAATCATTCATAAAGAAAGGCAGTCTGTCCGATCATATGCGTACCCATACAGGCGAAAAGCCTTAGAGCTGCAATATCTGTGGCAAATCATACATAAAGAAATGTAGTCTGACCGATCATATGCGGACCAGTACAGGCGTGAAGCCAACAGCTGCAATGTTTGTGGCAAATCATTCATCCTGAACAGCACACTAACTGTTCATATGCGGACACAGACAGACAGGAAGTCATACTGTTGCAAAGTCTGTGGCACATCATTCAGCCGGAAAGACACTCTATCTCATCATATGTGGACCCATACAGACGAGACTTTCTGTGGCGAATCCTTTAGCAGGGAAGACAACCATGCTATTCACATGCGTTCTCACACGGACGAAAAGCCTTACTCCTGCAATGTCTGTGGCAAGTTATTCGGCAGTAAATCCGTCCATGCTATTCACGTGCGGACACACATAGATGAGAAGCAATAATGCTGCAAATGTCTGTGGCAAGTAATTCAGCAGTAAATCCGTCCAAGCAAGTCACAGACCGACACACACAGTTGAGAGGCCATACTCCTGCAACGTCTGTGGGAATTCCTTCAGCCAGAAAGTCCATCTATGCAGTCTATGCGTACCCTCACAGGCGATATACCACCCTGTTGCAATGTGTTCGGCAAATCATTCATCCACAAACGCGAGTTAGGAGATCACATACGGACACACTTAGGCGAGAAGCCATATTGCTGCAATATCTGTGGCATATTCTTCAGCATCAAAGTCAAACTAGTAGTTCATATGCTGACTGGCACAGGCAAGAAGCCAATCTCATGCAAGGTTTGAATCAGGGTATTCAGCAGGAGATCCCACCTAGCACGTGGTATGCGGACTCACACGGTTGTAAGGCGCACTGCCGTAATATCTGTTGCAAATCCCTCATCCAGAAAACCGACCTACCAGTTCACATGAGGACTCACCCAAGCCAGAAGCTATACTGGTGTTATGTCTGTGACAAATATACAGCCAAGAAGGTCCCTTTAACATTTCAGATCCGAACACACACGAGTGCTCTGTTTTGCGATAAAATGTTAAGAGAATCATTTAAGTTAACCACGCACATGTAAACCACACTGGTGAGATGCCGCACTCCACCGTGTTTCTTGGCAAATCGTTCGCATGCAGCACCACGCTGTCGGTTCACACGGGCGATACGGCGCACGAACGTCACGTCACGTCGTGATTAAGCCGCACGTGATTTAATAACAATGTTATTTTGCTTAACGTCCCACTAACTACTACACATGTGTCCGGAGTTCCACAAGACCTCCAATTCCGGAGATGTAGCAAGGCGCATGAAATCGCACACAGCAGAGAAGGAGTAAGCTCTTCAGCTAGAACAGCACCTTTTCTGCGACCTCATAACATACATCGGGGAGCGGTCCATCCTTTTGTACCATTTTCTCTGAGAGAAAATCTTCAGGTAACATAATGCTAGGTCCGTGTACGAAAAGAGCAAAGGTCATTTCATGAATTATCTCCTCATCAACCACAGATATATACAACCGCTTGTTCTCAACCATGGACGACCCTTTTTATGTTTTCGGACCAAAGTAGAAGTGTGCTCATCAACAATCGTTTGGGAGCCGTCCAGGACGAGGATAAGAATTAATTCGGATGAACACAGAAGGATCCTATGACAAAGAAAACTGGTAAAAGTCTAGAAGTGCATGAAAGAAGTATTCAGACTTATGAATAAACAATTCAAGGGAATTAGCAAGTGCCGAATCAAGTCATAATACGGCGCAATTTAAGAAATTGTTGCTGAAACCTGAGCATATCTGTGCTCCCGTTTCCTACATGTCGTGTTTTCTTTTAATTATGAGTAGACCAGTAGCTCAAAACTGTACATGCTCCCTCGGCACTTGTACGATAATATTGAGTCTGTTAGCCGGTTCTGAATGCAAATTGAAAGTTCTACTTCAGTGCCTATAGCTATTCATGTATGTCACGTAATTCTCGAGGGGCGTCTTTAAGTAGGGACTCGTATGTTGACAGCTGCAGTATACTTTTCTCCATTTTAGTTTACCTGGGGGCAGTTAATTGGCCTCTCTCTTTTCTCTAACGGGGCCACAAGGAAGTTACTAAATATCTCTTATATCTCAACGTTGCAAGTGTTGAAGAGACATAGTGAGTAATGAACCTTTTTCGTCATGTCAAACTGGTGTTTGCCTGTTCCAGGTCTTCAGCATGAATTGTTAACTCTTGTATCTCAGGGGTTGTTAATGGCTCTTCGTCACTTCCAGACATGACTATTGGAGTATCAAGGAAGGCCTACATAAATTAAAAGCCTACATAATCTAACTATTTTATTCAATAAAAGACAATGAAAAATGATGGCGGGTTTGTTAACAAATATGGCCATAAACAGTGTTCTGCGGTCAGTGATATTAATATAACGCTGCGGCTGGACGATTTCGAGTTGAAATTAATATCCACCACAAAAAAGTCTGAAGGGCTATTCACAGAAAACCAGTTTATGGTTAACTAGAAAACAACATGAGATTTAATCTGCTCAGCTCCATAAACAACTGTGCGATATGCATCCGATTTCTCGATCGTCTAAATATGAGGAAGTGTTTTCGATACCTTTTTAATTTAGGCCATCCACTGACTGTCCATCACCATAGAACGAGATACCTGGACCCTCAATGGAATCTGAGAAACGTCGAAATGAACATCACTGAGCTATCATGGTCACCCACTATATTAATGTTTAAGGTTGAGGACCAAAGTGACCTATCGTTGAAGATAATTGAATGTGCGTGATGACCACAGTGACCCTCCAAAACAAGTGGACTTCGAGTGCCAGTGAATAATAGCGTAAAATTATACAACAAAATAGTGTTATTTGTATTGACTGAATGATGTTTCATGAACCGAAATAACAGGTTGAAGTCAGTGATTGGAATAAATTCATGAAAACCTGTGAAAATAAATTCTGTAAACATTTAGTTATAACCTTCAGTCAAACCCCAAAATAAACTTGACTCATGTGTAACCCTTACATATTTTAAGTCACGGAGTTCAACTGCATCCACTTATAGTCCTGCTAAAATATAAACACACAAAATATTACAACTCCTTTATGAACAACATGGCAAAAAATCATGGGTATCCCATGGACTAATGGCAGGGTGCTACTACACCCTATGGAATACTATGTGGTACTGACTCATTGTGTCAAACAAGAATAGTCACCTGTCATCTAGGAGCAGTTGGCTAGCTACGTAATTTCACGATCCTAGCATGGGCGAGCAATCCCAATATTCCCTTCCATGCACTTCAACCACCATCCTGCTTTCCACTGAAGGACACGCCATCGGCAGTCCTTAACACCTAGCTGCACTATGAATATGTCAAGAAATGGAAATCTTAATATCTAAGGACAACCTTCTGACACCAAAGTAATTATTTAAACGCTCAGTGGCAATACGAACTATGACTGTGTTATGGAAACATCGAAACGAGAATACATAGTCAAGTGTTCGGGAATGTTACTGAGAATCCACTCTTGTCATTTGCCTATGCAGTAGAATTGAAATTCAAATTACTCCCCATTTATTGTAACATCAATAATGTTGTAACACGGGCCTCTATTTCCTAAGAGGTTCCGCCGCATATAAATGTGAACACCTGTTATCTCGTCAAACAGGTTTATACCTGCCGCTCTCCACTGGCTTACACAAGTGAGCAAACAGATCTCGCCACGGATGGCCTTTTACTACAGCACAAATCTTCGTCCAAATCCTTGTATTATCACAATATATCGGTCAACATTATTGCCATCACGAATTATTTCAAGTCTAATGGGATCTGTAGAATTTGATATGCATTTCACTGGTACTAATGGAGTAATTGGATGAACAAAGAATCCCTCTGGATATACGAACCTGTTCTGTGTTCAAACCATGGACCTTACCATATTTCAAAACACTCTGCCTGATTTTTTCCCTCGAGCATTTTTACAAAGAAACCTCGGCATTATCTACACCATTACCTCTGGAGTATCTACTAGGAGCATGTCTCACAAACTGAGTCGCATGGTTTCATAACTACATGGACAAATAGAACTTATCTACCACCGACAGTTATGGACAGTTACGAAGTTTCTCACTTCACTTGGAAATACAATAGTCCAGACGCATATGACACTGACTTCAACATAGACCCCAAACCTCAATACACCGAACCCCGAGCTATCACCTCCTGACAAATGTATCGCAGACTGACACTTCACAAAAAAGCATACCACATGGATGGTAACTATTACTCATTCCATTACTTATTATTATTATTATTATTATTATTATTATTTCAAAATGTTTTGCCCCACTAAGGAGCGCGATTGTACTTATTTTGCAGATGGTTGTGCTTTCTTCTCCTGCCAGAGTTTCTTCCCTCTTTGTGTTTATCATCTGTTCTTCCTTCTGTGTAACTGTGTACTCATCTTGGGTTCTCAGCAAAATGATGTTTGTTCACCAACGTTCTAAAGCTAGGCGTGTCCCATATAATTTCATCTGGTATGTTGATTTCTTGAAGGTCCTTTTCAATTTCGATTATCCAGTTATTCTGACTTTGAGCGAGGAGGCATTATTAAATTTTTAGTGAGTCTTTCATCATCTATTCTTTGAATATGGCAATCAAACTTCAATCACCTTTTCCAAAGATTGTATCTAATATTTCCTCAATATGTTGATTTAATTCCGGTGACCTCCTATTCATCCACACTCCTATGCATACTGGGCCATGGTTTCCCTGAGGACTTCCCTATCTTGTTTTTCGATCATTTTAGATAATGATCTTTCTCGACTGATCAAGGTTTCTGACGTGTGTAATGTTTGAGGCTTAATTACGGTGTTATAATGCTTTAATATAGCGTTGCTTGATACTGATATTTTGTCGTACTTTTCCATGTGGTTCTATGGCCTACTTGTAATATAGAAATCTCTCTCTGTTTTCCTCATGATTTAATGCAGATTGTTGGATGATTTTCCCAAGTATTTGAAATTATTTACCTGAGTAATTTTGCGAAAATGAGTTACCAGATTTTGTTTGTGTAATTATCGAGTAGATCCTCCCATGTATTGGGCTTTCTTATATGAGTTTTAGATTCGTTTTAGATGCAATTGCACGAAGTTTTCCAGGGACTAAATTCGTTCCTGCCTATTGTTGGATAAAATAATGAGACCTTTTGTGAAGGCCGAACATTTGATATGAATTTTATGATTAACTAGCTTCACGGAAAGTGTCTTGACGCAACCGCAGATGCTAAATATCTTAGTTATACTGCTGAGATAGATTAAAATCGAACTCTCCCCTGTATTCAACTTATTAGCATTATGAAATCAATTATTGATATTAGTATGAGATAATATTTGTAAATATTATTTGTTTTAGTGATGTAGCCACACGCCAAATAAATAAATAAATATTGGAATTACTGACATGTACAAATTAGAAGTTGACCAGACCTTTCCAATTTGCATACTCAACTGATCCTCTAAATTTCACTGCTATACTGCAAACATGTTCCTCATTACGTCTGAACAAATTTTATGAGAAATGCACTCAATCTAACGTCCCATCCTTAAAAAAATATGAATAAATGTCGGTTATAACACAGTGACACTTCTACCATATGCAAGCATCGTAAATGTCTACTTGTGTCTTTTCAGCACAAAAATTAATAGCTGAAACTGTGATAAACTTCCACTAAAATATTACAAGGTCAAATCAGACCTACAGATAGCAAAATACACCATGCTACGTTGTAGAAGTTACTATAAAAATAATTTCGTGTGGCTATTTCTAGCCGAGTGCAGCCCTTGTAAGGCAGACCCTCCGATGACGGTGGGCGGCAACTGCCACGTGTAGGGAACTGCGTGTTATTGTGGTGTGTGAGATGCAGGGATATTGGGGACAGCACAGACACCCAGCCCCCGGGCCATTGGAATTAACTAATGAAGGTTAAAATCCCCGCCCCGGCCGGGAATCGAACCCGGGGCCCTCTGAACCGAAGGCCAGTACGCTGACCATTCAGCCAACGAGTCGGACTGTAGAATTTACTGGAATACACAGACTATATTTAACTCTTATCAGCTCCCATTTTCTGCTCAACTTCGTCCTCTGTATGTACAGGTTTACTGGTTTATGTTACGCAAGTTTTCATAATAATATTTTGCACTTTGATTATTTTATTTCTATTATTCACTTAATTTTAAGAATCTGAAAGACAACACAAAATATATAGCCTTGCAATTTACTGGACACTCTAATAATATGCATTTAGGAAAGTCGCCGAGACTAGAATCTTCGCCGTCCAAAAATCAATGTCATGCGTTTAGTGGTTGAACACCCTCAGTGCTATCCAACATCCAGATCATCTCCCGTGATGACATTGAGACTCTCACAGTATAGCTCAATCAATAAGCCACCAGGTACTGTATTTAGATTTGTGGAGCCTTCCAGCATCAACATGTGAATTTTTTGGTTGGTGACATCAAGAGTCATAATACAACATGGGGCTACCCAGGTACCGAAGAAAGAGGAGAAGCTGGCGTAGAATGGACAGATTCGTGCAATCTATTTCTACAGCATGATAACAAACTTCCAGTATCATTCAACAGTGCGAGATGGAGGATGGATATTATCCAGATATTAAATTACAGTATCTGCGTAAGCAAACACATATCTCGGTTTTCAGCGAAATCAGTGGGGCAAACAATCCCTCATCGTCCTGTTATATGCCAGAACTAATCAATCTTAAAATGTATTTTAAGAAACGGCTCTTTTCAGAGCCATCCATGACAATAATATCCATAAATATTGAAGGCCTGTCAGCTGCCAAAGAGGAACTCTTGAAAGAACTATGCCAAGACCAGAAATGTGACGTCTTGTGCATTCAGGAAACGCATAGGGATGAACATCAGAAACGTCCAAAGATTTCAGGAATGATTTTAGTTGCAGAAAGGCCTCATGCGAAATATGGTAGTGCTGTATTTGTAAAGCCAGACATCCAGATCATCAGTACTCATCATACTGAAGATAACGACATCGAAATAATCACCGTGGAGTTAAGCAACATGACCATTACATCTGTGTACAAGCCTCCAAATGAAAAGTTCTCTTTCTTACCACCTGTAAATTTTGGTAATCAAACAAAGTCAATAGTAATCGGTGACTTTAACAGCCGTAGTCACGTCTGGGGATATGCTCAAGAAGATGAGAATGGAGAGATCGTCATTGCATGGGCTGAAACTCAGGAGCTTTTCCTTATTCATGACAGTAAGCTTCCCTCCTCCTTCAACAGTGGAAGATGGCACCGAGGGTATAACCCAGATCTTCTCTTTGTGAGCAACTGCTTTGTGCAGCAATGTTCTAAAGAAATGGGTTCACCAATCCCAAGAACACAACACCGGCCACTAATATGTCACCTCTCTTCACCCATAAGACCACACGAAGTTCGGTTCAGACGGAGATATAACTTTCGAAAGGCTGACTGGAAAAGGTTTTCCAGTATGTTGGATGAGAGGATAAAAACTGTCTCTCCTATACCCCAAGATTATGACAAATTTATTGATATCGTGAAGTTCTGTTCACGGGCATCAATTCCCAGAGGCTGCAGGACACGCTACCTTCAAGGTATAACTCGTGAAACAACTGCTCTGCTGCATGATTACTACAGGCTTCACGAAGAAGACCCATTTAGTGAGCGAACGATTCAAGCAGCACAAAGTGTTCTTTCCTCTATCTCCCAGGCAAAGAAGGAGACATGGATGAAGTTGATGTCTGAAGTCGATATGGGTAGGAGCAGTCAAGAAGCTTGGAGACTTTTAAAACACTTGAGCAATGATCCTACGCAAGGTAACACACATGCCAATGTGAGTGCAGATCAAATAGCACACCAACTTTTGCTTAATGGAAAACCTAAGCTTTCCATGAAAGTAGGGAAGAATCCTATAGTCAGACAACCAGACGAGAGCAATGAATTATCTAAGCATTTCACACTAACTGAACTGGAATTAGCTCTCAATAAGTGTAAGATTGGGAAGTCAGCAGGACTTGATGACCTTCGAATGGAACAAATTAAGAACTTTGGTCCTACTGCGAAGTGCTGGTTGCTAGAACTCATGAATAACTGCATTCAGTCTTCCATGATACCTAAAATATGGAGGAAGGCTAGGGTCATAGCCATTTTAAAACCAGGCAAAGATAAAAATGACCCTAGGAGCTACAGGCCAATCTCCTTATTATGCCATCTTTTTAAGATTCTGGAGAGACTAATCCTCAATAGGTTGACTGATAAAATCGAGCCACTTCTGATTCCACAGCAAGCTGGATTCAGGAGAGGGAAAAGCCGCACATCGCAGGTGTTGAAATTAAGTCAACACATAGAAGATGGCTTTGAAAGCCGGAAAATCACAGGAGCTGCATTTATAGATCTCTCGGCAGCATATGATACTGTTAATCACCGAATTCTCCTTGGAAAGGTATACAGCATGACAAAGGACTTCCATCTGACTTGTGCCATTAGAAACCTACTTCAAAATCGAAGTTTCTTCGTTGAGTTCCAGGGAAAAAGAAGCAGGTGGAGGATACAGAAGAACGGACTACCTCAGGGAAGCGTGTTGGCACCAATGCTTTTCAATATTTACACAAATGATCAGCCTCTTCCTGCCGGGACGAATAGTTTCATCTATGCTGATGATTGTGTCATCACATCTCAGGGGATAACTTCGAGGCGATTGAACAAACATTGTCCACAGCTCTAGACACTTGCTGGCTATTACATGAAGAATCAACTAACACCAAACCCAACTAAGACGCAAACCTGTGTTTTCCATCTAAACAACAGAGAAGCTTCCCGAACTCTGAAGGTCACTTGGCAAGGCATAGCATTACAACACAATCCTACCCCGAAGTACCTCGGAGTCACTCTGGATCGTGCCTTAACCTACAGAAAACATTGTTTGAACATCAAGCAGAAAGTGGCTGCTAGAAACAATAATGTGCGGAAGCTAACTGGAACATCTTGGGGCCAGACACAGTGAGGACATCTGCCCTTTCGCTCTGCTATTCCGCAGCTGAATACGCATGCCCGGTGTGGTACAAATCTTGCCATACCAAAGCAGTTGATGTAGCACTCAACGAAACCTGCCGCATTATTACTGGATGTTTGAGACCTACACCTTTGGAAAAAGTGTATTGCCTTGCAGGGATAGCACCTCCCGATATTCGCCGTGAAGTGGCAGCCAAGAAAGAAAAGAGAAAGGTGTTGAAATCGGAAGCCCACCCTTTGTTTGGATATGAGCCACCACGCCAGCGGCTTAAGTCTAGGAAAAGCTTCTTGAGAGTAACCGAAACACTTGCAGGAACAGCGCAGCAAGCAAGAATTCAAGAATGGCGCGTCAGGAGTCAACATACGAGGATCAGTCAATGGATGACACCAAAAGAGGAACTCCCTCCTGGCCATGTCACAGATTGGGTGAATTGGAGAGCACTGAACAGACTGCGCTCTGGTGTTACGCGGTGCAGGGTAAACCAGAAGAAATACCTTGTGTGTATGTGGAGAAGAGCAGACCACAGCCCATTTGCTGCAATGCAGTTCATGCCCATTCAGCTGCACAACAGAAGACCTGGTTAAAGCGAAGCCAAATGCACTTGATGTTGCAAGGTTTTGGGCTCACATAGTTTAATGTGGCTCTCGCCATTGGAGTATTTATATTATGTTTTATGTTTTTCCTTATCTTTAATTTTAAACTTATGTATGCTTCTGACACGATATAAATAAATAAATAAATATATGCCAGATATATGCTGCAATCTGACCGCAGACAGTTCCTTTTCATACATACATCTTCATTACAGACTTTTATGCCTTTCATCGTTCAGTCTGCGGCTCTCTGTGAATTTACAAAACGCCACCACAAAATTCTGTTTGCAACTAGTTCTGTGGCCTCGTGTTAGTTCAATACATCTTACCTTTAAATCGTTAGAATCTGAGTGCCTTTTCGAAGATGATGTCATTTTAAGAAGGCTGATTGGGGAAATGTGTTATTTCACTGCACGAGAACATTCTGAATATGGAGCATTTTCCTTAATGTGATGATTATGTAAATATCGTGAAATTTTTTCTCGTATCTCAATTCGCTGACGGTGAACTCTATATACAAAAACTATTGAAATATTAAGAAACTATCGTGATCTCTTTGACAACGATCATTTGAGATCCGATACCGTCCAAGCTGGGGAAGATTTCTTAAAAGCGATATCTAATAACAGGAGCGATGGGGACACTGATCTAAGGAAGGATAGCCAGAAAGGCTGGAGGTTTCTTAAACGTCTGAGTTGTAACCAACCAGTTACAGAGGGTCATGCGAATGTTACAGCTAAACAGATTGCCCACCAGCTCGTGGAAAATGGTAAACCTCACCAACAGACTTCAAAATGTTACGGTCAGAAGAATTAGAGTCTAGTCATCTTATGCGGCTTTTCTGTATGGCAGCCATTGGCAGTTCTAAGAGAGTGGGGACACACGACATCAAGTAACAGCAGATTATCCACGAACCTACTACGCTGCCGTAGCATGGGGAGAGGTGTTACTCCCACGTGCTGCGTCCCAGGTGGCGTGTAGGGGGTTCTTACCTGGCTTTCCCGTCGACGTGTGCGAAATAATATAGCTCTCGCGGACCAAACACACAGATCTCTGTGCGTGGAAGACGAGACCAAGGGATGCTGAATTTTGAACCAAATTACTTGTGCTTAGTTCCACTATCCTTGTGATTAGTACCACAAACTGAGGAATACCATGGGTCTGTTAGAGGATCACTGTGTATTTATAGTACCCATCACTATGACGGAGGCTAACCCTTTGCCTAGATTCGGTTAGAGGATCCCAGGGAGATAAAAGAAGCTAACGTCGCTCGGGTGTTTCAGCATCTGGTTGTGGAAACATGGGTGTGCGTTCCGAGGAACTCCACCGGATAGTACGAGTCCCAGAGATTTGTACAACTATATGACGAACACCATGGGTTGCGTTCCAAGGAACATCTGAAGTCTAGGTTTTATCTGTCATTAGTACCCACTATGTGAGGAAAACAACGGGAATGTACGGGTCCCTCAGATTTGCACAACTATGTGACGAACACCATGGGATTGCGTTCCGAGGAACACCACGGGTCTGGGATTTTCCTGACATTCTTACCCACTATGTGGGGAAGACCACGGGATAGAACGGGTCCCTGAGACTTCTGAAACTATGTGACGAACAGCATGGGTCTGGGATGTACCTGTGATAAGTACGCACTGTCAGGAACACCACAGTATAGTACGGCTCCCTGTGATTAGTTCTCACTCTGTGAGGAACACCATGGGATAGGACGGGTCCCTATGATTAGTACCAATATGTGATGAACACCATGGGATAGTACGGGTCCCTCTGATTAGTAACACAATGTGAGGAATACCATGGGATGGTACGGGTCCCCGTAATTAGTTCGCACTCTGTGATGAACATTACGGGATACTACGGATCCCTGTGAATAGTACAAATGTGTGAGGAGCACCACGGTATAATACGGCTCCCTATTATTAGTACCGCTATATGAGGAACACCAGGGTATAGTACGGGTCCCTGTGATTAGTACCACTATGAGAGGAGCACCACGGGATAGTACGGGTCCCTGAGATTTGAACAACTATGTGAGGAAGACCATGTGCTTCGTTCCGAGGAGCACCACGGTATAGTACGGGTCCCTGTGATTAGTTACGCTATGCGATGAACATCATGGGTCCGCGTTGCATGGAACACCACTGGTCTAGGATTCACCTGAAATTAGTACCCACTATGTGAGGAACACCACCGGATAATACGGGTCCATATGATTAGTACCACTATGTGAGGAAATCCAGGTGTTTGCGTTTTGAGGAAAACCACAATTCTGCCGTTTACCTGTCATTAGTACCACAATATGAGGAACACCATCTGTCCGCGTTGCATATCACACCACTGGTCTAGGATTTACCTGAAATTAGTACCCACTATGTGAGGGACACCATGTGCTTCGTTCCGAGGAGCACGACGGTATAGTACGGGTCCCTGTGATTAGTTACGTTTTGTGAGGAACATCATGGGTCCGCGTTGCATGTAACACCACTGGTCTAGGATTTACCTGTGATTAGTACCCACTTTGTGAGTAACACCCCTGTATAGTTCGTGTCACTGAGATTTGTACAACTATGTGAGGAACACCATGGGTTTTCATTCAGAGGAAAACGCCGGGATAGAACGGGTCCCTGTGATTAGTACCCACTTTGAGAGGAACACCCCTGTATAGTTCGTGTCACTGAGATTTGTACAACTATGTGATGAATACCATGGGTTTGCGTTCCTAGGAAAACCACGGGTCTCGTGTTCACCATGGAGAATCACGGGTCTGGGATTTACCTGGCATTAGTACCCACTATGTGACGAACACTACGCGATAGTACGAGTCCCTGAGATTTGTACAACTATGTGACGAACACCGTGGGTTCGCGTTCCCAGGAACACCATTGGTCTGGGGGTCACCTGAAATTAGTACCCACTATGTGAGGAACACCACCGGATAATACGGGTCCATATGATTAGTACCACTATGTGAGGAAATCCAGGTGTTTGCGTTTTGAGGAAAACCACAGGTCTGCCGTAGAACACCACGGGATTGTTCGGGGTCCTGTGATTAGTACCACTATGTGATGAACACAATGGGTTTGCGTTCCGAGGAACACCACGGGTCTGGGGTTTACCTGTCATTTGTACAACAATCTGAACAACACCACGGATAGTACTGTTCCCTGAGATTTGTACAACTGTGTGAGGAAGATTTTGGGTTTGCCTCCGAGGAACACTACGGGTCTGGGTTTACTTCTCATTAATGCACATTATGTGAGGAACACCACGTGTGTGGGTTTTACCTCTCATTAGTACCACAGTGTGAGGAACACCGCGGGATAATACGGGTCCCGGTGATTAGTACCAACTATGTGGGTAACACCACGGTATAGTACGGGTCACTGTGATTACTATTCAATATGTCAAGGAATACCGCGGGGTAGAACGGGTCCCTGTGAATAGTACCCACTATGTGGGGAACACTATGGGTTTGAGTTGCCTATAGGTTGCGCCCTTTTGTGTGGAACACCGAATGTTTACGTTATTTTCTAGAAATACCGTTCTCACAACATAAGGTAAATGTCAAGAGTGTTAGCACGACCAGGGATAAAATAAGCAAAAGGACGACTTACGAATTATCCCAACAGAAGGCCGTCGCTGATTGAGGAAGCTCTGGACACAAGAGGCCTAGCGAATCAACTAAAATAAGCTTAATTAACTAATTGGCTGAAATAATAACTCAAATTAAATTGATCAAACAAAATTTAATTAGGTAAATAATTTAAGAATTTTCGACCTCAAAACTAATTTTTTTTAAATCAATTACCACTGCACAATGAACGTGAACAGCTTTCAGAATAATTAATCAAGGATATCAATTGAAAATAAATTATTTTAACACTAACTCAAATTGCCAGGAGGCAGAAAATCTTTTTGAACAATAAACAAACGTAGATCAATAGAAGATTAAAATCTTAAGACAACTATTACTGAATGAAAGCTGAAATTTCCCTAATGAATTTCTCGGTTACTCCAGGGCTGCATTAAAATTAAATTAAATCCACCAAAAAGCATAACTTCAGTTAACACCATGAAATCATTCGAAACATGGACATAAATCCATAAATAGGATAAATAACCCTAATATTCTCCAAGGTACGGTGGCTTAAACCAAATGAGTTAATCAAACTCATCAGAAAAACCTTCCATATGCACGAAGATCCACGCCAAAAATCAGCTGAAAATCAAGTTACCAACAATAATTCGATACTCAAATGTCAAATTCAACACAGCATGGCCACGGTATGTTTTCATTCTGTTACACAGAGTGTAACAGATGACGAGCACCGAAATCAAAACAAGCACTTGAAGTACCGAGGAAGTCATTAGAAGCCCTACATTAAAGGAACAATGTTTCTCCATTAGTAGCCCGACATTTGATTGAAAATATTATAATAATAAACATAACTTGTTTTGTGCACAAAACCTTAATTAACTAAAGTCAAGAAGATAAACAAATGCCATAATGACCATTACAACTTGAAGCCCGAAAATATTACCATATTACAAGATTATTATGAGGACCTGTTTTAGGAAGTCAATTTCTTTTAAAACCACATGCAGAATTTCAATTTTGAGGTTAAATATCTCCGCGTATTAACACTATTAACTAATCCATTCCTTGGTAGCTTAGTTCAGTACAGAAGATGGATGCAACTTACCTACGAGGTCGAAGGAAACAAGATATATTAAATATTCTAAAAGAATAACCTAATGTTCAGGCCTATTGCCTAGATGGACAATCCATCATCCAGGGTCTAATTTCGCGACCATCTCCTCTTCTTGCATCATGATTTTCTACTCTTCATGAGGCACAATCCACAGAGAATA
The DNA here is from genome assembly GCF_040414725.1 of Anabrus simplex. NCBI lineage: Eukaryota > Metazoa > Arthropoda > Insecta > Orthoptera > Tettigoniidae > Anabrus > Anabrus simplex. The sequence continues at coordinate 129,730,252 of NC_090279.1, read as the reverse complement.
GGTTCCAGCGTCTTCAGGTTAAGAAGCAAAAATCAGAACAACTGCTATCTGCATTGTCGACTGACTACGACTGAGAAAGCTTCACTTCTAGCGCCCAGATAGCAGCACAACTTAGCTACCTCGCTGCTTAAATTCCAAGTCGACCGCTAGATAGCACACCATCACCAATTAGAGAAAGTCCATGGAATCCTGAAGTTTGAATACACGGTGGGCCAGACAAGAAAATGGACACATAATCAATATGCATCGTATCATCGCGAAGATTAATTTTAAATCCATTACACCGTGGTTCTTCTTTACTAGCCGTAGGTACCTTTATGAGGGGCCATTCACCTAGATTTTCGACCTCTTTAGACACAAAGCATAATCGATTCAAGGATGTGCTTTGGAAGCAGCTCCTTGGTCAGTATATACCATTGTTATAAGTTAGCTTCTGGATAGGTGCGCCATTTCGGAGCGGATCCGCTGATTGTTTTAAGTTCATAATAATTGTTCATCGTCGTGTTTATATTTGTATTCGTAGGATTGATTATTGGAATTCTTCTTAATGTTTAATATTCGAGTTGGATCCGCTGATTATCTTGCTTTCGTATTAGTCCATTCATTATTCACAATCAAGATATGAATTCCGGTCAGAGGTTGAATATTTGGACATTTAAATTGTTTTTACATTTCGTATCATTAGGGGCCAAGGAGCTAGATGCTAGGCCTCTTTAAACAATAATCATCATCACATCACGAAGATATGGAGTATACTTGGCTAATTGTTACTCACGTTGCAGTTCCGTCATGAGGAAGGTAATCACTATACAGCTCAGGAGATTTCTGGGTGTGGCCGTTGTATGTTGAGTACAGATTGAAATATGTACACACGGCCGAGTAGTAAACAGTCCTCCCTCTGTTATACATAACGGAAAGGCGAGGTAAGCTGAGCCACAGCTTGTAGGAACACGTCATTCCACTCGACGGCCACAAGCGGTACCAGATTCCCACTTTCACGGCAGTTTCATTTTGCTACATCTTCAGAGCTACACCGACAAAGTGTTTTATGTTTCCTTTCAGATAAATTTCTTGCCGCTTCGGATCACTCTTCCATTTACTGGATGCCACACCTTCAGTACTCTACTGACCTTCATACGGACCGGATTCCTGGGAATGCCCCGCTCAGTTTCCGGTGGGACATTGGCAACTACTAACGCAATTCTACCACGGCATACAGCGAAGACACCAGCCGTGAAAAACTAAACCGAGAGTCTCAGAGAGTTCAGGAAGCTCTCGAGCCTAAGGAGCAGGCAGTGGTGAAGTGACTGCCCGCTTCATCAAGGACATCTTAAAACATCTTCCTTCCAACATATTTACACAAAACTCTAAATTCTCTTGGTTTCTTGCCTGTAGCTCCACATCTCCCTTGCTAGTGTCCTGGCCAGGCATAGTTCACCATCTTTCGAGTCCCAACCTGTACGCTCTTGGTGCGCCTCAACTCCCAATGAGAACGAGACGCCCCGGGAATGCGGAGCCGCACAGCAGCGCGGCCCATCTTCCCTCGGTCCGCACGCGGCGGGACCTTCACTTTCATTGCGCCTTTAGGTTTAGTTTCTACCCAATGACTCGCGCACATGTTAGACTCCTTGGTCCGTGTTTCAAGACGGGTCGTGAAATTACCCGAAGCTTTTGCGCCGCTGACGCGAGTCTAAAAGATTCTTTTGTCCGAGGCATCCCCAAACCAACAGCTGAGCAGGGCCGGAGTCGGGCCGGAGGTCCGTCGTCCATGCCACGTGCCCTCGCTTGTCAGGGGCCGGACGCCTGCCCCGAAGGGCGGCGAATCAACTCCGCGCACACATACCGTCGAGCCGTCGGCCGGAACACCTGGGGTCTGTCCGACGAACACGCCTTGCGACGCGGACGAACAGGCTACACACCCAGGCCTTAGACCGACACCCAACGGGTCGCGACGTCCAACGAGGGGAGAAGTGCGGCCCACCGACCTCCCCACCACTACCCGGCCGAGTAGAAACCCGTTACCACCCTGACGCCGGATTGCTCCGTGCGGGGGGACAGACCCATCTGGCCAAAGCAGGGGAAGAGGCGCGGATAAGGCTTGAATCTCCCCGGTTGAGGTATTTTCGGGTTTCTCACGTTTACCCCCGAACGGTTTCACGTACTCGTGAACTCTCTCTTCAATGTTCTTTTCAGCTTTCCCTCACGGTACTTGTTCGCTATCGGTCTCGTGGTCATATTTAGCCTTAGATGGAGTTTACCACCCACTTACGGCTGCATTCTCAAGCAACCCCACTCTAAGGAGAGATCCTCCCGGAAGCCGCAGCGGTCTCTACGGGCCTGGCACCCTCTGCGGAGCGTGGCCCCATTCAAGGAGGACTTCAACTCGCCGCAGGTTCCCTGTTAAGTGGACCCACCCAAACACCACATTTCCCGGCAGGGTGAACCTGCGAGATTCGGTGCTGGGCTCTTCCCTGTTCGCTCTCCGCTTCAAAGGGAATCTTGTTAGTTTCTTTTCCTCCGCTTAATAATATGCTTAAATTGAGCGGGTAGTCTCGCCTGCTCTGAGGTCGTGTTTGGTTTGTGCGTGTCGCACAAAATGTTCGGTCGCTGCACACACACAGCACACACTTTCGAGCTTGGTCGCGGGCAAGGGCGGCGAACCGGCGCCAGGAGACACAAAGACGCTGCGCGGACCAACCCCCCCGTCTCACACACTCTCAGCGGTGGTGTCGACCGATCCAGCTCCCCCAGGGTGAAGCTCTTTTCAGGAGACGCGGCGGCGGCCGTGGCCGCACGAACCGCGACGCTCCCACCCTTCGAACACAATGTCGCGTTCAGTTTTAGCAACCGACCCTCAGCCAGGCGTGGTCCGGGAACGGAATCCATCGAAATGGTGCCTTAAATGAAGACATCCAATTTTGACACAAAGTAGAGGCCCATTTCAACCAGGACCGCTGTTCCTATCATAAGGGTATTGCTGACTTAATTTGACGATAAAGATCAGGGGGCTTGATAGCCTATTATCATTGTCACTGAGCTGGCTGCGGTTGGAGTTCTGGCTACGGAATTCGGGAGTTATACGAAGTACGTACAGAAAGTAAGTTCCGTTTGGTAATAAAACTAAATTGTGTACAGATACAGAAAAAATATGTATTGCACAAAATTCCACAACTCTTAAACTACTTTTCCCCATAACTGCAGACATTTGTCATAGCGCGGCACACGTTTTTGTATACCTTCTTCCTAGAAGTTTGCCGCCTGTGTCTTCAACCAGATGGAAACATTTTCTTTCAGCACTAATTGTAAACCTGCGGTTTTCCCGGATCTTGTGAAGCAGTTCTTCTGTAACCAAAGATGGACGCCCACTTCGTTCTTCATCGTGCACGTCACTACGTCCTTCATTGAACTGTCGGACCCACCTTCTCACCATTGAATCACTCATCGCATTTTGTCCGTAAACGTCGCAAATTTGCCGATAAATTTCAATTGGTTTCACTTTCCTAGCATTCAGAAAACGAATCACAGATCTGATTTCACAAGCGGCGGGATTTTCAATCAACACGGACATTGTAAACAAGCACAACAAAGCGTACGTGGCTGACAGCAATCTCAAAATGGCACACGCTTCTTCTCCTTGATACAGAGCGTCTACCGTGCATGTGCGGACCTGCGATCGCAGCGCTGCAGCGGAGATAAATTGAAACGGAACTTACTTTCTGGGCGTGCCTCGTAAAATGAAGACATCCTTTGGTTCGGATTCCACATTACACTAGAAACCCTTGGTCATGATCAAGGTATATATGTTCATGAAAGACAGGAAGTTTCCTTGCAGAAGAGACTAATTCATCTTGGTGTTGCTTTATTCCCAGTTGTCCAGAGACTTCTTTGGTTACATGGTAAATTGGCTATAGTATATGATATTGGTCTGGATGGAAAAGATATACGAAACGTTGCCAACCTGTATTAACATCAGTTCTCATCTCTTAAGGTTGATAACACCAACGCCTGTGCTATTGAAATAAAGCAATGGATGAGGCAAGGCTCTGTTATTACTCCACTCCTCTTCAATAACTTCTATGAAAGGGTGCTTTTCTGATATCAGTATTGTTAAAGGAATCGTGAAAAATAATCTGCCATATGCGGATGATACCCTTCGGTTTGCAATAAGTGCTGAAGGTCCACAGATATTAGCGAATTGTGTGGTCAAACAGAGTTGTGCGTTTAAACACGAAAACTACTAACTTAATGATCGTAAGAAAACATGTCATTCAACCTATAAAGTTGAGAGTAGCTGGCACATCACTAAAGCAAGTCCAGTATATTAGGTCTCTCACCTGCATACTTGATCACAGCTTGAGCAGTCCTGTTGAAACACTATGTCCCAAAGACTGCCTTCAAGAGAATTATTTAAATCCTCTGTAACAGGGACTTCATTTTCTCCGTCCATGTTTACTTCGGTGCTGTGTATCTCCTGCCTTACTTAATGTTGTTGAGGCCTGAACACCATCCTTTGAGATGTGGGGCTACAGTACTCCGAGCTGGAGGTCACGTACAATATCAGAATCAATATCATTCGAAATTTTTTTTGCTAGGGGCTTTACGTCGCTCATCCGAAATTATGAGGTACTGCAGTGGTCTACACGTTTAGAGAATAATAAGTTAAAACCAGATCCATGCTTTTCACGTGAGGAATGAAGAAGCATCTTGAAACTAGCAGATCAGGTGGATGGCAGAGGTACTGGAACACAGTGATACACCTATGTACCTGTGGCCACACTTTGCAAGTATCAATGCGCCAACTCCGAAGCAAAACTTCTCTCTCACGATGCTTTGACATGATCAGGCTGGGCTCCTCATTCAGATCGCCTGAAACTTGCGAAACTTGAATAGAAGTTGCTCCGTAACTACGGAGAGCCCTGGACGACGTAGAAGTCTTCAAAGAGAGTGCGAATTGCGACAACGTAAAGAATAACATCCACCTGATACTAGTGCTCATATCTGGCACTATGCAGCACCACTGTAATATGTATAATCTCTCTTGTAATTTTTACTCCATTATGCGACTGACACAAATAAATAAATGACCTCCTTCAGTTTATCTCAAAGATATACTTTAAGGAAAGAGGTGTAGTAGAAGAAGGAGAAAATCTTGGCTACGGACTGTACGAGAATGGTATGGACTCGGTACCCCAACTTGCTGAGGACAAGGGTCAGATCGCCCCGATGACAGCCGACCTATGATAAGGATATTGTAGAAGAAGAACAAGACGATGAATCATTGCCAGATATATCTGTACAACGTAGAATGCAATAAGCCTGAATTATTCCGCCTCGTGTGGCTTAAATACTGTTTCAATAATAGACATGGCCTAACTGTCACTGCTGAATGTTTCATACGGCACAGCGACACACGGCGCACTTCCGTCTCGGAATCCAAGAGAAACAGTGCTTCGCGATGGCGTGGTGGAACATGAACCACGTTTCATAGCTAAGTCTAATTCACGAACTAAAATGTTCGACGTTCTAATACAGACAAAATATGAGGATCATGAAGTATTTAATGTGCAAATGTACAACGTACAGTATGATAAATATATGATGCACAGTATTGTAGTACCAGTATATAGTACCAGTAATATACAGCGTTTTCTTCCTCATTACGCGCTTACAATGGTACTAAAAGCAATCAATTTTTCCGTTAAATGCACATTAAAACAGTAACTAATGTGAATAATTATAAAATAATTAACGAAATTTAAAAACAGTTCAAAATAGTTATTCTATATGTACGTAATCCAGTTGCAAAAGTAGTCTAAGTAAGTGGACCAACTTGAATAATTATAAAATGAGTAATTAAATCTCAGAAGAGCCCAAGTTCGGTATTATGTGTACAGTAACACACTTGGTCTATTCCAGTTTAAAATTTTACTTCGAATTGAAGTTTTAAAAAAGTAATTTTAGAAACTTTTGCACTTGGCAAACGGAAGCGACTTTCTCTTATAATATGACCCTGCTTTGAGAACAATAATGTAATGTTTCCGTGTGAAAGACCTTACATTGTGGAGTGCATTGTTATTTTAATCACTTGACTCGCGATTCGGAATATAAAGAGTCTCGGCTTATCTTCAGGGCAATGTCACGCGGAGTGTTTCTATTGTGGCGAGGAGATGATCAAAGCACCGTCACTGTTTCAAAGCTCTGCTGTTCCGAAGCATCGATGGTTCCTGTTCACGCGACATGACACACGAAGTGATCTCAATGTTTCGAAACAGTGAAGCCTTGATGTGTTGATTGCGCCGGCACAGTGTTTCGAAGCCTACTGGGCCTACGGTATAAATGTGAGGTAATCTAGAGGCACCTTCTCTGAAATATAAATGCACATTTTTCGCTTATGAACATTGAGAGTGGATGGCAGATGTTCATACATCTCAGTAGCTTGTACCGTCACGCAGGAGTATTGGCAGATATCCACCTCGTTAATACGGGGTGCATGACAGTACCTCGAAGTGTTTCGTCGTAGATAAGTACAGAAATATTACGGCAATCACCTCACAACACGATGGCAGCTGCTTTAAAATTGGAGATATATTTCTTTCTCTTCTACTGTTTTTCAAATATTAAATTTTACACTTTGCTAAACAAATAACAATTCAGGTACAGATCTGGCTTGTTAGCTTGGGTACAATGTTTGAAAAATTAGATAACAATAATTTAACAATATGAGCATGAAGCTCCCTAATTACAATTTTTAAATCAGCGCTACTGATCCTTTCAATCAACTGTCAAGGAGACGGATCTTTCAATTTCTACATCAGGGGAAGAGCTTTTTGTTCTACAAATTCACATTTTTGTAGACTATTCTCGAAATTTACAAGTTCCTGGCCTATCCAGGCACAACTTACATTTAACAAAATGAAACAGTACTTCCTGTCCTAACTGCTCAGCAGTCTAACTGCCTAAAAATGAAGTGAATGATGTTAACTGTAACAGGGGCAACAAGTACCGATCCTACCTGACCTTTGGTAAAAACAAAAGGTAAAGTTACTGGCCGAAAATCGAAATGGTAAGGAGGCGAACACATTCACTACTTGATATTTACATAAAATTCTTAAAACCCTATTTGGGCTTATGGCCCGACGTTAGAGAGGTGACTACATGGAGAAAATATTTAAGTTACAGAAATGCCAGGTGGATTTTAACGGTTACAAAATCATGGTCACCTCAATGTCAACTTGAGAGGGAATACATGAGAGTTACTCACTCTCTATTCTCTGATTATGGTTAAGTTATTTTGACTTGTTTGAATTTTACATTTAAAGTTTGAAATATACGTTTGACAAAATGAAAGTTACATTACTAACGGTTTGAAACTTTCCTCTCAAGCTAGCTCTCAAAACTATCACATAGTTAAGACGAAACTGCCATTATCTCGAGCTTGTGGACCTCCAGAAGATGGTCGAGGGAGCCTCCGTTACGTACACGCTCTAGACTGGAGCGATCGCAAAGGACATCATGGCTCATCAGCCCTCGGCTTTTATAGCGGAGAGGAAAATCCAGTCCCTGACACACCCCAAATTCTTATTGGTTAATTTAATAAATATCAGAAATTTTTTGATTGGTCGATAAATAAATATACAACATTTTTCAGCGGCCAACGCTTTAAACGTGTGGGAAGAGATAGCAGTGTTGATAACCTTTGAACATCTAAAACAAACACTAAATATTCCTGTTTAGGAAACCTTAACGCACAAAATTTATCCTGATTTTTAATAGTTCATCTTCACCCCAGAGGGCACAACATAAGTCGATAGTAGTGACATATGTCGAGAAACGTTCACACTATTTCCAAAATGGGTTTCAGATTTCATGATCTTCATGGACTTCTACAAGTCACTAGTTTTAAATGCACGAGTCGGGCATACCTCTGGTACAGTAACCATGGCATGGATCTGTTATGTTCTACCACAGCAGTGATGTGTCGTACATGTGGATTTGACTCTTGTTTGCGATCTGATGCTCTTCCTGAGGCCAAGCCTACGTGATGGAATGTACCGGTAATCCCTATTGCGTGTTGGTAGTGTTGCGTAAATATGAAGAGGAAAATTCTGCGACAAACACAAACACCCAGTCCCCGATCGTGAACCAAGACCAATTACAATATTATCAGACCTGAATGCATACAGTAGCGGCTCGGGATCAATTCCGCCAATGGGGCCCGATATAGAGTTTTCGGCCATGGAAATGGGATTGCGGCAGATATTTCTGAAACACGGGTATCTATACCGTACCACAAAAACTCCAAAGGAGAGTACGTACAGCAAAATATATCGGCCTAAATATATACACTAAATAGTTAATAATGAAGAAATAGAAGTGAACTCACCAAATGGCACATTACGTATACAGTGGTTGAGCACTGGCAAACATTTCTATGACTCTGTTGTTGAAGTTGGGCATTTCACCAGCGTCCTCCTTATGAATTGAACAAACAGTGAGCGAATTCAGTCTGCTTTGAAACTTCGCTCTGATTTCGCTGCTGAAACTGGCGTAGTTAGTGCAATTTGTAGAGTTTTGTGTTCCTCAGAGAACGATTCTTCGGAGGAATGCTTCATGAAGAATGTGAAAAAATCACAGGCAGAAGGAAATATCCTTAAATTATAATTGCGATAAATCACTGAAAGTTCATTTCTCAATTTATCTTGGTAGACAAATGGACTGAAACTTAATGAAAAAGTATTGACTAAACTCGTTGGGAAAATTTCTCTGAACGTAGCAAACTTTTCGGAACAAAATTTCGAAACTCCTTAATGTATAAGACTGTGGTAATCGGTCTTTCACTTGGTTGATCACTATATCCCACACTTCGTTGGCATCTACAATCAGATTTAAACCAGAACTCTGTTTAGAGCTTTTTGCTGCTGGAGTAGAACATTCATCATCATCTATCCGATACCTTTCATTATTTTCTCTCTTATTTCTGAAACAGCTGATTCAGAATGTTGTAGTGCATTGGGTATGGTAACTGCTTTGGCACTCTGCATCGCAATCGTGTTATACAAAATAAATACATTTTGCAGTCTCAAAGAAGAATTCCAGAAAAAAATACACTGACTGACAGAGCAAATGCAACACCAAGAAGGAGTGGTTCGAAAGGGATGAAAGTTGGAGAAAAAACAGAGACGGCACGGACGAATAATTGATGTTTATTTCAAACCGATATGCAGGTTACACAATGCGCACGGCATCGACTCAGTAGGATGTAGGACCACCGCGAGCGGTGATGCACGCAGAAACACGTCGAGGTACAGAGTCAATAAGAGTGCGGATGGTGTCCTGAGGGATGGTTCTCCATTCTCTGTCAACCATTTGCCACAGTTGGTCGTCCGTACGAGGCTGGGGCAGAGTTTGCAAACGGCGTCCAATGAGATCCCACACGTGTTAGATTGGTGAGAGATCGGGAGAGTACGCTGGCCACGGAAGCATCTGTACACCTCGTAGAGCCTGTTGGGAGATGCGAGCAGTGTGTGGGCGGGCATTATCCTAATGAAACAGAGCATTGGGCAGCCCCTGAAGGTACGGGAGTGCCACCGGCCGCCGCACATGCTGCACGTAGCGGTGGGCATTTAACGTACCTTGAATACGCACTAGAGGTGACGTGGAATCATACGCAATAGCGCCCCAAACCATGATGCCGCGTTGTCTAGCGGTAGGGCGCTCCACAGCTACTGCCGGATTTGACCTTTCTCCACGCCGACACCACACTCGTCTGCGGTGACTATCACTGACAGAACAGAAGCGTGACTCATCGGAGAACACGACGTTCCGCCATTCCCTCATCCAAGTCGCTCTAGCCCGGCACCATGCCAGGCGTGCACGTCTATGCTGTGGAGTCAATGGTAGTCTTCTGAGCGGACGCCGGGAGTGCAGGCCTCCTTCAACCAATCGACGGGAAATTGTTCTGGTCGATATTGAAACAGCCAGGGTGTCTTGCACATGCTGAAGAATGGCGGTTGACGTGGCGTGCGGGGCTGCCACCGCTTGGCGGCGGATGCGCCGATCCTCGCGTGCTGACGTCACTCGGGCTGCGCCTGGACCCCTCGCACGTGCCACATGTCTCTGCGCCAACCATCTTCGCCACAGGCGCTGCACCGTGGACACATCCCTATGGGTATCGGCTGCGATTTGACGAAGCGACAAACCTGCCCTTCTCAGCCCGATCACCATACCCCTCGTAAAGTCGTCTGTCTGCTGGAAATGCCTCCGTTGACGGCGGCCTGGCATTCTTAGCTATACACGTGTCCTGTGGCACACGACAATACGTTCTACAATGACTGTCGGCTGAGAAATCACGGTACGAAGTGGGCCATTCGCCAACGCCGTGTCCCAATTATCGTTCGCTACGTGCGCAGCACAGCGGCGCATTTCACATCATGAGCATACCTCAGTGACGTCAGTCTACCCTGCAATTGGCATAAAGTTCTGACCACTCCTTCTTGGTGTTGCATTTGCTCTGTCAGTCAGTGTATTCTGAATTGTTAAAGTAATATTTTAAACCAAAACACTCCCTTAATTTTACATCATCCCAACCATATTCGTTCTCAATCTTCTCAAAACATTACAATAAATGTGATTTCTTTTAAGACCATACGGCATGTTGTTGAATCGAAATAGTCCAAAAGGGTTGATTACGGCTGAGATTTCTTTATCTTCATCTGCTAAGCATGTCTGCGATGGTTTCCACACACCCGTTTAAACTGCCAATGCCCACACAATGTACGAAATTGATCTATGTATTTCATTTTAGATTGTGTTAGCTACATTACGAAAAACAAAGCAAAACTAAAAATCTAGAGGAAAAGTGTTCCACAAAAAGAAGAAATACAGGGATGCCACCTGTAGATTACATTGGTCAGTATAGTTATACTTTGCAGCCTGCTGGTAGCCTACTTTCAATTGCGAACACAGCTGCTGCTCCTAACGCATATTGGACTGTCGCGGCTGCTGGGCCGGTTTTGATCCTTGGTAAGGCTCAAAGGCTACGAGGTAAGCAAATCGCGTAGGAATTGATCACAGTTTAAGGCCGAACCTTAGAGGTTTCCCCTTGCTTGGTGCTGTGACTGCTGGAATAGGAAACCATAGCTTCATCCACTGCAAGATCACTTGAACCGATTCCCTCAAATTGCTGCCCAAAGTTTTGATTAAGAAATTTGAAGTATCTTTGTACCTTGCTAAGTTCGTTATTGAGGGGAAGATTCATATTTTCTGAAGGGTACAAATACTGATTAATTTTTGGAAGTGTATTTCTTCTCATGCTTTGAAAAGTAAGTTATTGTAACATCTGATTTTATTTCCAAAAAACATTCATATGTTTTCCAGATGCGTTTTGCCAGTCAAAAATAGTACAGTGATATAAAACCTTATGCCATCTGAATTTATGTCTAACATTTGGTTCCTGTGCACAACGTATAATTTTGACATTTTCACAATGAGATTCTTCTTCTGCAATGAACAGTAATTCAAAACATTGAACTGGAGAGAGTTGCGGTCCGTCATATTCTGAAGGTTCCTCATGCCCGTCCCTCACCCAATCGGAAAATAAAATTCTCCTCCGTAGCTGCCCACAAATTATTGTATTTTTTCTTGGAGGGTGCTCGTTTATTTGCCCCAGAAAAAGCAGGCGCCTACTTCATTTCATTAGAAGGTACCTGCGTACCATCATCTGCTGATATATTTATTTGCGTTGTCAACCTCAACATTCTACCTGGAGGGGGATTGAGATCGATAGAATTAGTTGCCTCATCGCCACTTCTCTCATCTGTAATATACCTGTCATTTTGTAGAAACATAGTAATATCATCTATAGATCTATAGATCTTCCAACATTTCTAGTACCTCATTCAATTTAAGACTGAAAAGGGAGAGAAAAAACTAACTGAATATCAGATACTATTCATAACTGAAACTGGACAAAAGGGCCTACTTTATGTGACCAATGACACATATAGGTAACATCATGCCTTTCATGTCAATAACACATGTTTAAATTATAATATTATGCTTAAGAATGTATCACTTTCATTTCTGACCCTTTAAGCAATATACAAGCATCAACTGCAAAATATAATTACATTTTATCGCACGCTTTCCATTCCATAATAACGCGCAGTTGCAGTTCCTTCTCCTCTTCAATCCAGTCTGTTACCTCTTGTACTTGAGCGTGAGCTGACTGACCAGTGCAGGTTGCGAATTTAAAATGTTCCATTTCAAATTCCAAGACCTTTCTTTGAGTACTTCCAACAGGCAGAGAAGTTCAAACAGGAAATTTGATTAATATTAGGTCCCACCTGTAGGTGACATTGGGCTTTGACAGATTAAGAAAGGATTTCAGCTTCGTCATTCCACAAAGAGAAATGCATTTTACTGAATCATTCCTTTTTGATAACTCGTTGAGAACTTGCTTCACAATTTGTTACTCCAAATGTAATGTAGACTAATAGACCGCCTCAATCTTGATTCGCAGTGTAGCTTTTTCCTTCACTTTTGAAGGGAATTCGACGATGCACACTTTCTAGGTCAGCGGGATGGGTTTTAAAGGTTGATACAGTCACTGTGTTCTTAACCAAAATTTCCGAGCTATGAATCTCTGTGGAGCATGGTAAGCATTATGAAATGAAAAATCGTGTACCTGTTGTTTGAAACCGACATAAATCTGTAGCTCTCAAGGTTATCACTCCCTTCACCAAAAGCAATAAGATACGTAAGAGACTAACATCATCACCCTAAATCGAATTGGTGAGGGGAGATCGATTTGGCTAAATTTGATGAGAGGGAGAGATAAAATGTTATACACCCAGCACTTGTTCAGCGTGTGTAGCCAGTAGGCCGAGGTGTGAATATGAAAGGCAGATTAGAGCAGAAGTAGGGTGAAGCAGTTATGTACAATTAAAAGTTTGGTACAGAATAGGATGGCATCAAACCAGTCTATGGGCTGATAACTCAAACAAAAACAACAACAAATGTAGAACGACATAGCAGGCTTGTTGGCACATGTGTTGAAATGTACAGGTGACAATTTTCAGAAATTATGGAGGACTCCATCCCATAGGTTTGGTGAGTGCCCGGACCCTACCTATCCAGACCAGTGGTCTTGTCATTAGCCAGACTAGTGGTTTCGTCACTAGGCAGACCAGTGGTCTTGTCACTATCCAGACCAGTGGTCTTGTCACTAGGCAGACCAGTGGTGATGTAACGTAGGGTACTAGAATCCTGAGGGCAGCTTCGTGGCTTTAAACTTGTGGTATGCCCCCCCACCCCCGTCCCCAAGCCGCCTTGGTGAGCAGTCATCCCTAAGCTTTTCTCACCAGCCGGACCTAACCCATCCAGCCAAATGGTCTTGTAAAGATTCCTAAGTTGGCAGCCTTGTGTTGCCACTGTTCGAGCCACGCCATATTGGACCTGTTCGTGAATGGTGGAAATGGAGATGTGTTTACACATAACCATCTTAATATGTTCATTGGGCTGTATAAAATAAACCCATTCATCTTGTTGCCTGTAAATTATCCTGTGCCTTTCGTCGGAAGGAAGATGATCGGGATCTCCTTAAGTGTTCTTCACACAACATTGATCGAGGATGCCATTCAGCCTACCAGTAAATATTGGCTGTATTGAGTTTTGCACAAGTTGCTTCATAAATTGTGTTTCTCCAGATGGCATATCATCACAGTTCTTGTATGAATGGTATGTAGTTGGCGCAGAATGAGTGTTGTCCTTTAGTAAGTTTGCAACAAGGTAAGAAGCTGAACCACAGCTTATAATTTACTTTTTTATACTGAATAACGCTGCTTTAAGGGCTCATTTGTTCATAGGCTGTCTGAACTTGGCTCCTTACTCTTTGTATTTCCTCCATATTATTCTCTTGGAATCCTGAATGTTAACTGTGAATTATCCTGTTTTAGAAAACAAGACGGCAGGAAGTGGGTATTTTAGGTGTGACTCAATTTTGTTGTAATTTTCAAAATGAATTGATTATAATTTCTACGTTAAAATTTAATTAATGAATTAACCTTTCCCGCAGTATCAAAAATGTGTTTGGAATAAATAAATCCGTATAAACAAATTAACTTAAATTAATATGACATTCATTGTGAGTTTTTAGAAGTCTACTCAATAATCTCGTGTGGTAAAATACAATCAATCATGAAGTTTATTGTCTTAACTTACTTTTCCATATCCTCGTCTACGGACTCAGTGCCACAAACAAGACAAATCATGAAGGTATGTAATATATATGTAATATGTATCACTCAAATGTCCTCCTTTTCCATATCATACCTTTATTATGTGTTATTTACCCGTAACAATACTCAACATTTTTATAAGTAAAAACTCTCCCTTCGGCAAACTCGTATCTATATATATGCTTCATAGAGATTTAGAGAAGAGGTGAAGCTCGTTGTTTAATGAAACTGGTCTCCGCTGGAAATAGTTCCCCCTACACGTGACAGCTTACACTGATAAAGAGAAGGATCATGGAGGATGAGAGCTATCCACGGGCTTTTGTCTCTCTGTGTCTCTGCTCGTCTGATAGCGATCGCATGATTTCATTGGTACAAATTGAAACATACAAATCTCGGAGTTTCCATTTCATGGTGTAGCTGTTCTGAGCGCAGTTGCTGTTGCTGTATCAAAATGGACAGCAATGCTGAGAGACATGTTAATTAGCAAAGTAGAGAAGAGACCCTGGTTATGGCAGCTTTCCAATAAAGGCTTATAGGGAAGTGTAAAAGCAACCTTAACTCTTCGTTAGACAACTCGCTGATGTATCCGAAAAAGTCTCCTTCGCTTATTCCACCTCCTCATATGTTTGGATAGGCTCTGAACAGCTGTTACTTCATTTTGGAACACTGGCACGGACTGATACACACTTCGCTGTGCAACTCCGTCAAAATGTGCGGCGCAATGCAACACGCCTTGTTCATAAGATTGCTGTGGATTGTGGAACATGTGTATGAACACTGGATGCTGCAGACAGTCTTCTCTCGTAATTCATATGCATTCCTAGACAGAGTCGTCTGACTGGTAAACAAATTCTTTCAGCACGTCCTATATGTAGGTGTCTACAGGTGTGAGATCTGGAGTGCCGAACAAAGGACCATTGTGAGGTAACACGTGCTGTACCAAAGAACCCAGTGGACACCTTTCATGTTACAATGACAAACCTGATGTTCATAGCTTGTTTGTAATTCCAGCATTGTTTGTTTCTTTCTACTCAAAATGTATTTGTTAGTTCTTTTACGTCTGAAGTTGTCTACCAAGTGATTGAGACTGATCCACACGTTCATCTTATAGGTTTTTTTACACAAGTCTACGTACTTGTGAATGTAACAGTTATTGCGAGAGAAGCAATCAGCTCTGTAACACGTGACCTAGCTGTGTATCGGCCATCACTTCCTGCAGCTTGTCACACTCTCTCTTCCCCGTATAACTTGGAAGGAGTGATAAGGTAAGTCTGTAAGGCTTCGTGGCCTCATTAAATTTCATACCTTTAATGTTTACCTCATTAGAAACTGAGTCTAACCATTGTCGTCTTAGTCTGCTACTTCACTTACCCTCTGTGGCTGAGTCCATTATTCCCCTCGATAACACATCATCCTCCATTCGCCTTACATGATCCCAAAAATACGCAGGTTTACACATTTATCGAATGAGTTCATTCATAACTTGGCCTTTATCTCCCTTCATTCTGAATAATCTCCTGCCATTGTCTCCACCTGTTTGAACCAGCAATCATTCTCACTCATTTAATGTCTGTTACTTAAAACTCATGAATAAGATATCCCACTTCCAATAATTTTACTCCCTTGCAGCAAAGTTCCTCTGAAAACAGACCGATGTAGAGATACTGTCTCACAACTGCGAGCTACTTGCAGTAACCCTTCACAAGCAGGGCCGCGACTCACTGTTTTCTCGAGATGTCCACTCCTATTCTGTAGCAACTGGTATCCAGAGTCTCAGTTCCATTTACCAGGTCATTCAGCTGTTGTTCCTGATTCATAAACTGACTACAGTAACCTACACCATGAACTATTAATATAAATTTTATACCATGATAACAGGTTTAAGAATTAGTAGGATAACTGCAAGGACTCTGTAGAAAGTAGGCCTAATTTTCACAAGCCCACAATTCTGTAAAAGTAGTTGTTAACATACTGAGTATCCGTTCCCATTAAAAATATTAAAATCGTATGATCATCATGCCAATATTTATATTAAATTTTTGTGTATTCTCAGAGTAAATTCAGTTTGTTCAAAAGGTTGTTTGAGGAGAAATATTCTCTTCTCTTGCGTGTATACTTTATTTTATTGATAAACAAATTTTTGAGTGCCTGTAGATAATTGTCGATGCTCGTTATAAAGGTTTATTTATTTATTTAATCGTATGGTGATTATAACTACAAATTTATAAGTTCAGGTCCAAGTGTTTCAGCCACTCTACAGCACTTTCTGAAAAATGAAACAGGTCACTGGGGCTTCCGGTGTAGGTATGAAGAGGGCAGCGCGGGATGACATGGTCCATGGTCTGCTCCTCTTCATTGCATTCACTAATTGGAGAAACCATCCAAACCCACATATGGTGTAAGAAATAGCAGCGTCCATGCCCAGTTCTCAGTCTGTTGAGGCGACACCATAGTTTTCTTGGGAGGTCGAATCCCTTCATTTTCAGGGTTGGATTTAGGTCATGAGCATTTGTTCCAGATGTAGAAATTGACCACTCATCCCGCCAGCTCTCGTTCAGATTAAAATTATCCCTCAAGAGTCGGCCAGCGAGTATACTTGCTGGTCTCCTAGATCGAAGTCGTCGTGGCGATGGGTAACAACATTTCTGGTGAACTGGTAATGAGGTAGATGACCAGATCTTCTTTGCTTCTCTCAGCAGAGCTTCCTTTCTCCTCAGGTGGGGTGGTGGGATATGACTATGTACGGGTAACCAGTGGCGAGGTGTTGCCTTTACACTACCAGTTATGCAGAGCATGGTATCATTCAACTTAGTATCCACTTTATGCACATGTGCACTTTCCAGCCTTACTGGGGCTCAGTATTCTGCTGCAGAGTAGACGAGACTGATACCCGTTAATCGTAAGGACTCAGCCGAAGCTCCCCAGGAACTGCCACAAAGCTTGTGTAGGATGTTATTCTCATAGTTTGCGAGTTGGTTGCTGAGATGAAAACATGAAACCTCGGTCTTAGAAGTACTTGGGATCACACGCCAAGACTTGAACGAAGTTGCCATTTTGACCAAGTCTGCTGAAAGAATGTCTTCTCCATCCTCGAAATTTCTGCTTTGAGCTACCAATGCAATATCGTCTGCATAGATGAACTTAGTAGCTGTGGTTGGTGGTAAGTCATGGATGTCTAGGTTGAAGAGAACTGTGGCCAATACTGATCCCTGTGGCAGACCGTTATTTAATTTTCTTTTGCGACTTTTAGAATCACCTACGAATACTACAAACTCTCTTTCACAGAGCATGTTGGAAATTAGGTTTTCAATTTCCAAGCAGGGAATTACTCCCAGCACTTTAAGAATTAGTCCATGTCGCCAGACAGTATCATATGCACTTGTCAGATCAATAAAGACAGCTGTTGATTTTAACTTCTTTTGGAAGCCTGCCTCGATGTGAGTGGTAGGAGACAAAACTTGATCAGTGCAGCTACGATTTCTTCTGAAACCAGCTTGCTCTGGGGGAATTACAGCGTCAATGAGTGGTGCTATCCTAGTGAGGAAGACTAGCTCCAAGAGTTTATAAGTGCAACTGAGAAGTACTATTGGGCGGTAGTTTTCAGGTCTCTGCTCCGACTATCCAGGTTTAAGAAGGGCGATCACCTTTGACCGTTTGAACTGCTTCGGCAGGTTATTAGTCTGAAGGATGTAAGTAAAAAGAGAAGTAATCCATTTTGTGCTATGTGGACCCATATTTCGAAGGAAATCGTTGAAGATATTATCAGGGCCAGCAGCCTTACCGGTTTTCAGCATTTTGATAGCAGCTTCAACTTCCTGAATAGAGAATGGTCTAAACAGTTCCTCATTATTCTTTGTTCCATGTTTGAGCTCGGTGAGCTTACGTTTCACAGTTCTCGTATGGCATTTATCTCTCTTGGCTCGGGTGACTTCAACCATTCTATTTGCAATGGCATCTGGACTCAAGTTAGTTCACTGCTCTTTAGAATAATGTTTTCCAGTAAGTCGATTTAAGACTCTCCAAGCTTTTCTGCTCGATTTTGCAAAGTCCATATCTTTCACTGTTGCTTCCCACTTTTCTCCCCTGTCCTTGTCTAATGACCGTAGAATCTGTGGTCCTATTTCATGGCTGCCTGTTGTCAAAAGCGTCAGAAGGTTTCATCAAAGTTAATAGAGCACTGTCAATGATAATGATTCCGCCTGTAAGCAAACTATTAATGTATGGCTAAGTTTGTGTGTAATCTGTTCATGGCTATCAGACTCAATATATAATTAGTTTAGCAACATCAGACGATTGTTATCCAAACGCAATTTTTGTTTTATAAAAAAATGTTAGGTCCACAATTTGTGAATGTTTATGTGTAGTGTACCATAATTGTGAATTTTTATACTACCGTACCGTATATCTAGATTAATTCAAACTTAGTACAATACAATCTGTACCTCAAATGTCCATAAAGAATGACCGAAACATGCTTGTTCTTTTAAGTAAACTTGAAATGAATTTGTAACCCCCTCCGGAGGTTGAATAAGGTTTTGAATAGGAGGAAAAAACAAAGAATAATACTTTGCACAGTTCAGCACTGACAATACAGATAATGAAGTTTATACAGTTTAGTCCTGATTATTTTCAGACGTTTACAGAAGAGACTGAAAATAATGTAGTTTACATTAACTTTGTATTTACCTTGATAGTCTAGTAATAGAGAAGGGACCTTCCGCATTTGTACACAATGAAAGTGGCGTTCTTGTATTTGCCTGGGATGTTTCTCAATGCAGTGAAAACTTCGGTAATCGTTGTCTCAGTAACTGAGTGGAAGATCTGAGAACAATAGTTCGAAGATTTATTTGACACCAATCCCAGGCTAATGGGTCGAATAGTTCATGAGAAAGAGGTCGTATACTTTGGCGTGTTTTGTCGTCCGTTACTTTGCTGCGCGCACTATGCACTCCCATTTCTTTTGTTAATACGCCCATTCTCGCTTCGCTCAGTTTAGTCTGGTGTAGTGCTGATATCGTCTGATTTATTAAACCTGTATTACTTCCCTTTCATTCAAACTGCACCGTGCCATCCTTCCGCTCCACGCAATGTCATTTCAAATTGTCAGCGGGTCAATTAATTATGAAAATCAGCTCAAAATTGGCCTATTGACTTTGTAATTGATTGGGTGGTTTATCTCTATATCCTTTTTCTCAACTAATAAGGAGTCATAGCAGATTTCAAGGCACTGAAAGAATTACGGTATATGAATTCACCAGATGATGTCAACATTCATATCAGTGAAGAGATTGCGATTTCTGCTATCAATCTACATGAGGAAACATCCCGTAATGAAACGTAGATCTGCTAGATTCGTCTTCGTGCTCTCAAGCGGATAGGGATCAGACTATTTCAAACACTTCAGAGAGAAAGGCAGAAACACTGATTAGGGATGATTCATACATACAAGGAAGGTAGAGGTCTTTACCGTCAAAGGTATACCACTTCCATCTCTACAACATTTATTACTTTAAGAGCAACAACAAAATGATGTTGGTGCTGCAGGTGTCTATACCCCGTATGGATGTCGGCGTCAAAGGGTTATTGTGGGCCAATTGTCAGTTGCCTCAATGAGGGAGATTAAAATACAGTAATTAAGGTACAACACTGCAGGAAGTATGACTTACCTCTTGTTCTAATTCATGTAATGAATTGATTATAGTTTTCACTTAATTTAATGTAACTACTAAATATCACATTTCCTGAAGTACCACAAATGTAATTAAAATAAGGAAATAGGTATAAATAAATTTACAGTAAATTTTTGTGACGTACATGGTCAGTTTTTGAACTCAACTCAATAAACTCGTATAAAATATAAAATAATTCATTATGTTTATTAATTTACTCTTGTCACCTCCTCGTCAGTAAACTCACTGCCACAACCGAGACTAATCACGAAATTATGTAATGTTTATGTTACATATATCACTCAAATATTCTCCTTGTCCATATTGTACTAATGTTATGTATTATTTACTTGTAATGATAGTTAGCATTTTAAGGGAACATGTACGCGAATTTTTTTAAAATAAAAAAAATTGCTCTTATACTATTTCCCAGTCTTTCCTGAATCCAACCATATACAATAAGTACATGTTATTAATGTTTTAGGACCTTTTAAAGCCCTAATCTTAAATATCTGCAGAAATCTGCCACGCCCCTTTAGATTTCAAATGTATTTAAACTTCGTAATATTTCCCGAACAAGTCACTTTGGTGGAGTAAAGGTAATTTCTGTGCAAAAATAGTAAATTTTACTTCCGAAAGTTGGCTAACCTGCACGATGTTCATCTTTCTCCACATCAGTAATAAATAAACTATAGTGTTGATTACAACAGTTTTTCTTAAAATATAAGTAGCAAATATTTCCATAGATAAGCCGAGCACAAGGAAATTTGGTGCTGGCAGGCGCAAGTTTTACGGAAATAGATTTACATCTAAGGAGCAAGAAACACAAATCAATACCAGTAATGGTTCTGGTGAGAGTGAGGTTAAGATGCAATCAAGCGCTTCAAAAAATAAACTGAAATATTTGGACGATTCATACAGCAGTAACTTTAGTGAAGAAAAGATTCCAAACATAAATCCTGGGTCTGTGATAATTGAACTGAGTGTTGTGTGCAGTTTACTGAACAAATATTTAAAGTGTAAATATTGTGAAAGTGATAGTAGTATTGAACTGCTTGAAGATGTAGATAGTAGTAAAGAGTTTAGTCTCAAAACTTATCATTATGTGCAGTGTCTGTGGTCATGAGGAATCTGTGTATACCTCAGGGGTAAATAACAAGAGGCTTTATAATATGAACACAAGACTAGCCTGTGGTATGCGGTGTATAGGCAAAGGGTATAAAGCAACACAAACTTTCTGTGCAATTATGGATCTTCCTCTACGTCCTCACTGCTATTGACAGAATAGTTGCTGAGGCAGAGAGAATGTTGAAGGTGACTTCCAAGGAGGCAAGAACCAGAAAAAGGAATATAAGGAGGAAGAAAGAGGATGAAGAACTTCTGAAACAAGATGATTATGGGAATGGAATGCATTAAACACTCCAGGTTACGCCACAACTTTCATTAAAAGCAAAGTTAAACTTTAAGTCCAATTTCCCAAAAGTTTAGTTTTCTGACATATTTAATTTAATAGACCAAAAACTACTCAAGCTAGAAGGCTGAAACTTCGTACATAGAATCAGTACGATAATTGAAGAAAAGTGGACTACAATCATGAACCTATCTTATAATGTTAGGACTTGACTTCAGCTACACCCAACAAACAATTGCTCTATTTTTATGTACCAAGTGAAGTTTGTGAAGTTTTAATTAATGCTGCTAATTCATTTCTTTCTGTATGTTCTCCGTAGTAGTCTACTTTATCCACACACATATTCCCTGTATACAGTTAAAATGGTGGATTTTATTGATAAGTTTCAGAGATAAAGGTACCTAAAAACTGTCTACACTCCCAAAAAGAAAATTAAATACAAAGGATAAAGTAGGATAATTATTAAAATACTTGACTAACTAATTTTTCTTTGTTGTTTTGTGGTTCTAAAAGGTTAATTCCACTTGTACAGTGAATTTCGGGTTATATGAAGCAAATTATTGGCGTTATCTTGTGTGTGATTTGTAGTTAAAATTATGGTCCTTCACAGACATGTACCCTTAAGTTCAGGTTTATATGCAAACACTCTCCCTTAAGCATGACTGGTACCAGTGTGCATCCTTCATAATGATAATAGGGAACATGCATGATCCGGGGTTTTAATTTAAAATATGCTAATCTGATTCAAAATTTCATCCAGAATTCAAAAATGTGATCAGAATGTACAAATAATAACTCCAAACATGATAAAAATCTACGAAAATGTCACGTCACGCAAGTACGCGATCTCATTGGTCTGACGTCATCGTACAGGTTGACTGAATTAGCAGACGAAATAACACATAGTGTGCTGTGAGAAGCAGGATACACTTCGCGTATTTCTACTTTACGTTAGTGTCTAGTATGGTTAAATTCGAGGTCTATACGTTGGATAATAATCTGAGTGGTATATTTTAGACTTAAAATGAATCGTGCGCAGACAGTGAGGCAGAAAACTTATAAATGGTGTAGAGTTCCGATGTGCAATAGCACATCGCATACCGTACCAAACAAATTGTTTATAAATGTTCCAAAGACGCTAAAACTAGGGAGAAATGGATTTTGGCGAGCCGGAGAAATGCTGGTGATATATCGGGAAAGTCTACAGTTTATTTTTTTTTGAAGATTTTAACGTAAGATGAATTTGTTTGAATTTTCAAATCACTTTTCCATGTCAGCTGTTCTAGTGGTAAAACTTTAAATTTTAATGTATGATGCTTTATTTAAATGCTTCAATTACATCTTGGAATATGAAAGTAATAAACATTGCATTAAATAATGCTGATTATTAAAGTATTCTCCAAACCTAACCTATGTTTTGGGTGATCCATGTCAAGATAATAAATCAAAGGGGTTATGAACCATTTTGACAGCTCTAATTCTATCTTGGCATGGGACAGTTATGTATGTCTTTATTGAAGAGCTTAATTGGTAAAGAAATTTAGGCTATATCTAAATACTCTATAATGTAACAAAGAATAGGCGTGTACATCATGAAAGGAAACAACGTGAATTTAACAAATGTATAACTCTACACAAAACCAATGCTTGTCTGTTGGGGTCTTATAAGTTAACAATGCTCAATTATAATAATTATCATAATATTAATGAAATAAATAACATAATTGCACACAGGTGAAAATAGTGATGTAGGTGTTTAAAATATTATCCAACTTCGCCTAAGTTTTAGGTTATACAAGCCATTCAATAAACCGAAGGGTAAAAATACCGCGCGAGTTGGCCGTGCGGTTAGGAGTGCGCAGCTGTGAGCTCGCATCCGTAAGATAGTGGGTTTTGAACCCCATTGCCGGCAGCCCTAAAGATGGTTTTCCGTGGTTTCCCATTTTCACACCAGGCAAATACTGAGGCTGTACCTAAGGCCACGGCCGCTTTGTTCCCATCCCTAGGCCTTTCCTGTCCCATCGTCGCCATAAGACCTATATGTGACGGTGTGACGTAAAGCAAACAGCAAAAAAAAAAAAAAGTCACAGCACCCAAAGACATTCCTGTATTGAGCGACTAAAATGTCACCAGGACACTTTTCTTTCCTGATATGCGCAGCTTGTTAAAAGCCAAATGTAATTAATGTTATTGGCTTCACGCCCCGCTAACTACTACGATTTTCGGAGACGCCGATGTGCAGGAATTTAGTCCTGCAGCAGTTCTTTTACGTCCCAGTAAATCTACCGACACGAGGCTGACGTATTTGAGCACCTTCAACTACCACCGGACTGAACCAGGATCGAACCTGCCAAGTTGGGGTCAGAAGGCCAGCACCTCAACAGTCTGAACCACTCAGCCCGACTTGTGAAAACTAGATGAAGTCATATTTATCTTTGTCATGTTTAACTTTTTCCCTCCACAAAGATATTTAATTCTCTTTCATGGGCCCCGGAAGTGGGTAGGCCAGTTGTCCCAAACATAAATATATTTTTTGGGGGGAATGATAGATTATAGCCCTATAGTACTATGATCTTTCTTTCTTTCTTTCTTTCTTTCTTCCCTTCTTTCTTTCTTTCTTAATCAGTTTATCCTTCAGGGTTGGTTTTCTCTCGGACTCAGCGAGGGATTTCACCTCTACCACTTCAAGGGCAGTGTCCTGGAACGTGAGACTTTGAGTATGGTGATGAAACTGGTGAGGAGGGCCATTACCTCGCCCAGGCGGCCTCACCTGTTATGCTCAACAGGGGCCTTGTTGGAGGATGGGAGGATCGGAAGGGATAGACAAGGAAGAGGGAAGGAAACGGCCGTGGCCTTAGGTGCCTGGAGGAGAAGTAGGATAATACGAAAAACCACTTCGAGGATGGCTGAGGTGGGATTCGAAACCCTTCTACTCAGTTGACCTCCCGAGGCTGAGTAGACCCCGTTCCAGCCCTCGTACTATTTGTTTTCAACTTTCATGGCAGAGCCGGGAATCGAAACCGGGCCTCCGGGAGTGGCACACATTAACCGCTACACCACAGAAGCGGACTAGTACTATAATGCTACCTATATGTTTATGTTAGTGCTGAAATCCGATTTCTTACTTTACTAATGCTGAAAGCCCGAAAATGTAATGTTATTCTTTAATATGGGAATCAGTCTAGAAGGAAATTTTAAAAGTGATGTGATATCTATCCAGGTTCGTTGTTATCCTAATACTATGGGTTACAGTGCATTGCACGTATATAAAAGACGCTACTTACAAACTTGCTTGTTATCCGCGAATTTCTGCGGCCACAAAAGTCACATTTTTCAAGAATGATGACATCTACACATGGTAGATTGTCTGACTGTGCTGTTTTGAACCTTCCTTCTGTCATTTCGAAGTTATTCGCGATCATGAATAATAAACAATCGGCTTTTAGCAACGGCTGATGCACAACGGCTGGTAGAGCTCAATGCGGTACTGGATCGTGACGTCACAGCGCGCCGCTTACGTCAGAGGCCGTTTCACTCGCCTTGCGGAAAGGCAGTATTAAATATTTTTTTAATGGTAGAAAACAAGGCAACATACCACAATGCAATACGATTACGTACTATTTCATTGGTGTACTTTTCAAAAAAAAAATTTTTGAAAATGATGCACGTTCCCAATTGTAGATATTTTAATAAGAAATTAGGCTTATTGTGAAGTGAAGTGAAGTGAGTCTCCCCAATACCTGGAAATAGTTGCCATATACAAGACAGCTTACATGGGAAAACAGAGGAAGCACTTTGCATCACAGATATCCATGAGCAATTGTCTCTGCATGCCTCAAATTCTCCCGTAGGAATCACATGATTTCATTGGTAAAAATTGAAGCATACAATGCTCAGCCTTTCCCTGGCGTGAAGTAGCCGGTCTGAGTGCAAACGCTGTTGCTGTATGAAGATTGACAGGAACACCGAAAAGCACGATAATTAGCAAAATGGAGTTGAGATCCTGGCTATGGGAACTTCCCACTAAAGACATGTAGAGAATTGTAAAAACGCCCGTAAATGTTCGTTGGATAAATGGCCGATGTCTCCTTCGCTTATTCCGTTTCCCCATATGTTTGCGTAGGCAGTGCGCAATGTGTTAATTTTGAAGCACTGGCACGAACTGGTATGCACTTTGCTGTGCAAGTCTGTCAAAAGTGTGGCCTAATGCGTCATGCATTGATCATAAGATTCCTGTAGATCGTGGAACATATTTGTAAATACTGGTTGCAGCAGAGAGTTTTCTCTTGTAATTCATGTACATTTCTAGAGAACATGTGCTGTACCAGAGCACGCAGATATGTGTTCTGGTTGTTATGCGTTAGATTAGGTATCAAATGTTTAATAGACTGTGGTAAATTGACTTTAACTCAAGCGAGTTGGCTATAATGATAATAATACTCACGAACATCAATACAGAAACTAATGTCCAACCGAAAAAGAGCAATGATAATAGGAATTAACTAGGTTCGTGGAAGCATTTCGGCAACCAGAGATTTTCGCAGGAAAGTACATTATTGACAAAAGATAGTAGAAAGATATTTCAAACAACTCAACGTATAACACGTATTAATACACAATTCAGAGGACTAAGTTAAGAGAGCAACACGGAATAACATTCATAAAACGAATCACTGACCAAGACGCAGTGTACCAGCCGCATATTACTTGAATGGTCGCAAAGATAACAATGCGAAAGTTACTTTAAGAAAATAATCCTGACACCAAATCTCAGATAAACGATAACAAGAAGTGGCGAACATTAAAAAGGAAGAACCCTATCATTGGAAAAAGGAAAAGGGGAATTCGGGGAGGTACATGAATCGAAGCAACCGTCCCGCGTAGTTGAAAATGGCATAAGTAAAGAAAAATTGTCCACATGGCCACACGCAGTTACGTAACCAAAATAATACAAAGGATCGTTAACCACCTGTAATCACTGTGCTTCTCTGGGAACTTCATAAATTTCGAGATAGCACAATAAACACTCGTAGATGGTTGGCTAACGGAGCTGATGAAATGAAGGACTTAATGCTCACAACAAAATATAAATGTCAAGCCTTTTCTCACCCATGCCGTGCTGAACAAGAGTCCAGATAGCAAAGATGTTAAGGCAACTTAAATACACCGAAAGCAGAACCACACCGCTGTCAGAATTGAACTGATTTGTAGAAGCGGAGGGCTGATCTGTTATAGGGCGAGTGTAGAAAGCTCAAAAACACATTTATCATAAGATGATTTCAGACGGCTGTTGTTGTAGTGACATAGAGGTTCCCAGGTTGGAGAAGTGAGGAGAATGAGCGAAGGTAGCAGTTGTACGGCGAGGCAGTATAAAGTCAGCAGCGTAGTAGCAAGCGAGGTAAAGGCAATTTGTGAAATCTTGAGAGTATTTTGCGGGAATGGCACGCTGTGATCACATTTCATGTTATGATGCCAAGTTTTGAAGTATTCTAAGTTGTTGTGTATCTAACCCCCCTTGGCCAACTCTTGTAGGGCACTTTATTCTGATGCTGTGGGGTTCTAAAAGAGTAAAGCTACTCCAGGGGCACCCTTGCCTTTAATAAGAGCCGAGCAACCTGTGCCGTTGTTGTGTCTGTATTGGTGAACTAGGGGTATTTAGTTGAATCTAGACATGTTGTGTGCTAAGCTGTTGTCTATCTTACCTCCTGGGCCAACTCTTGTAGGACACTTCATTCTGATATGGTGGGGTTCTATAAGAGTAAAGCTCCTCCAGGGGCACCCTTGCCTTAGGTAGGAGCCGAGCAACCTGTGCTGTTGTTGTGTCTGCATTGGCGAAATCGCGGGGGTCTGTATCTGAGTCTAGGCATGTTGTGTGCTAAGCTGTCGTCTATCTAACCTCTTTGGCTAACACTTGTATGGGGCACTTAAGCCCTAGGTGAGCAGAGTAAATGCCACTCCTAAGGATTCGAACGTGGAGTTGACATAAACTCAGAAACCAAAAGAGCTTAAGTGCATTTCAAATATCCTCACCCTGATTGAAATATGTGTACGATGAAGATGTACTGACTACAGTAAATGTGGAGACGTGTACATGTCAGCAGAGAAAAAAGAATGACTTTGCGAGCTAAGTTGTATCTTTCCCTATCTGGCGTTGTAAAGGAATGCGACAGTGTGTTATGACGCAAGACACCTGACTTGAGAGAACTTGGAGTCTTCAGCTACAGGTCAAAGCTTGTTCGCGGTGACGTCACTACACCTCTTGCTTCTATGATGACGTCACTCCACTCAGATCCTCATTTTTAAGAGGTGAGGTGGAGGGGTAGAATTGCATCAGTGGTGTACTGCCAGTCGTAAGGGTGACTAATAGGGAGGGCTAACTCAGGGGGGAGCTCTGCTAGGACACAGGGGTAAATAGGCATACACAGAGCCTTATAGAGGCAATTCCCTAATTCCTTCTTATTCTTATTCTTTTTCTCTGTTTACCTCCAGGGTCGGTTTTTCCATTGGAATTATCGAGGGATCCCACCCCTACCGCCTCAAGGGCAGTGTCCTAGAGCTACAGACTCTGGGGGTCGGGGGATACAACTGAGGAGGATGACCAGTACATAACCCCGCCTCACCCACGCGTTAACATCCCAAGACCTAATTGCTGACGCGATTAGGGTCAAAAGTGCTAGGTTAACCCATGCGTTTGACGCCAGGCTCAACTTTACAAGGGCGTTACACTCTCAAGTTTGAGATTCGACTTTGATGCTGAGATTTGTGGAAGCTGGTGGCTATACATAGGACTAGGGATATGGTGTAACACAAATGTTTTATTCATAGGGGCGTAATATTGGGAAGCATCTTGGAAATTCTAGAAACGGTGAACCTAGCATGCACATATCAGCAAAAAAATACAGTAACTGCTCGTGCAAATTGACAAGTTTGGATGTATTTGCTGACACATGGAATAAAAAGTTCATTTTTTCTACAAGTTCGCAACTTAGGTACAATCACGCAGGAAGACCTAAACTATATTTGTACTGAATACCCAATATAATAGATAAAAAATAATGTAGTGCCGGAATTTAGCTCTGCAGGATTTCGCGTATTATCAGAATTCCCGAATATGGAATGAAATCCCTACCTACACTACACATTCGATGCTCCTGCAGGCCTGACGTCGCGTTGACCACGCCAACCTCCTAGGACTTGACACTGTACCAGGGAGATGGTGTAAGTCTTAATACACAATGTGCATTATTCATTGAGGCTTAACGCTGAAAAGCGACATTAGGTCTTGGAGAGTGGAGCGACCGCGCAAGGTATCAGCCAAAGAAGGACAAGAGCTACGAAAGGCGTGGAAATTAAAGACTCTTTAGCCCTCGTAAACGTAAGAGCGTGGGGGTCGGAAAAGAACAAGTGTCAACCGAGGAAGGTCGGATAGGAGAGATAAAAGTGAGTGGCCTAACACAAGTAAGTAGAAGCACGCGCATACTGCACCCATGGAATTGAGCTTAGTTGCATTATATTAATAAATTGTAGTCAATATCATAGGTGGAATATTTCCACACAGTGGAAACTCTGTTTCTCACAATACTACAGGAAGCAAGACCACACACAATAGAAGCTTAAGCTGCTGAAGCCTCTCTAAGTCAGTTTTTGTTGCCCCCCAATAAAGTAATTACCTCTGAACAATACAGCGAGAGGACGCGTAGCTACCTAGGAATTTAGGTCATCCCGATGTACTTTTCCGCTGTTTGTGAGACAGAAAACACCTACCAGACACCCCTCAAAATTCAAATGGGAACAGTCCAACGTCCCCCGCTTAAACCCTCTTAACCAATCAGAAACCTGTATTTGAAATATTTCGAATGGGGCGCTCTTGAATATTCAGTCGTTTGACAGAAACGGAAAGTAATTAATAACTTTTCGACGGCAGTAATACTCCAATTTGTGTATCGTAAAGAGTGAGTGAGGTATGTTATGTTAATATGCAGCAATATTGAATTAAGTGAAAACGTGTCTGTGAACGAGAGTGAAGAAATATTCGCGCCATTACCGTCTTACATGCAGTAGTACGACAGAAAAAATATTCCCACCGAAGCCATCTAAATTATTTGAATTTGTGTGATAAATTCCGTGATCACAGTGTATTAATGGAACCACCGGGTGTTTATTTATAAATTAGGACAATAATGAAATTACAGATAGGGATGCATGAATTAAAAGTCGCTCCCGCAGACGCACCGAAGGAGGCACAAGCCGTCAGACAAGAAGATCACTCGTTCGTCAACAGTTGTGAAGTTTAGACGTGTAATCTAAATTCTCTGACTTGAACAATGTAAGATATCTGCTAACAGTTAAACTCCTGAGGAACTTATAGGTTTACTGAAAGACATTACAGTACACTTTACTACATTATTACATCGAGAACCTTATACTAAAATTTGGTGAAAATAAGCTATTCACACTTGATATTTGCGATCCAGAACACTTAGTAACATTTTAACATTACATGGGTGACCGAATGAACTTCCTTCAATGAAAGACAGGCTGTCCTGGAACTACTTCAATTTTGATTCATTCATAAATACCAGGTAAAGGGAGAGACTATGGATGAGTAATTCCACTACAAACAGGTCATTAACACCACTACAAGGGCAAGAAACTCGTAAGGGGATTTAAGCAGCTCGGAGATGTCAGTCCGGGTGCGGGGAAGTACTTTCACTGAGAAGAAGCGAGCCCAGCGCGCACATAATTAGCTCGTAGAAAGCTCCAAGCCCGCGTGTGCCGTGAGAAGAGAAATAGTGTATAATAATTGTCTTCATTTTGTGTATATATCTTTAAGTGTCATTGCGTTAGAATTAAGGCAGCAAGAATATTAAATGCGCGTGCATAGTGTAACAAATACCATGGAGGGATACATCGATTTTGTGAAGATGTATAGTGAACCCTTGAACTTACCATTCCATCGTTGGTCGGCCACGGCTGCTACAGTAGAACAATTTAGAACTCTTAAATCTTGGGTCGTTGCGGGAATAAATTCGGTCACGATCTTAACCAAACGATGGGGTTCAGAAGAAAGCCTAACTACTTGAAATGAGGAGCAAAAATGTGCTTACTAACTTTTATTAAACTGAAATAGCACGATAACATAATTAATTTAATATGCATTCTTGCCACAAAAATATAAAAAAAATTTAATTATTGATTTTTGAAAAGTTCCCAACACAGTCACATTACATCACGTCACTTCGTTTCTTCCAATGTCGAAGAGTTGCTTCGGAGAAGCTAATATGTTAGTGGACAGCGAAACTGAAAAACTGAAAAAGGGAAGATCTGAAAACCGGGCGCCTAATTTCCAAACAAGAACTGAGAGTTAATCCACACGATCCGTGGAAAATCTGACTTTCAACAATTAGAACGCCTGATTTTCTCTCAATTAAGGTTATCCACCAGTCAAATACCCTTCACGGATACGGAAACATCCGCCGAATGGACCCTTAATCGAACCAAACTGACTATCAGTTGCTTTGGATAGGTTGCGAAATATTATGGGAAAGCATGGTGTTCACTACAAGTTAA
Source organism: Anabrus simplex (assembly GCF_040414725.1). Lineage (NCBI taxonomy): Eukaryota > Metazoa > Arthropoda > Insecta > Orthoptera > Tettigoniidae > Anabrus > Anabrus simplex. The sequence goes on along the minus strand of NC_090279.1, from coordinate 129,699,365 downwards.
CAGCATCATTCACAATTGACCTAAAATTCCACCATGTATTTGTCATTCATGACACCCTTAAGTGATACGTTAATCCCGATGCTAAATGTGCATCACCCAAACAACTGTTCGGAAGGAACCAACAACCACATGATCCGGGAGGATCTTACGTTAAGTCGTTCTAAAGGAACAAAACTGCGAAATGCAGGAAACACTTACTAATCATGCATTTAGAAGAAATGCCAAACACTGAAGTTAATCAAAAGTGAAAAGTCACTTGAAAATATTATTATTGAACCGATTTTCAGGTTAGAAATGGGTTTGTTATACTTAATAAAATTACCAGTCCACGCTAAAATTTACTACAAATTTAAGGAATTCTTTCCCTTGACAACAATGCTACCAGTACAGATCTCTCTATTTACTGTCTGTCCCAACACGCTACTGGAAAGTGATTACTTACTTACGTTAACTATGAATCAGAATGAAAATATAACAAGATTAAAATAAAATAACATCACTGGCTGACGAATCGAAACCGCATTCGCAACTCAAGTCTCATTCTAAAACACTGAGTGTCAATATGCACACTATCAAACGAAAAACAATGAAGTTCGTAAAAATAAATTAACATCTCAAAGTCATACAGCTTAACACGCACGAAGAAACACAGTAAAAATATTTAATCTAGATCGGGTCGATGTCCCACACTTGGACAGCCCTCATTTATCAACAACAGTCCCGTTATCTCAATGAGAGCTTCGCATAGACCCTCTACAATAAATCATATCGTACTGTAACTGCTACCTTCCCCCAGGCCACTTCCACAAAAGAACAAACAAAAGAGAACATCTAAACCGAGACTTGAGCGTGTACAGCTACCATCCCAGACCTATCGTCGGGCTCACTTGAAATCTGTACACCCTAAACCTAATCAGTATATACATGATGCCTTCCAAATCCTATCGTCGGGCGTGACCTAGGACGTCTCATCATCAATGACTCCAAGAATAAACACGTGACGTCCTAAATCTATCGTCGGGCGTCAAAGTGGGTCGTAATACGCCTCCCTTAACATATCAGGCGAAATGCAATTTCCAACAAACCTCCAACAGTAACACTGAATCTGGTCAGACAAAAAATACGCACGACGGAACTACGTCTCTTATCAAAAGAATGCAAGTTGAAACACGGTAAGTGCCTACCTCTCGAAAAAAAAAAAATACAACAAGTGTCTACCTCATCATAATATGTGAACTCAAAAATAAATAGACGTGACGAACGATTCTCCACCTCGAACACAATCTCAGCCTGTGCACTGAAGTGTCAGGGCTGCCAATGAAAATTCCCAACACACGTTTCCCTTTTAGTGGATGCCTTCAAAATAATGATCATCACCATCACATTCGAAATTCTCAGATCGCCTATCATCAATTCCAACCATCTTACCCATGACCTCTCCAATGAACAAATTAAATATAACCCAACCGTGTGTCAAAATTTCTCTTCAATCCGTGAGGCCGTACCTTATCTTAACAAAAATCACTGGATGTTTACTACCAAGACCTTTACATTTTACTAGAGTCGTTTTCACTTGGAATCGTTCTATAAATTTACAATGCTTCACATCATAGTCGTCTCAAATTCGGATTGATTGCGGAAAACAATACAGCCTGTTTCAACACAGCCTGTTCCTAAATACTTCCTCTACAAAAATGTCTCAACACTCTTTCTCATCGCTTTATTTCAGCGGTAACACTTCTCTCTCATCTCCACGTACATATAAATCCATCGCTTTCAATCCCTTTTCCTTCAAGACCCTTTTTCATACTTCGATCCCCTGGTGAAAACGACAACATTATTAAGCACATCTCTGACCTTACTATTATTACGACTTTCGAACCTCAAAAATCCAAGAGCACACATCGACCTTTCGCAATTCAAGTATACACGATGTCTCAAAATTTTCTTCCCCTTAATGACTGTGACTCTAACAAATTTCATTGACATTATCTAAATATGCTTACGATCCTTGTAAAAATAACTGGTTAAATGCAATTTGACATAGAAGAATTTCCTTATCCCGCGGTAGACATTATTATTATTATTATTATTATTATTATTATTATTATTATTGACCAACATTTCTGAATGCAACTGACACCTGAAATTACAATATTCGCCACGACAAAATTGACACTTATAACGTTCACAAATCCGCACTTTGAATGATATCTCATCTCAACACAAAAATTTAAGCGTCGCATTTTACCGTTCTTGACATGAACTTTACACACTGAAATTTTCACACGCTGACCAAAATTTACAACGCCTTTCGCCTGATAATTACGAATCTCACCCGACAATCATCTGGAAATTTGGTTAGGACAGACAGTAACTAACTACTAACTACAACATAATATAAAATAGACAGACCTGCACATTGGTGACATTCTCAGCATTCTGATTGCATCATCCCAGCAACCTCGTACTTAGCCCCTCATTTTCACAGATAACATTTTCATATTTAAAAACTCACTCATCCAAACACTACCCTTCACACACACACGAGATTAAAAATTACCATAAATAATGCACTTTCTTTGTAACTTGCACCACGAACTTCCCTCGTTCTGCAGTCGGCTATAACTGTCTGATGCGTCTCCCAGAGTGGTTTCTCTCCCCGTTGTTTCAACAAGAACAGGTGTTCGGCCGATAAGGGAGTCGAACTACTTTGAATCGCTTCCCCCAGACCTTCTTCACTTACAAGAGTACAGGAAATGATAAAAAAATAAAATCTGCTGTGTATTTTTCAACCAGCCTACACCTTCCCAGTTCGTCTGCAAACGTTCACAGCTTCTCCAATTCACTTTTCTTCTTAACTAAGTATATGGACTTTAGCCACGAACATGTATTTGATTATTGTCGGTCAATCTGGCGCGAAATTCTAATGACGACGGGCACGAGCTCCCGCGGCTTCAAGTTCCAGATCGACACTCAAAAATCTACGGTGGGGGGGTTTCTTTTATAATTTCCGGAAGGACGCTATCCCCTCTATGAGTCTCGGTGGTGTAATCTGCCAAATTTGCTTCTAATAAACCGATTTTGATAAAACTTGTCCCAGAACTCCGGACAGACTTGCACTTATGTTAGGTGTTAATTTTATAATTTTTCTACACTCACAACATGAGAAATAAATTGTTTCTGCCCGTGCGTTTCGCGCGTTTTTCTTCTGCCCACGACCTTGGCACGTGTAACTAGCTCGCTGTTCTCACGCTAACACACACTTGGGCTTAACTGCATCTAAAATTTTCCCTGGTGTCACTACCTCCACAGAGGGTATATGAATAATTTTGCTTATTTATTTCTTCCTTTACTATCTTGTCAAAATCCCTCGTTGTGCAGAATTCATTAATTTAGAAAATTGTCGGGCACTCGAGTTCCACCGAAGTGTCCCGGCAATCCACGAGCTCGCCTTGCGGGAACCTTCCCACGCAACATCGGGCTCTTGGGAGCGCAAAAATGGCTGCCCTCAAACATACAGTAGTTTCTGAATACCAAATAAATATTTGGGAAAAATAAAAATTTTTCTCACCGTAGAATTATGGGTTCATAATCCACCTACAACAACGAAATGTTTACCCAGAAAGGGGAAATATTTAAACAGATATATTCCTTCAAAATTCTAAAGTGTACATGGGAATTTTGATACAGATGAACCATGATTCTACGTAAACTTTCCCAGCCGATCTCACTCTTGACGTAGGGCTCTGTTACTTTCACGTATTTCCCTGTTTTCTTCTTCCAACAATAGGATCGCGTTACAGATGTCATCAACAAAGTCTTCTCTTAAGAATGAACATTGTAAACATTCAGCGTCTTTCTCTTCTTTACTCCCGCTGCTTGCCTGTCCTTGGAGTGGTGCCTCGACCTGTCTTCCTCTCGACGTGACGATCATATTTACTGGTTGTACCTCTTCTTCTTCTTCTTCTTCTTCTTCTTCGGTGACCATTTCCCCAGCTGGCAAGGCTGCGTCATCCTGTAGTGGAATTCTTTCTTCGGCTCTATGATAAACCTTTAAGTTGGCGGCATTGAATATAGCTTCGCTACTGCCATCCAGACTCTGAATTCTGTAGGAATTATTCCTGAAACTTTTGACCACCTTGAAAGGCCCAACATATAAGGGAGCAAATTTAGCATAGATGTTTTCCTGCGGTTTTGACATCACGGGTCTCCTAACAAGCACCAATTCGCCTTCCTCTAAAGGACGGTGGAATCTTCGGTTCCTCACCCTGCGTAATCGGCGGTCTGCCTGTCGACGTAGATGCTCTGCCGTACTTTGAATGCATAATTCCTGTGACGGGCGGGGATCGATGGGACATTGGATGACACTATGCCAGGATCTCACAGGATACCTATTGAAGTGCACGATAGAGGGAATCCTCCCAATAGATTCGTGTACGGTGTTGTTTACACAAGTTACTATCAGGGGTAACACATCCACCCACTTGAAATGCTCTTGGGCGCAGTAGATTCTACAGAATTTTGCAATTACTTGCATTACTCTTTCGCTGGGATTTCCCTCAGGATGTCTCACGCTGCTCAGGATGTGGTGAATTTCCATATTCTGAAGGGCAGTTTTGAACTGTGCAGAGGTGAACTGGGGACCATGATCTGTTAGAAGGAATTTCGGCGTGCCCATTTCCGGAATGATATTGCGGGAAATACATCTCAAGACTAGCTTGGTGTTAGCTTTTTGCATGGGAAATAGAGTCGTATACTTGGAGAAAACATCAATGGTTACCAGCACGAACTTGTTCCCACGTTTTCCTTTCACGAGCGGCCCATAGATATCCATCGCGAACAACTCTTTAGGTTGCGAAGGTAAGAGAGGAATAGGCGCCTGCCTGATCAGATAAGGGTTTGCCTTGACCCGTTGGCATGTATCGCAGGTGATGATGATATCTCTGACATTTTCCCTCAGATTTACCCAGGTAAACGTTTCTTGAATGGTTGACACAACCTTATCAATCCCTCCATGACCAATAACCCTGTGTACGTGCCAGATTAATCCCTTCCTCAGCTGCGGTGGTACCAAAATTCGGGATTTCACGTGATCGCTGTCCACGAATTTTACCAACATGTTATTCACGTACAAGTAGTTATTCGACAATTTCTGGATGGCAAAGTACCGTGGATCGTCCGCCGGAAGTGTCCCTCGGAGGAAAGAAATCATTTTTCCGCAGAAAGGATCTCCCAATTGCAAGTCTCCCAATTGTCTCAACTCTGATAAGAAATCGTGGTCTTCCTGGACCAAATCTAAGTGATTCACGACGTGTTCTTCCTCATTAGGGTTTCTGCTTAACAGGTCTGCCAAGATGTTCGATTTTCCGGAACAGTGCTCAATTTCGAAGTCAAATTGTTGTATGAACAGGGCCCACCTAGCCACTCGTTCACTAGCGACTGCTGTTTTCATTATAAAGGTCAGCGCCTTGTGGTCGGTCTTAATGATTATGTGAAAACCATAAATCATTTTCCTCCAATGTTGCAATGCCTGAACAATAGCCAACATTTCCAATTCGGTCACGCTGTATTTGACTTCGTGTGATCTCAACTTTCGGCTGTAGAAAGATAAATAATTTCTATTGTGAGGCTGGTCCAAACATTCCTGATATAGGAGTGCCCCGATTCCTACGGTCGATGCATCAGTCTGTACGATAAAGGGTTTCTCGAAATCCGGATACCCTAGCTTAACGCTGTTTAGCAAGAGCTCCTTGGTCTTCCTGAAGGCCTCTTCGTGCTCGGGACTCCATTTCCACCTGTTATTCTTGTGAAGCAAGCTCTGCAGTGGGGCTACAACCTCCGTGTAATTCATGCAATGGTCCGAAAAAAATTGCACATTCCAAGGAATTGCCTGACATTCTTAATTTTGAGCGGTCTTGGGAACTTGTCTATGGCTTGGAGCTTCACCGGGTTCGGGCGAACTCCCTCACCATCAATGACATGGCCGAGAAATAGGACTTCCTTTTGACAAAAATGTGACTTCTTCAAGTTGATTTTGAAACCTGATGCCCTCAAATTCTCCAGGAGTTTCCTCAAATCCCTGATATTTTCCTCAAAACTGGATGAAGCTAGCAAGATGTCATCGACGTACCGAGTTGTAGCGGCTTTAACTTCATCAGTTAGACATCGATCTAGGGCGCGTATGAGAGCTGCACCGGCATTTTTCAACCCGAATGGGAGACGATTGAAGACATACGTCTGTTGGTCAAAAAGGAAGCCAGTAAACAATTTAGACTTGAGTTCCAAACCGATATGATGATATGAGGACGTCAAATCTACGCTAATAAAACGTGATTTTCCTCTGAAACGTTTGATAACCTCTTTAATAGGAGGGGCATGGTCATGCTCGGGGACTAGGCGTTCGTTGAGGGCACGAGCGTCCAAACACACGCGCAGAGACCCGTCCGGTTTTTGAACCCCGACCAACGGATTCAAATATGGAGTGGGCTGCTTGGAAATTAGCCCGTTCTCCTCCATTTCCTTAATAATTTTTGCCGCTTGAGCATAATACTTGTCCGGTATAGGGTACGGTTTCCTCTTAAACGGTGTCCAATCCGTAACAGCTAGTGCATATGTGAAATTAGGGATTAGACCCGGTTTGGAATCGAACACAGATATATATTCCATTAAGAGAGCTCTAAGTTTTTCCTTCTCTTCTACAGTGCCAGGGCATTCCGCGACCTTTAACCCAATTAAGGCCTCGTAATCAGTGTCGACCTCAGCTTCCAAGACGTCATGTAACTCTTCATGATGAATCCCTTCGTCATCTACACTGTCAATTTCACCGGCGACTCCCTCTAATGAATTTACAAAGTCTACCCATTGGGCCTCCTCTTCGCCATATTCTAAAGTTCTATCTTCTCCCAATTCCTCGTTTAGTGTAATGACTTCTGCTCCCTCTTCTTTCCTGAACTTTATCTGGTTCCTGCTCAAATCAATGACTGCGTTGGTCTCACGGATAAAATCAGCCCCTAAAATTACATTGTAGTGCATTTTGGACATGACTACGAATGCATGAGCGAAAGTTGAATTTCCAATTTGTACCTCCAAATAAGTTTGTACCTTACAAACAGCAATTTTGTCAGGAATGACCCCTCGAATTTTTACATTTGACACCGGAATAATTGGCAATTTATTTCGTTGTCTCAAATCGTCGAAAAGAGCTTGGGAGATGATGCTGATACTGGCCCCGGTATCTACCAAACTTTTGACATGAAAATTACAGATGCGGACATTTATTAAAGGCAGTTTCTTTATTTGATTGCTCTCCTGTTTTAAGTGGTCTTCCACCAAGTCATCAGAGGTAATGATCCACGAATCTATCTGTGCGACCACCCACTCATCTGACGTTTCTTCTTCAGAATCTGGGATGCAAGACTCTGAAAAACTTCCTACTGGGAATTTGAAGTTTTTTTTTTCTATCAAGAGTCGACATTGACTCTTGCTCGAAATTCGGCGCAAACGGGTTCAGACCGGAGTTTCGCTGGTCTTGCCTATGTGCCTTCTGGAATTCCAGACTTTCAGCCCCGAAACAGTCGGTGTTGACGTCCTGGCGCTGTATAGCCCCCTGCCATTTTTTCCTTTCGTGGTCCTTCCTTAACCCGTCGGTGTACTGAACACGTTCACGGTACCGTTCATCCTCATCACGGCGGAAGTTCTGGGTTCGATTATTTCCCCAGTCCCTGCGGTTATTAAGTCCATTCCTGAAATTCCTCTGGTTTTCTCTGTCCCCATCGTATCGCCTCCAGTAAGGGTTCCTCCTTTGTGGATAATTCCAATTGCCCCTACGCCTTTTCCAATCCTCATTTCGTGGATGCGAGGGTTCCCAGTTATTCCGAAACTCACGCCTCCGCTCAATCGGCTGTGGTTTCCCCTGCTCAGGTGCCTCTGGACTTCCCTCTGGGACCTGGCTAACAGTGTTTACATGTTGCTCGTGCGATCGTCCCCCTCTGGGTGCTATTTGATTATGGGTATGATCCAATTGCCTAAGGATCATTTCTGCCTGCATGGGGGTCTCTACCTTTGATGCAATGAGCATCCTTTGTACTTCGGGAGGTAACTGCTTCTGGATGGCCTGTACCAACTCTTGCTCCGAGGGCGGCGCCTCAAGTTCTCTGAACTTTACCATTTGTGCAATAAAGTATTCACTGAACTTTGTAGGGCCTATTGCATTATACCGACGTGAGTATAGCTCTAATCTAAGACTCTGCTGAATTTCCGTACTCCAAAATTTATTAAGAAACGCCCTCTGGAACTCATCAAAGGTATCAAAGTGGTATCGGAAGCCTTTAAACCATAAAAGTGGTGCCCCCTCTAAATATCTTTCAGCTACCCTCAACTGACGTTCCTCAGGAATCTTGGCGTCCCGGATGTACTCCCTGAGATCCTTAAGAAACCCCTTCGGCGTGGTATGTGGACCTCCATTAAATTTCTTGGGCTGGTCCTCATGTAACTTGATCATGTTAATAACGTTGGTGACCCCTGAGCTTTGAGATCGACTGGTATCTACATTCGAGCTCTGACCGTTATTATTCATATGATTGATATTTGGCAATTGACCACTGAGGTCAGAGTTAACAGCTGTCGATGCTTGACTCAATACTTTGTCCACCTTGGACTGCATATCTACCACGCTGCTAATCCAACTGCTCACTTCGCTCTTAATGAACCCAACTTTCTTGTCTGTCTCTTCCTGGGCTGACGTGATTTCCCTTAAATCCTGTTCTATACTAATTTGCCTGTCATTGAATTCCCGGGTATGTTCATTTTTCATTTCAACTAACTCCTCTTGAATTTCTTTAATTAAAACTTCGGAGTCCTCATTAGCCGCTTGGAGTTTACTAATTGCTTCCTCATTAACTTGCAACAGTTTCTTCTCCATGGTTTCGGTTTTTGACAATACCTGACTCTCCAATTCCACACTAATTTTATCTACCTTGTTGTTCAGTGACTGAATGTCCGCAGATAATATTTGACGTTGTTCCTCTATTATGGTTAGCGTTTTCCCCTTTTCCTTATCACTGGAGATCCGCATCTCTACGACCTGTTGTGTAATGTCGTCCTTAAATTCAACCTGACTGTCAATCAGCTGTTTGTGCGCGGCCTGGCTTTCCAGTAAATGCTTGTCAAGTTCCTTCCTCATCTCCTCCTGACTATCGCATAACCTACTGTACATGTCGTGGCTTTCGTCAAAACGCTTGTCCATATCGGTTTTTAAACTGTCATGGATTTTAGAAAATTGTTTATCAAAATCGTTCTTTAAATTGACCTGCACTTCCGCAAATTGTTTGTCAATTTCATCCCTAATTTCCACTCGGCTATCATCAAAACGCTGGTTGAGTTTACCTATCTCACCCCTAACTTCCTCTTTAAGTTCGGTGCACATAGTGTGTGTCTCCTGAACTACGTTCTTCAATCCAGCCTTCAACTCATCACTAGACTCTTTACACCTAGCCTGGGTATCCTCGATACTACTCTTTAACTCGTCACTAGTGTCTCTCAAACTAGACTGTAACTCCTCCCGAGTGTCTTTCAAACTCGACTGCAACTCCTCAATCTTACCATCCAAACTTTCATTATGAGCCTTCATGTCCTCTCTCAAATTCTCACTCTGGACTTTCGTGTCCTCCATCTTGCTATCAAAACTTTCTAACATTTGCCCTTTCGTATCCTCCATCTTACTATCCAAACCGTCTATCTTACTATTTAAATTCTCATTCTGGACTTTCATGTCCTCTATCATCTGCATTAACTTCTCCAAGGTCGCCTGACCTTCCATCTCACAATACCACAAAGAATACAATAATGAGTACGCTGGCTGTTGATGCAACCAGAATACTCCAAACTACTAAGGAAAGAATTCACTATCTACTGCGTTTTCACATACAAACGCTGTTATAATTTAATACCGAAACTGACAACATTCCAACAGTTGTCTTATAAAGTTTTTGTTTACATGGCTGGTATCACAAAATTGTTTAATGAAAAGGAAATTCTGAAGTTAATAAGTTACTCTGGATAAATATCCCAAATAGTTTCGCTTCCGTAAATTAAGTAAATAAAGAACATGTTAGCGCATAAACTTTGAATGTAATTCAGCATTACCACTTCCAAAACTTATATTGGCAACATGACATAAGCTTCAATACAGCTTTAAATACTGGTTTCCTAAAATGCATTGTGACTGTTATTATTATTATTATTATCTACCAAGTAGTTACGCTCCTCATTAAACGTATTAATATCTAGCACTCTCATTGGGCATAATTCGTTTAACTGTGGCTCAGCCATAATTTTCACCCGCTTGTATTATTTATAATGTGGCTTAAGCCTCAACATTATTTTATATTTTTCTAACATTTATTTTCAATGGATAATTTCATTATCGTTATCGTGGCATCATATCGTTATCGTGACTTTGGGCTCCTCATCGTTATCGTGACATTAAGGCCCACAGTTGATGGCGCCACTTCTACTACTGAACCCTTGAACTTACCATTCCATCGTTGGTCGGCCACGGCTGCTACAGTAGAACAATTTAGAACTCTTAAATCTTGGGTCGTTGCGGGAATAAATTCGGTCACGATCTTAACCAAACGATGGGGTTCAGAAGAAAGCCTAACTACTTGAAATGAGGAGCAAAAATGTGCTTACTAACTTTTATTAAACTGAAATAGCACGATAACATAATTAATTTAATATGCATTCTTGCCACAAAAATATAAAAAAAATTTAATTATTGATTTTTGAAAAGTTCCCAACACAGTCACATTACATCACGTCACTTCGTTTCTTCCAATGTCGAAGAGTTGCTTCGGAGAAGCTAATATGTTAGTGGACAGCGAAACTGAAAAACTGAAAAAGGGAAGACCTGAAAACCGGGCGCCTAATTTCCAAACAAGAACTGAGAGTTAATCCACACGATCCGTGGAAAATCTGACTTTCAACAATTAGAACGCCTGATTTTCTCTCAATTAAGGTTATCCACCAGTCAAATACCCTTCACGGATACGGAAACATCCGCCGAATGGACCCTTAATCGAACCAAACTGACTATCAGTTGCTTTGGATAGGTTGCGAAATATTATGGGAAAGCATGGTGTTCACTACAAGTTAACAGCATCATTCACAATTGACCTAAAATTCCACCATGTATTTGTCATTCATGACACCCTTAAGTGATACGTTAATCCCGATGCTAAATGTGCATCACCCAAACAACTGTTCGGAAGGAACCAACAACCACATGATCCGGGAGGATCTTACGTTAAGTCGTTCTAAAGGAACAAAACTGCGAAATGCAGGAAACACTTACTAATCATGCATTTAGAAGAAATGCCAAACACTGAAGTTAATCAAAAGTGAAAAGTCACTTGAAAATATTATTATTGAACCGATTTTCAGGTTAGAAATGGGTTTGTTATACTTAATAAAATTACCAGTCCACGCTAAAATTTACTACAAATTTAAGGAATTCTTTCCCTTGACAACAATGCTACCAGTACAGATCTCTCTATTTACTGTCTGTCCCAACACGCTACTGGAAAGTGATTACTTACTTACGTTAACTATGAATCAGAATGAAAATATAACAAGATTAAAATAAAATAACATCACTGGCTGACGAATCGAAACCGCATTCGCAACTCAAGTCTCATTCTAAAACACTGAGTGTCAATATGCACACTATCAAACGAAAAACAATGAAGTTCGTAAAAATAAATTAACATCTCAAAGTCATACAGCTTAACACGCACGAAGAAACACAGTAAAAATATTTAATCTAGATCGGGTCGATGTCCCACACTTGGACAGCCCTCATTTATCAACAACAGTCCCGTTATCTCAATGAGAGCTTCGCATAGACCCTCTACAATAAATCATATCGTACTGTAACTGCTACCTTCCCCCAGGCCACTTCCACAAAAGAACAAACAAAAGAGAACATCTAAACCGAGACTTGAGCGTGTACAGCTACCATCCCAGACCTATCGTCGGGCTCACTTGAAATCTGTACACCCTAAACCTAATCAGTATATACATGATGCCTTCCAAATCCTATCGTCGGGCGTGACCTAGGACGTCTCATCATCAATGACTCCAAGAATAAACACGTGACGTCCTAAATCTATCGTCGGGCGTCAAAGTGGGTCGTAATACGCCTCCCTTAACATATCAGGCGAAATGCAATTTCCAACAAACCTCCAACAGTAACACTGAATCTGGTCAGACAAAAAATACGCACGACGGAACTACGTCTCTTATCAAAAGAATGCAAGTTGAAACACGGTAAGTGCCTACCTCTCGAAAAAAAAAAAAATACAACAAGTGTCTACCTCATCATAATATGTGAACTCAAAAATAAATAGACGTGACGAACGATTCTCCACCTCGAACACAATCTCAGCCTGTGCACTGAAGTGTCAGGGCTGCCAATGAAAATTCCCAACACACGTTTCCCTTTTAGTGGATGCCTTCAAAATAATGATCATCACCATCACATTCGAAATTCTCAGATCGCCTATCATCAATTCCAACCATCTTACCCATGACCTCTCCAATGAACAAATTAAATATAACCCAACCGTGTGTCAAAATTTCTCTTCAATCCGTGAGGCCGTACCTTATCTTAACAAAAATCACTGGATGTTTACTACCAAGACCTTTACATTTTACTAGAGTCGTTTTCACTTGGAATCGTTCTATAAATTTACAATGCTTCACATCATAGTCGTCTCAAATTCGGATTGATTGCGGAAAACAATACAGCCTGTTTCAACACAGCCTGTTCCTAAATACTTCCTCTACAAAAATGTCTCAACACTCTTTCTCATCGCTTTATTTCAGCGGTAACACTTCTCTCTCATCTCCACGTACATATAAATCCATCGCTTTCAATCCCTTTTCCTTCAAGACCCTTTTTCATACTTCGATCCCCTGGTGAAAACGACAACATTATTAAGCACATCTCTGACCTTACTATTATTACGACTTTCGAACCTCAAAAATCCAAGAGCACACATCGACCTTTCGCAATTCAAGTATACACGATGTCTCAAAATTTTCTTCCCCTTAATGACTGTGACTCTAACAAATTTCATTGACATTATCTAAATATGCTTACGATCCTTGTAAAAATAACTGGTTAAATGCAATTTGACATAGAAGAATTTCCTTATCCCGCGGTAGACATTATTATTATTATTATTATTATTATTATTATTATTATTATTGACCAACATTTCTGAATGCAACTGACACCTGAAATTACAATATTCGCCACGACAAAATTGACACTTATAACGTTCACAAATCCGCACTTTGAATGATATCTCATCTCAACACAAAAATTTAAGCGTCGCATTTTACCGTTCTTGACATGAACTTTACACACTGAAATTTTCACACGCTGACCAAAATTTACAACGCCTTTCGCCTGATAATTACGAATCTCACCCGACAATCATCTGGAAATTTGGTTAGGACAGACAGTAACTAACTACTAACTACAACATAATATAAAATAGACAGACCTGCACATTGGTGACATTCTCAGCATTCTGATTGCATCATCCCAGCAACCTCGTACTTAGCCCCTCATTTTCACAGATAACATTTTCATATTTAAAAACTCACTCATCCAAACACTACCCTTCACACACACACGAGATTAAAAATTACCATAAATAATGCACTTTCTTTGTAACTTGCACCACGAACTTCCCTCGTTCTGCAGTCGGCTATAACTGTCTGATGCGTCTCCCAGAGTGGTTTCTCTCCCCGTTGTTTCAACAAGAACAGGTGTTCGGCCGATAAGGGAGTCGAACTACTTTGAATCGCTTCCCCCAGACCTTCTTCACTTACAAGAGTACAGGAAATGATAAAAAAATAAAATCTGCTGTGTATTTTTCAACCAGCCTACACCTTCCCAGTTCGTCTGCAAACGTTCACAGCTTCTCCAATTCACTTTTCTTCTTAACTAAGTATATGGACTTTAGCCACGAACATGTATTTGATTATTGTCGGTCAATCTGGCGCGAAATTCTAATGACGACGGGCACGAGCTCCCGCGGCTTCAAGTTCCAGATCGACACTCAAAAATCTACGGTGGGGGGGTTTCTTTTATAATTTCCGGAAGGACGCTATCCCCTCTATGAGTCTCGGTGGTGTAATCTGCCAAATTTGCTTCTAATAAACCGATTTTGATAAAACTTGTCCCAGAACTCCGGACAGACTTGCACTTATGTTAGGTGTTAATTTTATAATTTTTCTACACTCACAACATGAGAAATAAATTGTTTCTGCCCGTGCGTTTCGCGCGTTTTTCTTCTGCCCACGACCTTGGCACGTGTAACTAGCTCGCTGTTCTCACGCTAACACACACTTGGGCTTAACTGCATCTAAAATTTTCCCTGGTGTCACTACCTCCACAGAGGGTATATGAATAATTTTGCTTATTTATTTCTTCCTTTACTATCTTGTCAAAATCCCTCGTTGTGCAGAATTCATTAATTTAGAAAATTGTCGGGCACTCGAGTTCCACCGAAGTGTCCCGGCAATCCACGAGCTCGCCTTGCGGGAACCTTCCCACGCAACATCGGGCTCTTGGGAGCGCAAAAATGGCTGCCCTCAAACATACAGTAGTTTCTGAATACCAAATAAATATTTGGGAAAAATAAAAATTTTTCTCACCGTAGAATTATGGGTTCAATAGTATCTACCCTATACGATCATGTTCTAATTCCAACTCGACGGGCGCCCGATGGCGGGCGAAGCTTCATTGCAACATGTGAGTAAATTCCAATCAGATATATGACTCTAACATGGAATGTACTACCTAATTAGTTAGTTACGTGAGCTACCAATTAGATGTTTAAGTATTGTATTTTCATCCCAGGGTGTAGCGCAGAGGAGATTTAATAACGATGATTTATTCACGCATGATGTGTTCAATTTCATTTATTTTCTTCTTATTATTATTATTAATATTTCTTTCATTGTTGTTATCAATTTCGATTGATTTGTTTAAATGAATAGGCCTACATTTAAACGATACCAGGGATCATTATTATTTGTTTTTTGTAAGATTGCACATTATGACGGTTCGATTCGTTTAGTCACATGACAGAATTTTAATGGAGTGTAAATTTATTTTATTCATGGTTATTTTGAAATAGTTTATATTAGTTTCAAATACAGTTCGCCTGAATAACGATTATATGGACAGGTGAAAATCGATTTTATTTGTCAACTGATCATAATGGATTTTGGTGAAATAATTTAATATTGTTGTGATATGATAGAGGCATTAAATTGGGAGATAATAATTGAATATTTCGATAATGGGGAATTTGTACCCCACTAAGAAAGGATGTTATGTCATTATGCTCACACGACAATAGAGGTTAATATCATGTGATGATTGAATATGCACTACTGGCAATTATCTCAAAATATGAGAAGTTATTGATATATTATCAGCCGGGGAGCTGAGGATGAATGAACAAGCCGTTGGGGCTAAATAAATGAGATGATATTCAAGCTGTGAAAGCTCGTATCGCGATGTTGGAAATATGTCCCGGCCATGAGGAGCCGAGGAATGAAAGTGAGCGGGAGGACCAGTCTCGCAATGAAATTGAAGTGCATTAAAAATGGCGATTATCACGATGAATGCATGAGAAGGCAATATGACATACCATCTTATACTAAAAAAATTATATGTGAGCATAGCAGATTGACCCCTTGTGAATGACTCATGAGAATAGCCAAAAATCCCACTTAACATGCCAAGATCGTATTACAATGGATATTCTGGTAATTTTTTTGATGTGAGTCAGTGTTTTATCACATTTTCCTTAATTTTATCGCCACCTGATTTTGAATTATTTTACTCTAAATTCTTCCTCGGTATATATATTAATGAATAAAATTAGGAAAGCCATGAGAAGCTAATATGGTCATGGTAGAACGATATCCTTAATCAGAGATTTGGAATTACTGGACTCTGAGTAGGAAAATATATTATCCATAATGATGCAATCTAAATAATATTATGTTTGATTTATGTACGGCTAATTGCGTGAATGAATAATTGTTATATAAATAGTGTAAATATGACATCAATTCGTGCGTTAGAGAGCATTCAACCCTGACGGGTATATTTTAATCATGTTATGAGTAGAATTAGGTAATTCCTCTGTGACTACGATGTAATATAGCTATTTTCCGTAGTTCTAAGCCTATTTGTGTGATAATTAATGTGTTCATTTAACTGTAAATAGAACAGTAGCTCACGTAAAATAAGTACATGAAGTGGTAGATTTGATTATACGCTCACATAACATCGCACAACCAAAATTTGTAGAAATTACTGAACGATTAATTTGGTTACTAAATTGTATTTCAACAGTAAATAATACGATGATATTGATGTTTAATAGTCATGAGAATGTTATGAAAGAAATAATTTTGTCAAATGAGAGTTTGCGTATTTTGAGTGTTGTTTAAAAGTAAAACTTGGTTTAATTGAAGTTCAGTAATATCCAGAGTCAACAATTATATTTGCAGACTTATTGAGTCGAATTACATCACGTTACACAGTGATTTATGTTGAAGATTGCATCGATCCTCAGTATTTAAATGAGGAGATTTTAATGTCAAATAATTTATATAGAATGTGGAGATTATGCTCCCAAAAAGAAAGAAAATGATGGAATGTTCTAAATGTTATAAAAGGTTGGTTTAAATTGATAATAACATCGTAAGTTCTTTGTTTGCTATAGTGTGATTTTCTAATTCAGACACACACAACTTAATTGGTTTTATAATAAAGCAGGTGATTGTACTGGAGATCATTGTGGTATAAATACTTAATTCAACCAATTTGAGTACTTGACGATGAAATATGATCAGACAATTATACTAAGATTTATAATGGATAAATTTATCATAATTATTTTTTTAGTTATTTAATTAGTCAATTAATCAATTAATCCTTTTTAAGTTAATTACAATTAATTGTGGTTATCTACGATGGTGAATTTTCAGATATATATAAATTTGGACATTCAACTGTTGGTCAAAACCTGATCCAGGATTAATGATTTTACGCATTTGGTAATAAAATTTATTTTATTTAAATTCAGTCTGTGTCATGACAGTTATTTAGTGAGTAGTCATATAGCAACCTATAGCTAGGCAATCCCTCAGCGGCACCCTCCAGGCGACCAATGACTGAGCACACCTGAGACAGAATCTCAAAAATGCGGTGAGTATTTTATTTACAGCAGCCGAGGCAAGATAGAAGAAGATGTTCCGCAACTCTACCGACTAAAGGGTGCAATACATTGACTCTTATGACACTATCCCGGTGGAGGCTGTGCTAGGGCTTTCTTCACGTATTACCCCAATTCGAGGTTCTATCCTTCTAACCGGATGCCCTTCCTAACTTGCGACTCTCGGTGGAGTGTTGTAACATAGGTAGGAGGGTGGTGGAATACTTCTGTAAGAAACGACTAAAAAGGGGTGTTATGAGCTCTTAGCTTCCGAGCGTGGTATTAGCGGCTAGAGGACCTCAAGCTGAGTCTGGCATTAATTGTAGTTGTTTACATTTCTTTGAATAGGGACTCGAGGTTGCTATTACTTTGAAAGTATGAACTATTCCTTAGACAAACTGAGCTGCCAAGAAACCTAAGACAGAATAATAGAATTTTTAATTAAATATACCGGTATATTAACTTTAAAACTAAAATTAAAAAGTGAAGAATATAAATTTCTCTCACAGCAAAGAAATCTCCAAAAATTCATATCATAGGTAATTGACAGGTCGTAACAATCCTAGAAGTAAACATTCAACCGTGAACATTGAGAAATACAGGTAGTTCAATATAAAACGTGGGGCATTCAAAATGACAGGTGAGGGATCTACAGTACATTGCAAATAAATTCAATGTTTAAATCAACCTTTTAGTGTGCATTTTTCTTTCTTTGTTGGCAACCTGACTATAGTGCCACTCAGCTGACGAAGTAGGTTTCTTGAACATTATAATAGGGTTGCCATGTCTGCCGCACTTCGTAATTTAATCAATTTCCTTTCAGGTAATTCTCATGGTGGCCAGTTTCATTAACATGATCCCATGTAAACCGGCTCTAAGGAGGACTATCTGTTAATTTGTGATGTTATTGTGCTTTGCAGACTCGGTGCGACTGTGTGCGGAACTCCATGGGTCACTGGCGGAACATGTGGAGATGAGGGAATTGCAGCTGGAAGATGACACCAGAGTGGTGGAAGAATTGGTGAGAACCCCTAGGGAGACAGAGAACAGCACGAGTTCATGGGAAGATGTGCTGAAAAAGAGGGAGATGGTGATAGAACAGAGGGAGGAGGCATTTGAGAAGAAAGCAAAGGATGTGGAGAAAGCGCGTAAGGAGAGAGAAGAGTAGTTGGGGAGAGAATGTAAGAAGAGAGAGGAGGAAAAGGAAAGAGCATGTAAGGACAGAGAGAAGGTTGTTGAGAAGAGAGAGCTTGCTTGCGAGATGAGAGAGAAACCTCCTCTCCCGAGATAGAGGATTGGCGGAAAAGAGAGGAAGGTCCACGGTGGCGGGAACTGCTCGTCCAGTACGAACCAGGTCACGAAATTCTTCAGCAAATTCTATATTGGTCCGCTGATCAGGGATATATCAATGTGGTGAATTTCCTTCTTGAAATAAATCCCTGTGTGGACTGGAAACGTACCGATTTGAACCCTGCTGAAGAAGGGGACAGCTGCATGCTGTGGAGGCACTGGTAGGAAAGGAGAAAATCGAGGTCGAGAGGACTGTTCTTTGGAAGGAGTGCCATTGGTGTGAACATTGGTACCCACAGACAAGGAGTGCCTGCACTTTCCTTGTCAGCCGTACAGGGCCACGTGGAGGTGGTGATGTACCTGGTGGAGGACGGAGGTGTTACTGGGGAGTTGCTGGGTACTACTCTTGTACAAGCTCCTCAGTGGGGTCACCTAGATATAGTGAGATACCTCACCACACAACACCCACTAGTTTCAATGCAAAGACTAATAGTTGCACAGCTCTAACCCTTGCCATACGAGGGGGGAAGGCACCATGTTGTGGTACACTTCCTAGAGCAGTGCTCATTGAATAAGTAAGTTACTTGGACACACAACAGTAATCTAGTGTGTCTCCCTCTATCCGCAGTACGATCCTTAGCTGCGCCTTGGAGGTGAGGAGGAGCCCTTCCTCCACTCAGGAGGTTCAGTGCTACAACAGTGAGGGATTCTGCCGGTAACAAAGAACTCTGTGTTGTGCCGTTGCCTGGAAGCGAATGGTATTCTATGCTAAGGCTTGTACCAATGTAAATAAATTGTTTCAAGGTAATAAAACTGTTATATATGAGTTAGTGCTGGCCCCAGCCCATCTTCCTTGTGATTAAATTAGCAGCTCTCTGCCTCCTTTGTTCCCGAGGGGTGCAGACCATATGCCGCTCTCTAATTGGGAGTTGAGTAGAGTAATAAACAGTATCGTCGAATTAAGTGGTTGAAGTCGCTCTAGAGGCTGAGGACAGTGTGGATAGTCAGCACCATAGATCATCCAGGTATGTGACCTCGAGGAACGTTACCGTTGAAGACGCTGGCAATGAAATATATAGCCTTCAGATATGGCACAGATGGGAAACTTGAAGTAATGTACGTAATTTTCCCATCACACAAACGACAAGCACATCAGTCATCTTATAATTCTCATGTTTTCACTCCTCACCATTACGCTTACGCTTTCAGTAGTTCCTGCATTGATCCCTGCAGAAGCATTTGAATTACTTTTTAAACAGGGGTGAAAGTGAGAATCGATGCAAGTGGCTGTGTCAGCGGAGAATAAGGCAGACTAATGATCCACTTCCCAGTGCTTGAAATGCGATTTTACTAGGGTATAAAATCAGGCTTGAAATTAGAAAGCATATTTTGATATTAATTACATAGTATTTATCAAAATAATAATGAATGATCTCAATTAACTTATGACGATAAAAATATATTTTGCATTGAATATTTGGTTTGAAAATTTGTTGGCTCAGTAAACTCGCGTCCTCACCCTGAATTAGTGCAGCTAATTCCAGGTGCGCCCTCCAATAGAGCCGCATATAACTTTTTAACCACTTAACTGGAATCGAACCCAAAACAGTGGCGTATGCTGCCATCAAGACATGGGCTATCACTAGAGTTACGTTACCCATTTTCGATAGTTGGTTTAGTGAACGTCAAGCCTTAAGGGTTTTGAGCTGCAGCTAATAGCCATCGGAGTAGCCTGCTGTGTTAAGGATGGTTCACAAGCCCTAGCCTCTGCTACTGTACATGGTAGCAAAAGCATCAGCCTCCTCGTATTCGTAATTCCCCTAGCTCGGGGACTGGGTGCTTATGACGTCTTCAGCATTCATTTCATCAGGTCACCATTAAGCCTTTTCAGAGGCTATGCATTATTATTATAATTATTTCTTAATTCGTTTGTCCTCCAGGGTTAGTTTTCCCTTCGTACACAGCGGGATATCCCACCTCTACACTCAAGGCCAGTGTCCTGGAACGTGAGACTTTGGGTCGGGGGGATACAGCTGGGAAGGAGGACCAGTACCTCGTCCAGGCGGCCTTGCCTGCTATGCTGAATAGGGACCTTGTGGGGGATGGGAAGATCGTAAGGGATAGACAAGGAAGAGGGAAGGAAGTGGCCGTGGCCTTAAGTTAGGTACCATCCCGGCATTTGCTTGGAGGAGAAGTGGGAAACCACGGAAAACCATTTCGAGGATGGCTGAGGTAGGAATCCAACCCTCCTCTACTTAGTTGACCTCCTGAGGCTGAGTGGACCCCGTTCCAGCCCTCGTACCACTTTTCAAATTTCGTGGCAGAGTCGGGATTCGAACCCGGGTCTCGGGGGGTGGCAGGTAAACACACTAACCACTACACCACAGAGGCGGACATTATTATTATCATCATCATCATCATCATCATCATCATCATCATCATCATCTCAGTTGCAAACAATAAGCATGGCCAACAATGAAGTTTGTGAAGTTCGCATGAGCCACATAACCACAAATACTTTTCATACTTATTTACGTTAAAATACCCTTGTATGGATTCTTGTGTTTCTCCTCCTGTTCACACTGTAACCGAGTAAGAGGTGCGGTAGGCTTATTCTTAATTATCAGCAATTTAACTTCATATTTCAGTTGCGAGAATGGTTTATCCAATAGCTTACACACGGTTCAGCCATTTCACAGAAGTAACATCACAAGGTCACTGTCACGTTAAACACTATAATTTCAGATAAACTAAAATTGTTCTGAGATCAACTGAAATATACCAATATTTCCAACTATAAGCAACCCGTAAGATGTCCTGCACATGCAAAAGCAAATCGTGATACAGTAGCACATGGGTGAATCCCATCAATTCGGACACTTCTGGAGAACTTCGAGTCATTGGGCCTTCTCTTTCCACCACTGTCTCTCGTTAGCGGCGGCGATTTGACGGACCGAAGCCTAGCCCAGCTCAAGGTTAGTATCCCCTCGTTCCCCGCACCTTTCCGACATTCGCCAGCAAGCCTCGCGCGGCGAGTAGAGGGGAGTGAGCAGAAGGCCTGGGCTGCGATGTTAGTCTCCGATGCCTTGCTCTCAGAAATACGATCGACGTTCTTTCTCAATGCTTTCACGTTGTGTAAATGGAAGAATGTGTCAGATGCTTACATTATAATATTTACATTTCCATCGTTCTCATTTGAGGCTTGGGCTTCACTGATAGCCTTGGTAGCCCTCAGTATACGCCACTGAACCCAAGCTAAATTTTATGCTGCCGTAGTTTCAATGAAATGGCAGAATGGGTTTGAACATAACACAGGTTGAAAGGAGGAAGCTGACGGCTGTCATACTGAGCTATGCTCAGGGGGAGAACGGCCAATGATATAAGAGGCCTGTCGCTACAAAAATATTGATCCCATACGAAACATGAGTGGGTCACTAGTTGCACTATGCGATATTATGCATTTCAATCTAAACATTTTAACTCTTACTTGCAACAAATCCTTTGCGAATCTTCCCCCAAGAAATGCCGCATTTGATTCCTTGATGCATTTAGGAATAACCGTGGTGTTGAAACAGGAGGGAGCAACTTTCAGTCAGTCGCCACTGATCTGCATTCAGGGCAGTCACCAGGTGGCAGGTTCACTGTTTGATGTGGACAGGTCTTACGGTGACAATGAGACAGGGAAGGACGTTACACTGGCCTTAGTTTGCCTGGTGTGCGATTTGGAAACCACAGAAATCAATATTGAAGTTTGCTGAGGTGGGGTTCGATCCCATTTTGTCCCGACAGTGATGTGGTCACTCGCTCTGTGGAAACATTTAGTTATGATGTAACTAAGCTGTAATGGGAAAAGTGCAAAATAAAAGTGATTGGGTTCAATTAATTACCCGAGCAGAAATTAATTTCTGAATGTAATCAGTAAAGCTACAATAATCGTAGGACGCGAGTCTTCAGAGAACCACTGAGTTTTTTTTACATGGGTATGCCAGAAGGAAATTTATTTGTCTGTTTTGTACCTTTTAGTACAAGGACATTAAGTGGCTATCATTGTCGCGTTAGACTAAACAGACATTCAAAATGATAGCTCCCAAGCGAAAATAGAATGTCACTTTCGAGTTTTCAGGGTAACTTACTCAAATAGGGGAGTGGAAATGCCTTACCCCGTTCACCGTCACGTGTTTATTCCGGCTCCATTCTCCACGACGTGGGGGCTGTATGAGGCGACTTTAAGGGAGACCAAGGACTGTCAACTTGGGAGTGTCGTTTGGTGACCACGGTTCCGCTAGCTGAGTCTGGTATGATGCTCCTCCACGGTTTCCGAGTCATCCCTCTATTTTGCCAATACCTTCACTTCTCCTCCATTTTCCCTCTGATTTTTGTTAATAGAGGATGGTTGCCCAGTTGTACTTCCTCTTAGAACAATAATCACCACCACCGTCTCACGATTACCTAAATCTCAACAAGTTGTGTGTAAATGAACGGGTGCTGATGCTCCAAAGTTACCAAGCTCTCGATGCGATGTACATCGATTACTACAATGTATCGATTACAATTTTATTTTCAGAAGTAAATCACAAGTAAAAGTTACTAAGAAGATATTCGTTACAAGTAATGCAATTACTTGCCAACTGTATAAGTAAGATATTTGTGCTCATGACACAAGCTCGTATTACTCCGTGTTAACGGTACTGATGTCGGACCAGAGTACAGCTTACTGTATTGTTACATCCTGATTGTTACAGAGCACTTCATAGGCAAGTAATACCTGTTAGCGCTTGTCCTGCAGTGGAACAGGGTCTGCTGTCTCTTGTACGCCAATCTTCACTCGGTTCTATAAGAGCATCATTTGAAACAAGATGAACATCCCTCATGTCTTCTTGAAGGCGATCAAGCCAGCGTTTCTAGGACCGACCACGTGGCCTGTTTCCAGTTGGTGTGATGTGAAGTGCCCTCTGTACGCATTACATGGCCATACCAAGTAGGTTATAAAGATAATAGCAGAAACACTCTCGAAAGTGCAAACACTACCACTATCTAGCGGTTCGCAGTGTGAAAACGAACCGCTGTCGACTGCTCCTTGTGCCAGACGTCTCGAAATTTCACCTGCACACGAAAATATATTGGTTTTAAGTTTTAGACAAATTATGGAATAGCTCTCTAAGTAAAAAATGTTTGATCTGCGGTTATAACATTTTAGTAGTCACGAAATACCCTGAGGCATGAAAAGTAACATCCGTTTTAGGCCTACACCTAGACCAAAACTACTGGATTTTACATGTGATAGTCCACTGTCTACAATTTTTACATACCATGTCATATTCATTCAAAAATAAATTATCCTCCCGTTCTCAAGCTATTTTCTACAAATTGAAGATTAGTCATGACAAATTTCTGTAACAATTTGCATAAACTACAGGCCAGGCAGCTATACATACTGACAACCATGCACATACCATAATTATATATATATATACTATCTTATGAAATCCCAATGCACTTGGATATGAAATTACATATGCGTTACTTTCTGTAATTTGGCATTTTTCTTTATCTACTGAGATGTGTAGAAACCATTCGTTTTATTTACAAAAGCTTTATTGAGAACTGTAAAGTATTTATGGGCCAACAAGGAATAACAGTTGTCACAAACACCCTCTACACTAACATATTAATTCACTAGCTGATGTACCCGTGCTTCGCTACGGGATTCTCAGAAAGACTGACTTTGTGGTTTTCTTAACCTGAAATCAACATAGGTCATTACAAAAACGTAAGTATGAATGTAGCGATTAAGAGCAATGCTATCATATAAAATACTCGATCAAATGGAAAGCCGCACGTTTTATCACTTTTAATGAACAGTGCTGCGGTTAGATTGCGGTGCCAATCTAATAGTCCAAAGTTCCAAAGCTGGGATGACCAGGCCGCAGATTGCCATGAACACTCATCTGCCATTATTCCGCTAAATATACACACTGTTCATTCCAATCAGTGCCTCAGAGTAGGGATTAAATAGCCCGAATGCTATGATGATCCAGTGTGTTACGTACCAGTAGAATCAGAAAATTTATAAACCAGGGGAATGTCATGCTAAAGAAGAAAGTTATCTAACTCCTCAGCTACTTCCCATCAATATTCAGGCAGGCTGTTACACTCGGTACGACTGGGCGTGTTGGCCGTGTGGTTAGCGGTGCGCAGCTGTGAGCTTAGTGGATTCGAACCCCATTGTCGGCAGCGCTGATGGTATTCCGTTGTTTCCCACTTTCACACCAGTCAAATGCTGGGACTGTACCTTAATTAAGGCCTAAGGCACTCCTAACCCTTTCCTATCCCATAGTCGCCATAAAACCTATCTATGTCGGTGCGACGTAAATCAAATAAATACTCTGTACGCAGCAGTAATCCTATCTACCGGAGATGAAGGGCAACAGATGACACAAAGCACATCACGACAAACAATGGTCAATGTAATGTTATTGTTGATCAATGTTATGAGCTTTCTATATTGTAGGCCTTCACATTTAGTTTTCTTTCGACTCTGTGATTTGTAAAATATACAATAAACTGTAGTTTCTTATTCTCCGACTTTACATACCGATTTTCATTAAATACTGTTTACCCTTTTCTGGTTACTCGGCGCTGATATGGACTTAGTAACAAAAATCCAAAATCATTAATATCTTTGTGATCATAGCCAGTACGGTAACAATGTATAAGACATGAGCAATAGAAAATTTAATACTATATAACCCTATTTATGTAGCATTCATCGATTATACCTCTAATAAGAAATATGTGAGAATTACATTTTAAGCCTTCCCCTAAATTACCATTTCACTCAGCGTGAATAAAATAATTTACAGCCTAAGACTATAGCGACTTATTTCCTGACTTTGCATACCGATTTTCATCAAGATAGGACTACTAATAACAATATTTGAGAATTATATTTTAGGCCTTCCCCTAAACTACCATATTTCTCAGTGTGAATACAATTATTGATAGCCTAGATTGTAGCAACTTATTCCCCAACTTTGCATACCCATTTTCTTTAAAATACGACCACTAATAACATAAATAGTTGAGAATTCAATTTTAGGCCTTCCCCTAAACTACCATTTCACTCAGCGTGAGTAAAATGATTTATAGCCTATATTGTAGAGGCTCATCCCCCGACTTCACATACCGATTTTCATTAAATTCTCTTCAGCCGTTTTCTCGTGATGCGTGTACATACAGACAGACAGACAGACAGACAGACAGACAGACAGACAGACAGACAGACAGACAGACAGACAGACAGACAGACAGACAGACAGACAGACAGACAGAAATTACGGAAAAGTAAAAAGTGCATTTTCTTGTTACTGTATACATGACCGATACAGAAATACCATTATTTTCAAATTCTGAGCAATGTACAGACAAAACTCTTATTTTATATATATAGATGAAGGTCTTCACTAACTTGTCTTTGATATCTTGAGTGTCCAACCAATGACACAATTGTCTGCCTTTGCCTGTGTGGTTTGTACATTACTGTCGACGATCTCATTTTCTTCATTACAATTAGGTCTCTTATCACTAATATTTAATCTTACATTCACAGTGTAACTTAGTTTAAATTATTGTGTTTGGTTAGGATACTGCAACATCAGCCTCACAATTGCTATCGTGTGAAGGGGATAGTAAGTTATTTATCTAACAGTTCTTAATGCACTGTAAAAATTAGATGCATCTGGAGCGATATTATTGCCCTCTTTATCCTTGACAATGGGAAATTAATTTTCCAGACAATCCTGTGCCTGTCTTCTAGTGAACAGAAATTGAAAATCTATTGCTCCAATAATTCTGACCACAAAATCTTAAGAGCAGTGACATTATCTACCCAACATTGATACCACCTGTGTTTAACACAATGATCTGCCTTAGATATTTTCAATTTCTACCAATTTTCCTGAATTATTATAATTACTGCAAAGGTGTTTTCAATACTGCTTAGGGCCTGTGGTACTACATTTTGAGGAATTGAAGATGTCAAATAGTATGTCACATATTTCAATTAAATCAGCTCTAATAGCTGCAGAGGGTGACAGTGAATTACACTGAACACGCACCTTTATGCCACAAGCAACAGATTGACTCACAATCTGAACAGCTAAACACACTCTCATTGGTGAAAAGGAGGGAAGAGAAATACATTGTTTTGTTAAGTTTGGGGCTAGTCTGGGAACAATGGTTGAATCTTTGTTATAAAATTCTTCAGTATGAGACTAGGTAAAAATTTCCAGTCCTACATTTAAATCATACTTCTTTAGATTGTTTTTGAGTGATTTAATCAAGTGAGGGGCATCATGGATAAAGTATAATTTTTCACCATTTATTCCTGTTACTG
Organism: Anabrus simplex; assembly: GCF_040414725.1. Classification (NCBI taxonomy): domain Eukaryota; kingdom Metazoa; phylum Arthropoda; class Insecta; order Orthoptera; family Tettigoniidae; genus Anabrus; species Anabrus simplex. The sequence continues at coordinate 129,672,365 of NC_090279.1, read as the reverse complement.
GGATACCATGGTAGACAGAGGGGAAACAAGGTCGCTCAGCAACGGAGCAAGGTTTCAGGTACAGAAGTAGCTTGGTAGCTTAGAAATGTACAATCTTCCGAGAGCACCTTTTGCTCTACAACGTTACCGCCTTCCAAAAGGCACCATTCAATATTTACACTAACACCTCTACAAGTATAGAAAGAGCATCTATGCTCTATGAACTTATCTAGGAGGCTGCGCTCCGAACCTTATACCCTTACTGCCTCCTCAAGGCAACCTGCAACTTTTACATTTACAACCAGAGCATCTGTGCCCAATAAAATTAAAACTTTCCAGGCCTCTCGAGGCACAACCGACATTTTACAATTCAAACCGTATTCACTGTCTTAAACACTCAACAGTCTAACATCTTAACATAAATAATCTATTTTACAGAAGTATGGAATACCCATTCTACCGGAACTTGGTGGGAGAAGACACGCAGATAAAAGTTACTGACCCAAAAATCAAAATGATGCGGAGGCGGACACTTGCACTCCCTTAAATTTGCACTCAAAACATCAAAACCCTATTTGGGCTTCGGCCCGAAGTTACAGAGGCTGAGCCTATACTACTGAGATGACTAGATGGAGAAAATGTAAGTTAGGAAAGCTACAGACAGAAAACGGTTACAAAGTTATAGTCTCCTCTAAGTCAAGTTGATAGGGAACTCAAGAGGTGTCACTCTCTCTAGTCCCGAATTTTAACTAAGTGCTTTTCGGCTCGTTTAAAATTTACATTATACGTAGATATTTACATTTTAGAAGACTGAAAATTTAATGTTACATTATTAAAGATAGGAAACTCTCCCCTCGAGTTAGCTTTCAGAGGCTGTCACATAGTTATTAAAGGGCTGCCATTACCATAATCTGCTGGAATACTCGATGAAGGGCGAGACTTCCCTCCTCATCTAATCACACACAGTCAGTAGACTGGACGATCAATAAGGCAAGGTAGCTCGAAAAGGTACCAGATTTTATATCCGAGAGAAAGGTTCTAGAGAGCTCTGGGCTAAGGCTCAACACACCTCCAAAGTTTATTGGATAATCAAAAAGGTACAAGACGGATCCTATTTGCTAAATAGAAAAAATACAAAATTTTATATTGGTCGATATTTGAAGTTAGTGGGCAGAGATAGAAGTGTTGCAAGCTGTAATACACCCAAAACAAAGCATAATCAACCCAGTTTAAGAAACCTCAAAATAAACATTTCTTTAGGATTTGAATAGTTCCTCTTCACACTAGAGTGCATAACATAAGTTTTTGGGCAGAGATATCTGTAGAGAAAAGTCCAAACTTCTTGCGCTAGTAGCTGCGACATTCATATATCAGATGGCATTCTTCAAGACGCTTCATTTCCCTTAAAGTCTCTCCTCAAAGTTAAAGTTTGACATTTCGCTGGTTGTTTCGCTGTTCGCAAGTTGTATTTCACAGAGAGACATTTTCTTGAAAAAGTTCATTTTTAAGAAATTACGTTAAAAACAAGTCTTGAAGTCTTCTTCCAGCTGTACCAGTGTAAGATATACAGTTCAAGTTTTGACGGCAAAAGCAGCCGCCGCAGCCGGTGCCAAAGTTGGGTCACCCGGATCCCCCAAGTACTCTCAGATACATCTCTCCCGCTACCTTCAGAGGGCTAGCCATGGTGATGGTCGCCACAGACCAAATATAGTGATAATGCTGCAAGATGGGCAGGCACCACAGCGCTCGCCGGAAAGGATGGTGTTCCAGTACGCCGTTATGCAGGAGACTGGGCCAGAGCAGAGTGGGCCGTTACCACACGCCGGCATCAATCGCCAGATGTTGAGACACGGCCGCAGATGAAAGAGAGGGCACTGAAACTGTCATTTATTTGGCGACAAAAATTGTTTTTGTGGGGAGCGAGAGTTGTGTATTTTTCTAAGTTGCAGTTTCTGATCAGGCCGGCTGCATGTGTGACTAGCAGGCTTGGGCCTAGAGGCGCGCAACTGGATAAAATAAACCTAACTAGAGGGGAAGGTTGTACAGGATTAAGTATATGCAAAAGATACTGCCGTCAGGTGGATATGTGAGGGGCAGAAGGCCTCCCCATATACCTTACACGCTGATATTTTTTAAACATTTACAGAACTGACGCCGAATAAATATAGCTGATTCCTTACTGCCATGACTTAGTGGCCTATACTGCAAAACAAAATATTATGCCGGTTTAATCTGCGAAAGTGTTCTCTAAATATCCTCTCAGTGGCTAGGCAACTGACCAAAAGAATAACAGGAGTAAAGAAGTCCAAAATCTATATATGGCCCATGAAATCTGGGGGCAAGATTTCCTGCAGGTACGAAATTCTTAACCATAACTTGATCTCCAACCTTTAAATTGGTGGGCCTACGTCCACGATCATATCTCTCTCTAACCTTGTCATGAGAAGCCTTCAGATTACTTTCAGCCTTCTTCCATAGGTCTCTGATATTATCAGGACCTATTGTCTCTGGTAATCTGTCATTGAGTGACCAAAGATTAGACAGCGGCGTGTTGGGAATAAATTTAAACATGAGAGAGGCGGGAGTGAACTTGTGGGACTGATGAACAGCCAAATTTAAAGTAAAACATAACCAATGCAGAGAAGTATCCCACTTGGAATGATCTCCATGATGAAAAGCGATTAACACGGATCGAAGATTACGATTGATCCCCTCAGCCGGAGATGATTGAGTGTAATAAGCGGAAGTTGTTACACGGGATATGGACAGATTGAAACACAATTTCCGGAATGAGTTAGATATGAAATCCTTTGCATTATCAGAAACTATATATTGACAGGGGCCAAAAGAAGCAGATAGTATTAAGACAAGAAATAGTAGACTGAGCGGTAGTCAGCTTAGTGGGAAACAACCATGAAAATCTAGTAAAGCCGTCTACACATACAATAATAATAAATTTATTCCCGTTCCCCTTTGATCCTTAATGGGGTCTCATGATAGTATTTGAAGATCATTAGCACAAGAAAGGTTGGAACCACAACCTTCATTTTCTGATCATGTCTCGAAGGGCAACACAAAACCCCGTTCCTCAATACATAAGGGACAACTTTTTTCCCAGAAGAAATGGTTTCCATTATCGGAGCCAGCACGGGATCTTCTGGTTGATAATTCTCAGTGTCACGAAACAGAGTCAAAATAGCATTAATACTAGGAGGTGTGGGCATAAAAAGAAAAGAACTAACTTCCTGTTCACTGGTCTCAATATCACTAGAAAACATGTGGCTTAGTCCACCAGCAACTACATTTTCTGATCCCCTAATGTGTCGTACATCACATAGGAAAGCTGAGATCCTGATAGCCCGACGGGCGTTACGTCCGTTACTACGAGGCCACCTTAAGGCTGCTTGTGTCTTTCCAATTCAAATTTGACATGTTCCAGATTAAGGCGGAACTTCTACGGGGCAAACAAGACTGTCAATGCCTCTAATTCATAGCTAGAATACTTTACTTCTCGAACCGATAAGGTCCTAGACGCATAGAAGGTATGCCGCCTTCCGAGTTCCGTTTCCTGAAAAAGGACAGCAGCCACAGCAGATGATCTGGCATCACTTTGGACAGTGAATTTCTTAGAGAAATCGGGCATGACTTATACAGGGACGTTACAAAGAGCTAAATTAAGGTCTTCAAAAGCGGCTGGCTGCGACGGCCCCCATTCAAATTTTACACCTTTCTTGCGAAGTAAGTTCAAAGGGCGCCGCCCTAATAGCAAAGTTAGGAATACATTTCCTGAAAAAATCACCATGCCTATGAATCTAGCCATTCCCGTTATGTCCTTCGGAGGCTTGAAGTCACGAATAGCCTGTGTTCTGGAATGGTCAATATAAACACCATCGGGCGACACAGTATGCCCTAAGAACAACATAGAAGGATTAGAAAAGGCTACCTTAGATAATTTAATGGTCAACCCAGGCTTCCGAAGATGATTGAGGACTTCCGTCAGATGATCTATGTGCTCTTCGGAGGTCACTGAAAACACGACGACATCATCGAGGTAATGTGTCAGATATTCGAATTTGATATTGGAGAAGACCCTCTCCAGCTGTCTAGTAAGGACAGCTGCATACGTGTGGATCCCGAAGGGGCGCGGTAGTATCGATACAGATTCCAATCCATAGCGAAAGCTGTCAGGTGTTTGGATTCTTCTGCCAGAGGTATTTTATTATATGCCTGGTTAAGATCTAATATGGTAAAGAACTTAGCCTTGAAAAACCACGAAAACAAGAATGAACATTCAGAAGGGGTACAGATTGTAACAAAACCGATATATAAGGCCCTCAGGCCTCCTCTTCCATCTATCCAGGAAGTGAAATATACATTTTTTTTGCTAGGGGCTTTACGTCGCACCGACACAGATAGGTCTTATGGCGACGATGTGAAATATACATATATTACATTGTGTTACTCACAATAAGTAGATCCCATACAAATTAAATTAATAAAAATACAAGGATGGTGGGATTACATTAAGATGAAATGAATGAAGATTAAATTAAGATGAAATAAATCGGATATAATGAAAGGATAAATTCTTCAAACTAATATTCTGCATGTAAAAGAAAGAGGCAGTACATAAAACTTGATTTTAAAAACAAATTGGATAAGAATTTTGGACTCTCTATCAGGACATCCATAACAAGAGAATGGTTGTAAGTAGCAGCATCAAGTTTACAGATGATCCTTACTAGTGCGTAAAATGTATCCAAAGTGCTTCCTTGAAAGTGCGAATAGCGCTTAACCCCCTGATACTTTCGGGAAGGAGGTTCCACTCACGGCAGGCAATTACTGTGAATGATTTATCGTAGATGGCAGTTCTATGGGTAGGTAAAGCAAGGATGGAATTATTAGCAGGTCTGGAGTTAAGAGTATGATAAGAGGATAGGTATTTGAAATATGAAGTAAGGTAAAATGGCTTTGAAGAATTAAGGATTTTATGGAGATGGCATAGGGTATGCACAGTGCGACGGATTTCTAGTCGGGGTCAAGATAGGTGGTTATATGAAGGAGTTACGTGGTCATAGTACCGTAGGTTACAGACGTATCTCACACATGCATTTTTACCACGTTGTAATCTGCTCAATAACATGTTCCGAGTGTCTCTATAAATCGCGTCACAATAGTCGAAATGAGGGAAAACCAGAGCTTCTACCAGTATTTTTTGAGTTTTTTAGGAAAATATGTATTTATACCCGCGCGGCATGTGCAATGCAGAGAATATTTTCTCGGTGATGGTTGTAATATGCGTTTTCCGTGACATGTCATCATCGAAAGTAACACCTAGGACTTTTACTGATGACATGAATGGTATGTCAGTATTACACAACCTTATAGATGGAATCTCTAGTGGATTGACATTCGCGAGTATTTTCGGGTATCCAAAAATGATGGCCTGCGTTTTTGCTGGGTTTAACCTAAGACCACATCTCAAAGACCAAGAAGAAAACGATATTAAATCCTGATTGATTTTGTCTAGGGCCAAAAATATTAGATTTGGAGATGTATGGAGGTACATTTGTACACCATCAGCATAAATATGGTATTTGCAGTGTATTAGGATTTGGGAGACGTCATTAATGTAAATAGAAAAAGGAAGGGGTCCTAACACCGACCCTTGGGGTACACAACACTGCACAGACCGCCAAATTGATTTGTTTATTCTATCTGTAACACACTGCCGACGGCCTTATAAGTAGGAATGCAACCAAAGAAGGGCGCTGTCCGAGAAATGGAGGGAATACAATTTCGAGAGCAAAATGTCAATGTCAACAGAGTCAAAAGCTTTGCTCAAGTCTAGGAGTATTAAAACTGTCACTTCCTTGTTGTCCATAGCTTCTCGGATGTCCTCTGTGACCTTCAGTAGTGCCGTTGTAGTACTGTGTGCTTGACGAAAACCAGATTGTAGTGGATCAAGTATGTTGTAAGTCGTCATGTAGTCTGTTATTTGTCTATGAGCGATGAACTCTAGCGCTTTGGATAAAGCAGAAAGTATGCAGATGGCTCTGTGGTCAGATGGTTCAGAAGGGGATGCTACTTTTTTTAGAGGACGTATAATGCCCACTTTCCATATTTCGGGAAATGTGCTCTCTACAAGGGAAGAGTTAAATTTGTTAATTAGTGCAGGTAATATCACATCCAGAATAATTTTTATCGTCTCTATTCCTATACTGTCATTTCCTTTTGCCGCTGATGTTATCCGATTTATAGCAAACCTGACTTGTGAGTGGGTTGTTGGACGGAAGTAGAAGTTTTCTCTATCTGTTCGCGTCTTTGCATAATTCGCGTCTAGAGCTTCCTGTTTCAGGGCTGCATTTAATGTGCAGTTAGATGAAAAATTATCGTTCAATTTTTCCAAGGGTATTTTTTTCGTCGTCGTCTCGTCCTTTGGTAATTCCAAAGGTCTTTATGGATTTCCACAATACAGCTGTTAAAGCATTTGTTTGAATTAAACTGTGAGCGTGTCGTAGTTTCGCGTTTCTAATCTGTTGGGTCGTAGCGTTTCTTAGTCTCTTATAGTTCAGTAGATTGTCAGCAGTGCAATGTTCCTTAACTCGTTTATAAGCAGCATCGTGTTCAGCCATTAGTGCTCTAATCTCATCTGAGAGCCTGGGAGCTGGTTTTCGCGTAACTCGTCCTTTTTTTCATGGGCATATCTATCGTACAGTTCAGTCATATGTTGATTGAAGAGGGTCACCTTGTCATTTATGTTTTTAAGTTTAAATATGTCATGCCATGGCACTGCAACTGTGTTCGTAGATCTCTATATGAAATTATTTTCGGTTTGAACTTGGGACTTTTAATAGAATAGGCCATAAATATAGCATCATGTCGCGATATCCCTGGGGCACTAATTTGACCGCGATGAAGAACTAATTCAGATTGGTTAGTGGTAATGAGATCAATTAAAGTGTGTGATGTGTCTGTGTGATGTGTAGCGTTGAGAGGAAGAAACGTTAAATCGCAAGCTTTAAAAGAAGTCTGAGGAGAGTTAGGTTCAAGAAGGTTTATGTTGAAGTCAACCGTTATAATTATTTTTGAGTAATCAGGGACTCAGTCTTGTATTTGAGTCTCTAGATCGCATAAAAAACCCGCTTTCGGTGGTTTATATGCTACACCCAGAAGACATTTTACTTCACTCACAGTTATTTCCAGGAACATGAACTCAGGTTTTCGCTCGTACGGATCTGGAGACCTACAGATTATTTTAGGGCGTAAGCTGGTCGTAACATATGCGGCAGTACCCCCGGAGGGATTACTAATCTGTCGGATCTGAGAAATGTATAACCCGCCAGCTGCAGTCTTTCTATTGCGTGGTGTGGTTTTAACCAATATTCAGTGATTAATATTGCGTTGAAACTGGGAGGCATAAATAGGGCTTTTATTTCATCCATTCGCGCCTCCGCAAGGAAGTTTTGAGCGTTTATATTGCAAATATTTAAAGCATTACTGTACGCAGAAAGCTGGTGGTTAATGGTGTCCCTTGTCGACTAGGAATGGCAAGAAAGCTCAGATGACAATAGATGTGTGTTGCCTGCACAGCTGGTTCCAGCGACAGTGGGGGAGGGTGGAGTAAATGAAAGGTTTTGAGGACTGGTTGCAAGGAATAGGGGAGCCTGTTCGTTTGTCTCAAGTTCATCAGGGGGACTGTAACTTACGTTGTTCTCAGTTGCGTTGGAGATGATTATGACAATAATGGGAATGGAAATAACAATTTACAGCGATCAATACGATAATGGCAATGTGTCAATAATGTAAGTGGAAATAAACACGACAAAAATAAGGCACTGAACCAAGTCTGCTGCTACTAACACCAATCTACCACTACGGCAAGCAAAAGTAAACTATATTACTAACTACGTTCTAATAGAGAGTTAAAGTTAAAAATTACGATATACTACAAGGATAACTCTAAAATTAAACTACAATAGAAAGTTACAAAATGTTGTGACCATTTCTCCCGCATATCACTTTAGTTCATTTAACTGTTCCATAGTGCACACTTTATACTTATTTGATCCTATTTTTATATTAATTAGCCCATCAATGGTCCATGCCTGGCACACAATAACGCGAAACACAGACAGTTCTTGAATTAAAATAGAACAGAGTGTTTTAGGCAAGTAGAAATAATAAGTTAGGAGTATGGCCCCCAGTAACTTAGAAGTAGTCGTAGAAAACCAGTTTGAAAGATGAGCATGATGTGACACTAATTTCTACAGCGATAGCCAGTCCAAAACATAAATGGGGAAGGCTAGAAAAGTTACCTCGGTAACGGTGTGAGACACCTCCACGGTTCCGCTAGCTCAGTCTTGTGTGAGGCTCCTCCCAGGTTCCGCTGGCTGGCTCTTGTGTGAGGCTCATCCACGGTTCCGCTAGTTGAGTCTTGTGTGAGGTACCTCCCAGGTTCCGCTAGTTGAGTCTTGTGTGAGGTACCTCCCAGGTTCCGCTAGCTGGCTCTTGTGTGAGGTACCTCCCAGGTTCCGCTAGTTGAGTCTTGTGTGAGGTACCTCCCAGGTTCCGCTAACTGGCTCTTGTGTGAGGTACCTCCCAGGTTCCGCTAGTTGAGTCTTGTGTGAGGTACCTCCCAGATTCCGCTAGCTGGCTCTTTTGTGAGGCTCCTCCACTGTTCTGCTAGCTGAGTCCTGTGTGAGGCTCCTCCACGATTCCGCTAGCTGAGTCTTGTGTGAGGCTCCGCCACGATTCCGCTAGCTGGCTCTTGTAAGAGGCTCCTCCACTGTTCCGCTAGCTGAGTCTTGTGTGAGGCTCCTCCACGTTTTCGCTAGCTCAGTCTTGTGTGAGGCTCCTCCCAGGTTCCGCTAGCTGGCTCTTGTATGAGGCTCCTCCACTGTTCCGCTAGCTCAGTCTTGTGTGAGGCTCCTCCACGTTTTCGCTAGCTGGCTCTTGTGTGAGTCTCTTTCACGGTTTTTTTGAGGTGCTCGAGTCCTATGGAGTCCACTCTTTCTTTTGCCGATACCTTTAAATGTCATATCTCCTCCATTTTCCCTCTGCTTAGTGTTAACAGAGGATGGTTGTCCAGTTGTACTTCCTCTTAAAACAATAATCACCACCACCGTCTGAACAATGTAGTACAAGCTGCGAGTGCTGGGGCTCCAAAGTTACCAAGCTCTTGTTGCGATGTATCTCGATTACTACAATGTAACGATTACAATTTTAATTTCAGAAGTGAATTACGAGTAAAAATTACAAATAAAGTAATTTTTACATGTAATTCAATAACTTGCCAATTTTGGAAGCGAGTGTTCGTGCTCCTTACAAAGTATGGATTGTGACCAGGACGGTACAGCGCGCAGGTAAAACAAAGGAGAAAATAGAATGCAACGAAGACATGTCCACAGAAAATGAGGGATTCACTGTGCGTCAGAAGAGACCAGGACTTTACCAAGAGATATCGGACAGGGAGAGGGGAAACATTGTCTTTCCCAGCTCGTGATTCCACGGTCGCCACTCTGACCTAACACCCCTTCTCTGGCTGCAATACGAAGCTCATCATTTTTAAATGTAGTATACAAACAACCAGACTGAACAGAATCACCCTGAGAGCGCTCGTAAGAAAGGACTTAAAGGGGTGCCTAACCCTATGTAACCACCAAGTTATCTGATTAGTGATGCGACATGTTGAACTGATAGGGGACAGCTGTAGAAAAGATCGTCCGTCTCTGAATCACATAATCCTAAGTAGGAGAAAGAAGAGGTAACCTCTCCTTGACTCTACGCTTGGTGACCACGAAACTCGTAGCTGAGTCTAACACATTATCTAGTTATTTTTGTGAGCCTCCTAACTTTCGTATTCACTGTCCGATCTTCCTTAGTCAACTCCTAATCTTTTCCGACTCTGACGCTATTAGGTTTGTGTCTTCCCTTCCTTTTATCGATAGCTTCATTGTCCTCTGATTGGTGTTAAGAGAGGAAGGTTGTCATCAGTTCTGTAACAATCTGTTCACGATCTCCTGGTGCTCTGCCATGAGCATAACTATCTCTTCCTATCGTTCAATTACTTGACTGATACTGACAATCTTGTGCTCTCAGCCCACACACTGCCTGTGATTGATCAACGAAATATCTTCCCTCCATCTTCCTTGCTCATGGATTGGTGTTCGCTAGAGGATCTCTTTCCAAATGCCCAATACAAAGTGCACTAGGAACGTTTTGCAATGTGAGTGAACGCTTTAGACTTTTTCGAAGTAATTTCCACCCCACTCGATTTACTTCCACATAGGTCGAAACCAGTCACTGAACCAACTCGGCCACTTTCCTTCGATTACATTTTCACACTCTTGATCCCATGCTGCCAGAAGCTCCTCGTCGGATGCAAAACGCCGCCCTTTCAGCTTCATCTTCACTTCTGGGAAGAGTGCGAAGTCACAAGGGCAAGATCATGACTGTATGGAGGGCGATCAAGCACAGTCAACCCTGATCTGGCAAGAAAATCCATTGTTGCATCAGCACGATATCCCTCTTGCTGCAACATTTTCCTCACAGCTTCAATGTTTTCCTCAGTCACTGATTCAGACGGTCGTCCAGAATAAGGATCGTCTTCAACCCCAAAATTTCCCCTCTGGAACTCCTTATACCAGCGGAAAATTGTATGTGCTGGAGCATTGTCGTGATGCAAGATCCAAGTGTTGAGCCGTGACCTTGGACGGAGCTGCTTCTGAGCCTGGGTGACCCGAGGCAGACAAGTCTCACTGCCCTTTGTGTTTCTAGCAAAACCCGAGTCAGGATGACCCCTTTAGTGAAGAATACTGCAATCATCCTTTTCTTCACTGACCTTGACTTTCGCTCAGTCACAGGAGTACCCTCATCTTCAAACAGGCACACCTTGTTCTGAGATTTTGTTGGGGCATCGTAATAATAGAGTCAAGTTTAGTCACCTGTAACGATGCTATTGGCGTTACGTGAAGTCTCATTTTCAAACTGTTTTAGCATTTTTCGGTACCATTTCACTCGATGTGCCCTTTGCTCTGAAAGTGAATGGGGCATCCTAAGGGAACAAACCTTTCTAACATGGAGATGGTCGTGTAGAATTGAATGAATAGCTGGTGCAGGGATGTGGAAGGTCTCTTCTACCTGCCGATATGTCATCCGCCCCTCTTGCTGCAACATTTTCCTCAGAGCTTCAATGTTTTCCTCAGTCACTGATTCAAAGGGTCGCCCAGAATGAGGATCGTCTTGAACCCTAAACTTTCCCCTCTGGAATTCCTTATACCAGTGGAAAATTGTTGTCCGATGTGGACAACAATTCCCCAGCACGGAGTCATTTCCTCTAGGCACTGGTCAACAGTTAATACACGAGCAAAATTGTAGCGGATATTTGCGCGATATTCACCCTTAGACCACACTGACATCTTAACATGCTATCAATCCCACTGCTTGGTAACAAATGATGTGAAGGTCGCGCCTTGCTGTCTTCTAGACCGGTTTTCACCCCTCTTTTCATCCCTCACCATAAATGCGATGTCCAGCCAACTGGTTCTGCCTATTGCAAAACTTTCCTAGTACCCACTATTAAGTTCATGATCCGAGTGAGTGTTTCTATTGTTCGTATCAGAAGTGCTTACAATCGAGTAATCTATATAAATAAAATCGTAACGACCGCGTGTCTGTACATTGATTATTTTGGCGAAATTTCCGTACAGTTATCCGTTTCAGGTGTAATAATGACCATCTGCATATTTTTTAGCTTTGGTGTCTGTTTGTCTGTTTGTCTGTTTGTTTGTCTGTTTGTCTGTTTGTCTGTCCTTCTATAACTTGAAAACTGCTGGATGTATTTCCACCAAACTTCATATTTAGAATCCACCTGTCCTAGGGTAGGTTTTAGCGCAAATATCGTTTCTAAATCCCTGAACTGAGTGGGGATTTTTACGAAACCGAAACCGTGATTTTGCCATCCCTCAAAGTATACACACCCGAATTTAATGGAAATCTACCTGCGTTAATGAAAATTAATTTCTAAACCTTTTTTTTCTCATGTGCATCATTTCGATAACAGGATTTAATAAGGGGGATATCATTAACGGACGGTTTTTCTGTACAAATCCCAGCGGACTTAACGCAAGAGCGGGTGCGTGTAAAGCGTACTTCTTACAACTTGAAAACTACTGAAAGTATTTGAACCAAACTTTATATATAGCATCCATCTGTCCAAGGGTAGGTTTCCTTGATGTCTGTTAGTTAGTTAGTTAGTTAGTTAGTTAGTTAGTTAGTTAGTTAGTTAGTCTGTTTGTCTGTTTGTCTTTCTATAACTTGAAAACTACTGGATATATTTCCACCAAACTTCATATTTAGAATCCACTTGTCCTTGGGTAGGTTTTAGGGCAAATATTGTTTCTAAATCCCTGAACTAATTGGGGGTTTATACGAAACCGGAACCGTGATTTTGCATTCCCTCAAAATATACACAACCAAACTTAATGGAAATCTGCCTGCCTTAATGGAAATTAATTTCTAAACCTTTTTTCTTCTCATGTGCATCATTTCGATACCAGGAATAATAACGGAGATATCATTAACGGACCGTTTTTCGGTACAAGTCCCACCGGACTTAACGCAAGAGCGGGCGCGCGTAAAGCGTATTTCTTACAACTTGAAAACTACTGAGATATTTGAACCAAACTTTATATTTAGTGTCCACCCCTCCAAGGGTAGGTTTTAAGGTTTATACCATTTCAAATTCCCGGAATGGACTGGGATTTTATAGGGGACCGAAATGGTGATTTTTACTCTCCCACAATATATAAAGTACAAGACCAACCTGACTGGAAATCGATCAAACTGTTTGCAAATCCAATTCTAATTTCTTTTTGCCATGTGCATTTTTCAACGGGAGGGTTAATAAGGGAGATAACATGAAAGGTCGGTTTTCAGGCTAAGTCTAGCGGACATAGCCCAAAAGGTGTTATACGTGGAGCAGATTCCTTATCTATCTAGATAAATCATATCGTAACGACCGTGTGTCTGTGCATTGACTATTTTGGCGAAATTTGCGTACAGCTCTCCGTTTATGGGGTAATAATGACCACCTGCATATTTTTTAGCTAGAGTTTCCTGGAAGTCCTAAATTTTACCCCCCCCCCCACCCGCCCAAAATCAAGATTGCCTCACAATCTGCCACACGAGCTGAAAAATTGAAATTAAGCAAATTTATACGTTTTATCCAGTAACCTACGGAAAAACATCCACGATCTTTAAATATTTCACTTTTTATGCCGATTAATAACGAAATATAGGCAATTTAATGACGGTGCAGACCTTTGTTTCGAGGTATTTCGCGACTAAACGGTAACTCCTATCACAAAACGGATGGCACGATCTCCGTTCAATTTCGAGTCATCTACAACTTTGGTCCAGTGATATTTTGTCGTCTCTCTCTCTCTCTCTCCCTTATAGGGTAGATTTGGCTGTATATTTCGATGGTTCGTAAATTTTGTGCTTTTTACACGTGTATTGCTTAGTTTGACACACTTATAGGAAAGGTAGAGTCATCGAATTTGGCATGCACATTGACACGACCAATGGCTATATGCGAACCCAATTTCATGATTCTAGCTTCCACGTAAGTATGTGAAAAATAATGTAAAATGATGAAAATGTACCCAAATTTCACCCCATTCAAATATCGCAACTCAATCGAACCCATAAATATGTGAGATACGAGAAAATGTTCTAACACCAAACATGTAGAGCGATAAAAGCGACGTCCGAGGGTGCAAACCGTTTGTTGGTATGATGTACCGTTTAGGAGCAGTAAATCTCGAAATGAAGGTTTGCACTTTCAAACGTGCCCATGCTGTCATCTTTATAAATATAATCGCAACGACCGTCTGTCTATACATTGGCTATTTTGGCGGAATTTCCGTACTGTTATCCGTTTCAGTTGTAATAATGACCATCTGCATATTTCTTAACTTTGGTGTCTGTTTGTCGGTTTGATTTATGAGTTTTTATAACTTGAAAACTACTGAATATATTTCTACCAAACTTGATATTTAGAATCCACCTGTCCTTGTGTAGGTTTTAGGTTTATTTCTGAATACCTAAATTTACTGGGGGTTTATCCTAAACCGGAACCATGATTTTGCACCTCCTCAAAATACTCACAAAAGCAAAGCAAAGCAAAGTCACCTCCATACAGGCCATGAAGGCCCTTGGAGGAGTGGAAGGTAAAGGCTTCCACCATTGTTAACCTCGGCACGTGATGGGGTAGAGTGGTTAGCTCTACGCCCGGCCGCCTTTGCCCCCAGGAATTAACCTGGTACTCATTTTTGGTGTAGGCTGAGTGAACCTCCGGAAGTGGAAACCTCGTTTCTTAAATTTCACGACTTCCTGACGGGGATTCGAACCCACGTCCTTCCGGGCGAACCGAGCACGCCTTTACCGCCTCGGCCAGGCAGCCCCTCAAAATACTCACATCCGAAATTAATCGAAATCTACAATCCTTAATGGAAATCCATTTCTAAAACTTTTGTTCTCGTGTGAATTTTTCGACAGGATTAATAAGTGAGATATCATGAACGGTTGAATTTTCAGGTTAAGTCCAGCGGACGTAGCCAAAATGTGTTGTACGTGGAGCAGATTCCTTATCTATCTATATAAATAAAATCGTAGCGACTGTGTGTGCCTGTACATTGATTATTTTGGTGAAATTTTCGTACAGATACCCATTTGAGGGGTTATAATGATCGTCTGCATATTCTTTGGTTTAATTTCCTGAAAGTCATAATTGTTACCCCCTCACCCAAATTCCAGATTGCAGCATAATCTGCCAGACAAGCAAGAAAATTGAAATTTGGAAAAATTATACGTTTCAGTCTGTAACGAACGAAAAACTTCACAGATCCTTATTTTTTTCATTTTTTATCCCCGAAGAATATCGAAATATGGAAGCAATTTTAATGATGGTGCAGACCGTTTCGAGGTATTTCATGGGATAAACGGGAAGTCCTATCACATAACGGATGGCACAATCTTCCTTGAATTAGGAGTGATCTTCAACCTTGGTCTTATGACTTTTATCGTATCTATATCGCTTATACGTTAGATCCGTCTCTATTTCTCGATTTTAAGTAAATTTGGATTCTTTACCTATATAATTCATACTTTCAATCACTTACAGGAAAGATAGTAAGATCAAACTCTACACGAACATTGGCCCACCCAGTACCCATATGTGAGCCAAATGCTATGTCACATAATTATCCGAAAAGTAATGCAATGTTAGATAATCTTACACAAATTTCAACCTATTGAACGTTTCTGACTCAATCTGACCCATGAATAGATGAGATGCGAGAAAATATCATGGGACCAGCCATTTAGATCGCACAATACTGCGCCTTACGGTACAATCCTTTGTCAATATGACGTACCGTTTAGCAGCAGTTAATCTGTAAATCAAGGTCTGCAATATTGTAAACATGCATATACTTTCGTATGTCCATCTATATATATCCATTGATGTCGATTTGTAGCGATCGAGAAAAGGTGTGTCTGCTATTGTAATCAGTACTCCCTACACCGACTTTGACTGCTGGCAGTAGGAATGGGGGTCCTTCTCCAACTCCTGTGTATCTGGCATTAGTAAGGAGGGCCTACCATTTTAATGAATAATTCGCTTCTCGATTTGTCTTGCAGAAGGCAAGGGATCATGCAGTTTTGTTCGAAAGTCCCCTACCCTATTGTGTTTGGCTCTAGGCCAGGGTGCCCGCCATTATAAACAAATGTTCCAATCTAAAATTTGACTAGCATTAGGCATAGTGCCCGCTATTTTCATGGAAACTTACTAATTCTGTGTGACTGGCAGTAAGCTGGCTGGCAGCAGTAAAAAGGGCCTGTCATTATAATGATAACTGCACAACTCAATTTTGACTGGTGGTAGGGAAGTTGCCTGCTATTATAATAAAACCTCCTCAACTGCAATCTGTCTGAAAGTAGGAAATAGGTCTGCCATTGTAACTAAAACTCCCCAAATCGATTGTGGCCGCGTAGTAAGCAATGGGGCCTGCAATTATAATGTAAACTTGCCAACTCGATTGTGAATGGCAATAGGCAAGTGAGCCTGTCGTTATCATCACAACTCCGCAACCCTCACTTTACATTGGAAACAACGTATGGGGACCTCCCCATGCTATTTCTGGGATAAGGCTAAGGGACCTGCAATTTTACAACAATCTCATTTACTGCACGCACAGTCTTTACGTCGATATCCATATACAATGTAGAATACCGTAGCGAAGCACGGGTACATTTGCTAGTATAACTAATATAACACGAAAATAAACAATGTGGACCATTACGGGATTTAGAAGTAGTTAATTATATTCTAAGTGGTTAAAACAAGCAATTGCCGTACCTGCTCAATGTCCGCTGTGCTATGAATATCTTGTTATTGTTTTCATTGTGATGTATGACTGCTACTTTCAAGAGATGAATAGCTCGTGCGGTAAAATGTACCTGAGTTGCAGTTTCTTCAACGTTTGTTACATGAATATATCTGGATATACTTGGTAGTTCTCGTTCCTCTCACGATAAAAACAGATCTACACATTTTCTCATTACAGATACCGTAATGTGAGCTACTTTAAGAAGTACAATCACACCCGCGGTGTACAACTATTTATTACCAACGCCTTTCTTACGACCAATCTGAGGTTATTTTCTAAAACAGCTGTTTGTTCTTGTAACTGCTAAACGCGTAGAGTAAACATTCTTTCAATGTCAAATTACGACGAATAAAATGCAGTTTTATTGTCTATGAACACTTGTGTTGCCCGTTAGGCACGCGTATAAAATCGCCTAACACTTGGATGTAACACATTGGTCGTCCGAGAGAGGGAGAAATATCCTGAATTTACACAAGTCACCTGTCTTCACAGAATTGAGACTCATCCTTACAGTAAGAACTCTATTTAACAAGGGCTGCATAGCCGAGGTTGCCAACACGTCCTTGATTCTCCTGGAAGGGTGTGAGTTCGAGAAACGTGAGAAAATAGATTTCATTTTCTGGAGCAGCACATGACCCAGAGGTTCACTCAGCCTGCTCCAGATATGAGTAGCAGGTTAATTCGTGGGTCGAAAGTGATTTCGTTCTTCCTCGTAGCTGTACTAGGGAATGCAGCATGCGTTTTGTTCACCTGTAGCCAAATTTCCCTCAGTGATGATGGAGGACATTTATACTCGTAGCTCAACGAACAGGAAACATCTAAAAGCAATTGTATTCTCATTGAAAGAGAACTGAGGCGTTGTAATTGGCATTGTTCATTTCTTAGCGCGACGATGTTTACCTTTTCATGGAACTTCCGGTAAGTTATACGTTCCTAGTAACGGCTAGAACTGGTAACGTTACTGAGAGTTCCTCGTTCTACTGCTAACGAACAGAGTTCTCTCACCTCTGGAGCCTGTTTCAGTTCTGTACAGCAAAGTTCTACTGCTAGTAGTTATCAGAACGAACTGAGTTCTCTCACCTCTGGAGCCTGTTTCAGTTCTGTACAGCAAAGTTCTACTGCTAGTAGTTATCAGAAAGAAGTGAGTTCTCTCATCTCTGGAGCCTGTTTCTGTGGTGCACAGCAAAGTTCTACTGCTAGTAGTTATCAGAACGAACTGAGTTCTCTCACCTCTGGAGCCTGTTTCAGTTCTGTACAGCAAAGTTCTACTGCTAGTAGTTATCAGAACGAACTGAGTTCTCTCACCTCTGGAGCCTGTTTCAGTTCTGTACAGCAAAGTTCTACTGCTAGTAGTTATCAGAAAGAAGTGAGTTCTCTCATCTCTGGAGCCTGTTTCTGTGGTGCACAGCAAAGTTCTACTGCTAGTAGTTATCAGAACGAACTGAGTTCTCTCACCTCTGGAGCCTGTTTCAGTTCTGTACAGCAAAGTTCTACTGCTAGTAGTTATCAGAACGAACTGAGTTCTCTCACCTCTGGAGCCTGTTTCAGTTCTGTACAGCAAAGTTCTACTGCTAGTAGTTATCAGAAAGAAGTGAGTTCTCTCATCTCTGGAGCCTGTTTCTGTGGTGCACAGCGAAGTTCTACTGCTAGTAGTTATCAGAACGAACTGAGTTCTCTCACCTCTGGAGCCTGTTTCAGTTCTGTACAGCAAAGTTCTACTGCTAGTAGTTATCAGAAAGAACTGAGTTCTCTCACCTCTGGAGTCTGTTTCTGTGGTACACAGCAAAGTTCTACTGCTAGTAGTTATCAGAACGAACTGAGTTCTCTCACCTCTGGAGCCTGTTTCTGTGGTGCACAGCAAAGTTCTACTGCTAGTAGTTATCAGAACGAACTGAGTTCTCTCACCTCTGGAGCCTGTTTCTGTGGTGCACAGCAAAGTTCTACTGCTAGTAGTTATCAGAACGAACTGAGTTCTCTCACCTCTGGAGCCTGTTTCTGTGGTGCACAGCAAAGTTCTACTGCTAGTAGTTATCAGAACGAACTGAGTTCTCTCATCTCTGGAGTCAGTTCCTGTGGTGCACAGCAAAGTTCTACTGCTAGTAGTTATCAGAACGAACTGAGTTCTCTCACCTCTGGAGTCGGTTTCTGTGGTACACAACAAAGTTCTACTGCTAGTAGTTATCAGAACGAACTGAGTTCTCTCGTCTCTGGAGTCGGTTTCTGTGGTACACAGCAAAGTTCTACTGCTAGTAGTTATCAGAACGAACTGAGTTCTCTCACCTCTGGAGTCGGTTTCTGTGGTACACAGCAAAGTTCTACTGCTAGTAGTTATCAGAACGAACTGAGTTCTCTCATCTCTGGAGTCAGTTCCTGTGGTGAACAGAAACTTTCTCCTGACGTAAGTCAAGCTGAGCGATTGGCACTGACTGAGTCGGTCATCTGGAAAAGGGGACACGTCCAAAATATTGCATTTAACAGAAGAGATACAAAAAGGAATTAACAAACGAAATTTTCGAATTTGTATATAATTAGTAAAAGGCCATTTATTCCTATAATACGGATTTCAGATCCCATCCCTGAAGGTAAGAAAAATCAAATTTTGTTTTCTGGATGCGTACAGTTTTCCAAGTGAACTGACTTTTCTTAGAAAATATAAACGAAATTTTCATCCTTGTCCTTTAGATTTGATTTTAATTTGAGTTTCCGTCGCAATGTCGCTTTTCAATCAACCTATAACATTTAGAAATCAGACAATTATGAAGTGATCCTAAACAACGGACATATTATAATTTTAACAAAAAAATCATCAAACATATTCATTCCGTCTTATAGGACATTACATTTTTCAATACGGTTCATGTTCTCTCATCGAGAACTGACCTTGTAACCATTGTAATGAACATATTGTAGTCCCTGCCCGTAGTTTAAGAATATAAAACAATAACTGCAAGTAGCTTCTGTTTAAGGGGATCAGAATTCTTCTTCATGCAGAGCTTCCTGCTCAGTAATTGGACAGTTGTTGACAGTGTCATGGTAGAAACTGGCATCTTACCACCAATATACCGTATAAGTTTCCTTATGTCGTTGACCTTCTTAATATTAATGGGACTTAGTATACCGTATACTGAGAGAACGAATGGAGAATAACGTAAAATAATTGAAGTATTATAAGAAAATTAAGTTTCACACTTGACAACTGTTTTGACAACACCAAGTATGTCGTACTTTTCATAAGAATGCAAGTGTATTTTGCACATTTAGATCTTCTGACAGGGCACACTTACATTCGGTGAATTCATCTCTATCAGGAAGTGTATTTTCAGCTTCCGCAGTGGACTTCAACTTCGAAGACTGTGTCAATCAGCGGTAAAGGACTAACAGATCCTTGTACTTTTGCTTGGAAATCGGAAGTGCAGTGATGAAAAAATATTCGGCTTTAGTTTATTCGATACAAACAGGTTTGTGTCATCATTCAGTGTGTATTCTGATTTCAGTCGAACTGAAGGACTCACCTGATGAAGAGAAATTTCATTTTTGATCACTTGTTCTCCTTAATCCTTGGCTAGCTTCAATTTCATTTGTAGAGTTCCACACTTGTTACATGTTTGAAAGATATTCCCTAGAATATAGAGTGCGACCGACACGGAGTACGTAGTGAGATTCAAACGAACGAACCTCAGCCACACATCGCATCACCAGGTGACTTTAATACAGAAAACATGTCTCAGCTGACAATGTAGGGTCCCAATACTGCGAAAACCATAAAAGTAGGGAATTTCCTCAATTGTGCCGAGAGTTGAGGGGCTAACGTGTTATGTTGTTAGCACTGGAGAGCTCTATCAAACTAAGAAAGCAAATTTCGAAAATCACTTCGAGCCTAAAACCGCTTCGTCATTACTCGTTTTCTATCTTATTCAAATCCTAGCTGAAGTTTTCTTTCTATAAGGTGTTCCTTGGTTCAGCACTCTCAGGGATGTTTGACTTTTTGAAAAATGGATCACGCCCAACGCAGGTTTTTCTATACCGGGGCATCGATCCTGTACTACGCACTAACCAAGGGATGGAGCATGGCTGTCCTGGTGAACAACGCCACCGCTGATGACCTGGTCAACTTGCCGCCCGGTTTCCAGTTTCAGAACCCCACCAGGCTACCCGCGGTCAGTCGCGGCGCTCGCGGGGCCCGTGGGGCGCCATCCGGAGGGACAACCTTGTGACGACGTCTGGGAATTGCCTGCCGCCCAGCACGCCGTACATCAGCCATCACCAGTTGTATCATGGACTTGTGGAGTGATTCTGTGTATTGTTTTGTTCATTACAGCCTATGCAGCCTTGATCTTATTCTTTGTTAATGGTATTCTCATGCATAATTTGTTTGTACTAGATCTTCGGACCGCCCTCCTGTATTCTTTCATGTTAATAAAGCACTTGAGGGTTCCAGCTTGACGCCACAATCGACGTGCCGACTAAGCGAGTTTGGGGAGTACCCTCTGGTCGGACGCCCGATTGTAGGTCTCCAGGGGAGCCTCTCGCCACCGTCGCCCGGACGCGCGCGGCTGCGCGGAATGCTGCCCGGCTGTGGAAAGGTGACGCCCCATCACCCCGAACCGACAGCCGACTGACGTCCCTCCCGGGGCGATTCTCCTTATATAGAATTGAGGCTCGCGTGTACTGAGGACAGCACTTCCCGAGAGGGAGCGTCAGCAGGATTATCGGCCGTCGCTATGGGCCCCCACGAGAGGCAAACGCCTCTCTGTGCTGCTTTATTGAGAACTTGTACATACAAATCAAGAAGAAATACATTAGAATGGAGGGCAGGTCCGCGGCCCGACTACAAAGTGTATCGGACCACAGAACTGTCCGTATACACAAGAACATGATCATAGCCCAAGTGGGCAAAGTCCTGTACGAAGTGATGCACTGGCACGACCGCTTCTGCGGTCTCGGCCACATTGATCCGATACGGCTGGTGGAATGCCTGTGCCCAGGCCTGGTTCACTGCAGGGCAGACTGCTGCAACGCTTTGTGGGGTGGCGACGCTGTAGAGAGCCACCGGACATCTGGCGGGGCGTCGACAGGAACTGAGGGGTGAAGAGTCCTCGTACCCAGAAGAACTCGCCTGAAAGGATGTGTTTAGCAGGGAATACCGGCCACCCCATGACCCAGCAGAGCCAAGAAAAGTAGCCGGCAGCCTGTTGGAGTTGATGTGGGGACAGGTCGTGCAGCTCGCGCACAAGGGAGAGGGCACGCTGCTGGGTGACATGATGCATGGTCACCTCTTGGCTGGGGATGTCGATGGTGACGCCAAGATACGTCAGTATGGGAGTCGGGTGCAGCACCGACTTGGAATAGTTGAGGGTGTTGCCGAGAATCTGGGTAAGATAGACATCGATCTCGTGCATGAGAGCGTCCGTGAGATCGGGGCTATGGATGAGCCAGTCGTCGAGATAAGGGATCATCTGAACACCGAACTCAAGGGACTGCAACAGCCCAGCGTTGCATGACGGATGGGGCCAGGCTATGTCCCATCGCCAGGCGGGTCCAGCGGTAGAGTATACCGTAGGGGTGTCGGGTGTCGCGGGAGATCGGGATCCATGTGGGGCCATATGGACGAAGGCTTAAGTGAAACTCTGCCTAGACTCACATTAGCGCTCGTAGTGGTGCTTAAGTGACACAATGCATTGGCTCACGCTAGCGCTCGTAGTGGTAGACAAAGGCAAACTGCTAAACTAATCGACCGGGTGACGATGATTAAACAAATGGTTGCAGTTTTTAGGAATCAATATAGAATATATTCTCATAGTTTATTATATTTTACTTACTTAACAGTCGTATGTCACATCGCTAGGATATTTTCAGCATTGAGTTGCTTGCCAGAGGCCTAGAACTGTGGATTTTCCTCCCTTTTCTTCTTGCGTTATGCCATATGTTGAAGCATTTTTGTTCATTACTGCCGATGTGTTTATAAAACTTCCTCCGCACACTTTTACTCATACCCCATCTGTCTTTAGATATGAAACATATGACACAATTCTAAATGTCCCCTCATCAGGATCTCCTGTTATGTATCAACATGTGGTGTTCTCCCTTGCGCACTTTTACTCATACTACATCTGTCTTAAGATATGAAACACATGACACAATTCTAAATGTCCCCTCATCTGGATCTCCTGTTATGTATCAACATGTGGTGTTCTCCCTTGCGCACTTTTACTCATACTACATCTGTCTTAAGATATGGAAAACATGACACAATTCTAAATGTCCCCTCATCAGGATCTCCTGTTCTGTATCAACATGTGGTGTTCTCCCATGCGCACTTCTACTCATACTACATCTGTCTTAAGATATGAAACACATGACACTATTATAAATGTCCCCTCATCAGGATCTCCTGTTCTGTATCAACATGTGGTGTTCTCCCCTGCGCACTTTTACTCATTCTACATCTGTCTTAAGATATGAAACACATGACACAATTCTAAATATCTCCTTATCAGTATCAACATGTGGTGTTCTCTTACCTCTGCTGCCAAGAGACCAATATTCTTTCAATAATATTTCTCGTACGTCTTCATGAAGTCTCTCTTTACACTTTGATCGATAGTCGCTAAGTGGTTCCATTACTCTGGCTCTAAAGTGGTGTAAGATTTTCCCTTTCCGCTGTTTTCAACCTGCGAACAGCATTCTTCTCGCGAAAAACCTGATGGAAAACATTAACATCTTCTCCACTTGAGCTTTCAACTTACACAGGCAGAGAATCTGGATCGTTTCCCTGTTGTCATTCACTTCTTCACTTTCATCTCTGGCCATTGGCGGCAACACTCAAATGACCATTGTTGTACTCTTGAGCACGTAAGCCCGTACACTAAGGGTGCAACCTTACTCTTTCTCCCCTGTAATGTAAATATAGTGATTTATAGTTACTTTTCTAACTGTTGGGATTCTATTCAGTATCGCTCACCATACAATTTAGGGACCCCACTTTCCGATACGACGTCTGCCACGTTGGCACTATACAGTCAGGATTTATCTCGTGAATTGCCTGAATTACGTATTGCCACTGCAGTCACTAGTCTTACATTTGCGGGTATAATTGTAAATCTGTTTGGCTAATGCCAGGTGGCATATGATAACGTAGCATGTGTGAACGCAGCATTTTATTAATTTGGTTTTATTTCGTCCAATACTTAGTACAGAAATCAGTTAGGATGTATAACGAGCACGAAATATCATCAAGGACTCCTACGAAATGAAAGCAACGTTACCTCGTTCACAGAAATCTTTTCAGACATTCCTACGGGTTATTGAAAAAGGAAGGCGATGAGTTGCCACTCTTAGTGATATGGACTTTATGGCAAGAGTTTCACAATTAATTAGGGCAAGTGTTAATTTTAACTTTATTCCTGGATAAGTTTCTGACAATGAGAATCAGTTGAAATGGAAAAATACTTCGTTATGAACCTATCCTAACCAAACCTAACCTAAACATGTCTTGTCTCGAATTTTAATGCGGTTTGCAGACCTAGCCTTTGTGTATTCTTATTGCCTTACGGCATATGTGTATGCAATATACTTGCTCATGTGTATTATTACAGCGTGGTTTCATTTAGATTTCTATTCTGTTTATTGGGTAACATCTGCCGCCTGGGCGACTGTCCTAAATGCTTCCAGTAATACTGGGTGGTTTGCACACCATTTCTAGAGGTGAAATCCTCCACTCTCTTGTAAATTAATAGTTTCCGACTGCAACTGAAGAGCATCCTCTATATTTTCACAGCCGCTTACTTGGTCATCAGCATAAAAATCTCTGCGAACAACTTGTGCGTCTCTGGGGAAACCTCGATTCTTCATCTTCAGCAAGTTGCTTCTGTGATCTGGTAGCTAGGAAGGCTGCTGCTGCTGTACCATATGCTACAGTTGTCAGTCCATAATGACAGGGTGGGTTCCTAGGAGATTCACTCCAGATAATATGCTAGCGTTCCTATCATCTGCATGAACCATGACTTGCCGATACATTTCAGCAATATCTGCAGTGAAGGCAAAGATATGAATTCTAAATCTTAGAATAATGGAGTAATGATCATCTTGTATTGTCATTCCAGCCATTAATATATCATTAAATGAAATATTTTTAGAAGTTTTAGCAGGTTAATCAAATACAACCCTCGTTTTTGTAGTTGAGCTACTAAGCTTAAAAACTGGATGATGTGGTAGATAATAGTTTCCACCTTCATTCCCTGACCTTAGCCATATACCACATGGCCTCATACTCGTGAAGAAGGTTACAGAACTCGTGCTTAAGTGAGGGCTGCCTACTGAAATGCAGTTCTAGTTGTGCTAGTCTTGACATGGCATGACTGAAGGAGTTTCCCAGAATCTCAGGTTTGTGCTTGAGGGGTAACTATACTATAAATCTACCTGTAGCTTCCCTAGTGGTACTGTAAAGTGCCTTTCTGTTGCTCTCTCTTCTCTTGTCATGACTGGGGACGTAATCTCTTCTATTTCCCATGACTGCTGTAGCTGCGTGTCTAACCTGTCCTCTGACTTCGAGAAACATGTGATTAATGTAAGACATTATTCTCTTCCCCCTGATGGAAGTGTCCAGCAATAATCCATCCCAGTTCAGTGTCTTGAGGAATAGGATAATCTGGTGATCGAGTTCTGGGACCAAGTTTCAATAATGAAAAGAAATGTTCTGTACCCATTAACAAATCAATGTCACTTGGCGTGAAGAACTTGCGGTCACCGAGCTTCAAGTCAGTGAGCAAGTTCCAATGTTAATGCTGAATGTAGAGCTAACACTCTACCCCACCAAGTGCCAAAGTTATGAATAGTGGAAGCCTTTACCTTTCACCATTCCAATGGCCCCCATTGCTTGCTTGTACGGAGATGATTTTGTTCTTTCCTTTTTAAATACAAATACTCATGTTTATTATGTTTGTTTATTCACACTACCTGCTCTGTATGTAATTCATTGTCCATGGAATGGCTCTTGATGTTGTAAATTACCGTTCATTTATTTTGTATTGCATACTTTTGTTATTATTATTATTATTATTATTATTATTATTATTATTATTATTAATATTACATACGGTATCTCTCAAACTAATATTTAATAAAGTAAATTATGCTTATCTCTTTGGATTCATTTATTTTATTGCTTATTGTTATCGCTATGGCAACATGACTTCTTTATGATGTAGACACAGTATAAAAGTATTTCTTCCCAAATAGATTTGTTATACACCCCGTGTGGGTGAAGGACGAAGATGAAGAATACACCCACGATGTACTCTGTCTGTTATAGGAGGCGACTATAAGGGGCTACACAGGGATGATAGTGTTAGAGCCATGAAAATAATTGTGATTAGTACCATCATGCGGGGAATTCCATGGGTCACCTTTACTTGCGAGTGGTACCACTATGTTAGGTACGCAGTAGATTTGTGATTAGTAGCAACATAAGGTGAGTCTGTATGGGTTTTCCAGTACCCGTGATTGGTACCATTGTGCGAAACACCACGGGTCTGGGCGTTGTCTGCGATTAGTACCACTATATCAGCGACACCATGGGTCTGCGTTGCCTGTAATTAGTACCCACTATATGAAGAAGACCAAGGGAATACTGGAACCCGTGATTAGTACACCTAGGTGAGGAACACTATGGGTTTGCGTTGCCTATAAGTAGCGTCATAATGTGAGAAACACCATTGGTCTCCGTTACATGTGCGAAGTAAAATACTTTTGAGTCATACCATAATGTGTGGAACACCATGAGTCTACACTATTTTTTATTAGTACAGCAACATGACAAATACTATAATTTTACTTTACTAGCGATACGTGTCATTATGACGGGCCATTGACCAGCATTTTGGACCCCTTTACAAAACAAGCATCCTCGATTCAGGATTATGCTTTAGAAGTAGTCCCTTGGTCAGTAATACTATCGTATATGATAGTTTCTGGGTCGGATCCACCGATTATTTTAAATTCATATCCACCCATTTATTCTTCATCATCACGTTTTTATTCTGCTCTGTGGACGATTTTGAATTTTAAATCGTCATTCTATTTCGTCTCATTTCATACTATTAGGTACTGATGACCTAGATGTTAGGCCCCTTCAAGCAAAAAGCACCACCATCATCATCACTCGGTTAATTATACCCGCACCAATTAGACTACAGGCTAGGGAAATGCCTTTTATTGCAGTACATAACGTTCTTACTTATTTGTATCATTAAAGATCTGAAGATCCATATACGGTTATAACTGGTATAGATCGAAACTGTGTAATTTGGGAGAGAGAAAGCCCATGTGGTATTGCGCGTCACAAGAAACTGAGTGAATTGGCTGTGCAGTTCGATTACACTGCTGTGAGCTTGCTTTCAGGAGGTGGTGGATTCCAACCCCTCAGTCGGTAGATCTGAAGTTATAATTGTTTTTTCCTTGGTTCCCTCGTTTTTACTTTAGGCTCATTCTGTGGCTGTACCCTTATTAAGGCAAAGACCGCTTCCTTTCATTTTAGTATTAGCCATATTTCCTATGCCATTCTTGCCTTACAACCTGTCCTCTATCAGTGTGACTTAGGCCAATATATTTAAAAAATCTGGTAATTTTGTTCGACTCATTAGTGCCCCTGGATAATTCCTGGGCGTCCCTAATGTGGTAAGCTTGAGATACACCAAATTGTAAGTTCAAAACATGTTTAAAATGACCCCCCTTTCCCCTACTGCTTATTGAAGAGAGAATAAGTATAAACAACATCCAAGCCAAAGGAAGGATGTATAGGTCCTACGTGGTAAGTCCTTGAACTTATGGAAATTGCAAGAAAATATACAATCTAGATCTCTCTCGCTCCCCCCTCCCGTTGACAATACGGTTATACTAATGCCTAAATCAAAATAAAGGCAGGAAATATTTAACTTACATTTAATTTAAGCTGATGAAGGAGGGAACGTATGACTAGCTCGGGTTGGCGGGTTCGAGTCCGGCAGTATTTGAGGGTGTTCAAATACGCCAGTCTCATGTCTGCAGACATACCGGTACGTAAAAGAATTCTTGTGGGACGAAATTCTGGCTCCTTGTCCTTTATAAAAACCATAGATTTAGTTAGTAGAAATATTAACATTATTATTCTCAATTCAGAAATGAGCTTGAAAGCTGACCTAATTTCCGTTCACATAGCTTAGCACATTAGTTCTCCTCTATGTTTCCTGGATAAGCTTGAAGACATAACCAGCCTGTAAACTGAAAATATGCCGAATAATATTGATGAGAGAAAGAAACTGAGAAAATCGAAAAGAAAGCAGCTTGATTTGATTTGATTTGATTTGTTCTGGGTGATATGTCACAAAAGAATAGCTTTACAAAAATGTTGCAAAGTTTGGGCTGGGAAAATTGGAATAAAGGAGACGAGCTGCTCGACTAAGTGGTATGTTCCGAGCTGTCAGTGGAGAGATAGCGCGGAATGACATCAGTAGACGAATAAGTTTGAGTGATGTCTTTAAAAGTAGGAAAGATTAAAATACGAAGATAAGGCTGGAATTCAAGAGGAAAAATTGGGGCAAATGTACGTTCATAGGATGTGGCGTTAGGGATTGGAATAACTTACCAAGGGAAACGTTCAATAAATTTCCAATTTCTTAATAATCATTTGAGAAAACGCTAGGAGAACAACAGATAGGGAATTTGCAACCTGGCCGACTGTTGTAAATGCAGATCAGTATTGATTGATTGACTGATTGGTTTAATTATTGATTGATTAATTGATTGATTGATTGTTTGATTGATTGATTGATTGATTGATTTGTTGATTGATTGATTGATTGATTGATTGATTGATTGATTAATTGATTGATTGATTGATTGATTGATTGATTGATTGATTGATTGATTGATTGATTGATTGATTGATTGATTGATTGATTGATTGATTGATTGATTGATTGATTGATTGATTGATTGATTGACGCTCGTACAAAAGAAAGTAAAGGCACTAAGTAATTTCTGGAAGTTTCGAAAATCACACTGCAAAGACTTCACGCAGAATCCCAAGGAATGTAATGCTATTCTTCAGAAGATGCTCAGCAAGCGTTTAGCTACAGAAGTAGTAGTAGCTGGTCAAGTTTCTAAGTAAGGATGCGTATATTTTATATTATGACAAAAGTTTTATAGTATGTACTTATTTGTATTAGACATTAATAATTTTGTACTTAATGTCGTTGAAAACACCTATTTACAAAGCAATCCACAAAACAAAATTATAATAACATACACTTACATTGTGACCAAGAGCTGAGACACACTGGCTAACGTGCGCCGGACAGCCGCCGATCTGACACCTATGAACTTAGAAGACACACTGTCGTGGAGAATTCTGGAAACCGTGCCGCCTAATGGGGAAGGGTGTAACTTAGTTATACTGGCTCTTTCCATTACACTGTGATGCGCTGAGACGAAACGGCGAGTTGGTTAAAAATTTTGCGGCCAACAGCCACATACGTTAGCCGATTGGGCGATATCAATGCGAGAGTTGGAAACAGAACTGAAGTATTCGAAAGGGTAATTGGTAAATGTGGGGAATACATGGTAGCTAATGGGAACGGGAAGCGTTTGTTCGACTTCTATGCTAGTTTGTGTTTAGCTGTTACGAATATATTCTTCAAGCATAAGGCTATTCAGTTGGGGAGCTAAGGGTAACAGGTCCACAAAATATATTATATCTTAACCGATTTTAAATTCTGGAAGTCTGGTTGGAAAGTATGAGTTTTACGGGGATTTTTCGGTGATACAGACCACTATCCGATCTGTAGTGAACTAAGTATCTCTAAGCCTAGAATACAGAAAATGAAATCTACCTGCAAACGAACAAGAGTAGAAAATCTCCAGGACGAGGAGATTAGACAGAAGTACATGGATATGATTAGTGAGAAGCTTCGAACAGTGGACGGTAAGCAGCTTCAGGATATAGAAAGAGAATAGGTGGCATACAGGGATTCTGTAGCAGGAACAGTAAGGGAATGCCTAGGAACGCGTATGTGTAAAGGTGGGGAAAAGCGAACATCTTGGTGGATTGATGAAGTGACGGCAGCTTGTAAGCGTAAAAAGAAGGCTTATCAGAAATGGCTCCACACAAGGGCTGATGCAGACAGGGAATTGCACGTAGTTGAATGAAACAGAGCGAAACAAATATTTGTTGAATCCAAAAAGAAACCGTGGGAGAAATTTGGTAATAACCTGGAAAGACTATGTCAAGCAGCAGCGAAACCTTTCTGGACAGTAATAAAGGATCTTAGGAAGTAAAGGAAAAAGAAAATGAGCAGTGTTTTGGGTAATTCAGGTGAACTCATAATAGATCCCAGAGAATCACTGGAGAGGTGGAGGGAATATTTTGAACATATTCTCAATGTAAAAGGAAATCTTCCTGGTGGTGTCACGAACAACCTAGCTAATGGGCAGGAAGAAAGTGATGGTGAAATTACGCTTGATGAAGTGGAAAGGATGGTAAATAAACTCCATTGTCATAATGCAGCAGGAATAGATGAATTTAGACCCAAAATGGTGAAGTATACTGGGAAGGTAGGAATGAAATTGCTTTATAGAGTAGTAGGATTAGAATGGAGTGTTGGTCAGGTATCTTCAGATGGGACAAAAGCAGTAATTGCACCTATCTATAAGCAATGGAACAGGAAGGATTCCAACAACTATCGAGGTATCTCATTGATTAGCAGGGAACAGATTTATATGTAAATGCATATCTCTTTAGGAAGATAAAATTAATTATATTTTTCATTATCTTTACGAATCATGACGCGTTGAGTTAAAAAATGGAGTATTCATTTTCCATATTTTTCCATATTTCGGAGTTTAGTACATATGTTCCATATTCTTCGTCATTAAAATCAATATAGTCCATATTTCGGTTAAAAAGTATTAAATTATATTAAATTAGCAGTCATCTCAATAATGAAGAAATACATTAAAAATCAATATTCAAAAAAATTAATATTTTAAGTGGTGTGCAGGTCATTATCACGCCTGTCCAGGTCTGGGCTGATAAAGTAAGCTGAAAAGCGGTGCAAAGAAAGAGAGAGGTTGAGCCCGGAAGTGGTGGAGATCAGATGATCAGTACCGTGACTATCTGAATCACACTTACAGCACTGATAAGCTGCATTACATAACATCGACTGTGTCTGTGCCATGCTTTCGTAACTAGGGAAATCTCATTCAACGACGATGTGCTAGTGGTTTCCGGATTAGTTAATTCGGGCATTCCCGTCGATTGCTTCATAACTCCATCTAGTTCACTACCAGTCTTCACAGTTTGAATTATCAGTGAGACGGATCATAGTGTTCTAGTACGTTCAGTGTGTGCAGTGGTATATTGATATTCATTGAAGACATTAACATTGTTACAATGTGCCTAAAGTAGCTCAGTCAACCAGTTTAAAATTGAAAAGTTACGTATCAGAATTTGAAGAAGATGGTTTATCAACTGACAGTAAGATATTATTTTGTAATTTGTGTCTTTGTACACTAACATCTACTCAAATGTTCCTAGTGCAACAGAACGTTTCAACCAGTAAACACAAGGCTAACAAACAAGGAGATTCCAAGCAGAGACAGTTGTTTTTGACACAACCAGCAACTTCCAGTGTAACGTTCGAGTTCAACACCGATCTCTGCCGTGCTCTCATCTCTGCTGACATACCTCTCTTACAATCAGAGCTTCATGGAATTCCTCGAGAAATATACCAAACGATCCATCCCGGATGAGTCAACGTTCAGAAAAACGTACTGTTCAGCCATATACGATGAAACTGTTCGGAAGATAAGGCAAGAGATTAAAGACGGTCCAATTTCGGTTTCCATGGATGAGACAACAGACAAAGAAGGCAGGCTAATTGGTAACGTAATCATTGGCTTTTTAAGCGAAGATTATTGTAAACGGATTCTCTTACCCTGTGATGTTTTAGAAAAGTGCGATAACAAAACTATAGCAAAACTGTTCAGTGAGGCTATGAGTAACCTCTGGCCACAGGGCGTTAAGTATAATAAAGTGTTACTTTTTATTAGCGAGTCTGCACCTTATATGATGAACGCCGGAGAAGCATTATGTGCTGTATATCCAAGGATGACTCATTTAACATGTGTAGCACGTGCCTTTCATCGTGTGGCTGAAGTGGTAAAAGGCAGTTACCCCAAGGTAAATTTATTGATTTCCTCAGTGAAAACAGTTTTTCTCAAAGCCCACAGAAGAGTTCATCTTTTGAAAGAAATGAACCCAGAGATTCCAGTGCCGCCTAAGCCGATTCTAACTAGGTGGGGTTCGTGGCTGCAAGCGATTGAATATTATGTTGAATATATATAGGCTGTATAAAGAACGTACTGCATACCATGGAGTCTGAAGATGCAGCCTCAATTGAAGCCGCGAAAACAGTTGTTTGCGACATATATGTGAAAAATGACTTATGTTACATTCAGCATAATTTTTTATGCATCAAAAAAACACTGAAAAGGCTCCAAAACTCGCATCTAACACTATCTGAAAATTGTGAAATTGTGAATAAAACTGTGGAACAACTAAATCCTGCAAATGAAGCAAACAAGAGATGGCCACTGTGCTTTCAAATAACCCCGGATATGAAGAAATGACAATGGTTGCTGCAATGTGTGTGGAGATTTAACTGTAAAATGAACACTGGATTTAACGCCAGTAGGTATTGTGAAGTTGAATTATGCCCCCATTACGTCTTCCGATGTTGAACGCAATTTCAGTCAATATAAAACTGTCCTTACAGATAATAGATGGAGATTCACTTTGCAGCACTTAAAATAACATTTTGTAATCCATTCTTTTGGTAACAGAGAATAAAATATTGTGTGTTCTTCAAATATATTAAAATGTGAAGTGCAACATTATGTTGCATGTAGATCTACTTTGTTTAGCTTCTTTGAACTTTGATAAAAATAGAAATGAATGTTATATGTGCAATTTTAAGGCCATATATAATTCCATATTTGAAAAACAATAACTAAATATATATGTACATATTTCAAAAAATATTAGTACATATAAATCCGTTCCCTGTATGATTACTATACCAAGCAAAGTATTCACCGGCATCTCGGAAGAGAGGGTGCGATCAGAGAGGAAGTTGCATGAAATCCAGTGTGGTTACAGAGCACGGAGGGTCTGTCAAAATCCAATTTTCAGTACGCACCAGGTGAATGTTAAATGTTAGGAAATGAATAGACAATTGTGCATTGGTTTAGTATATCTAGAGAAAGCATATGACAGGGTACCGAGGGAAATGATGTTCACAATACTGCGGGGGGTGGGGATGACGTTAAGGGTAGATTATTAAAATCAATCAAAGGCATTCGTGATGACAATTGGGCTCCAACAAGAATTGATGGTAGAACGGGTTCTTGGTTCAGGATACTTACAGGGGTTAGACAAGGCTGTAATCTTTCTCATTTGCTCTTCGTAGTTTACGTGGATCATCTGATGAAAGGTATAAATTGGCAAGGAATGATTCAGGCGGTTGGAAATTTAGTATGCCGTCTGGCCTCTGCTGACGACTTCGTCTTAATGGCAGATTGTGCCGAAAGCCTGCAGTCTAATGTCCTGGAACTTGAAAATAGGTGCAGTGAGTATGGAATAACAATTAGCCTCTCCAAGTCTAAATTGATGTCAGTAGGTAAGAAAGTCAACAGAAGTGAATGTCAGATTGGTGATACAAACATGGAACAGGTAGATAATTTTAAGTTTTTTTGTTGGTTGTTCCCCCAGGATGGTAATATAGTAAGTGAGATTAAATCAAGGTCTAGTAAAGCCAATGTAGTGAGTTGGCAGTTGCGATCAACATTGTTCTGTAAGAAGGAAGTCATCTCCCGGACGAAACTGTATTTACATCGGTGTTTCCAGACCATCTTTGCTTTACGAGAACGAAAGCTGGGTGGACTCAGGATATATTATTCATAAAATTGAAGTAACAGACATGAAAGTAGCGAGAATTGTTGCTTTTAAACAGGTGGGAATAATGGCAGGAGAGTAGGCCTACTCGGAACTAGCAGATAAAGGCTATGTTAGGAATGAACTCGATGGATGAAGCTGCACGCGTAAGCCGTCTTCGGTGGTGGGCACATGTGCGACGAATGCAGGAGGATAGGTTACCTAGAAAAATAATAGTCTCTATTATGGTGGGTAAGAGGAGCAGAGGGAGACCAAGTTGACAATGGTTTGATTCAGTTTCTAACGATTTAATGATAAGAGGTATATAGGTGGGCCGGCACAAGGTTGCACTTGACAGTTTTAAGTCATGTTGGTAACACTACAAAAATGAAATGAAGAACGTCACCCGTCAATCAGAATCACCAATCCACTACTTTTTATGTCAGATACAGTTACGCATTTTATTCATGTTAATTCGTATTTAATTCCGTATAGTGTTCATAATCTTTTATTTGCTTACACAAATATGAGAATTTAAAAGATATTATAAGGTTTAAGCGAGCTACAAAATAAATACGAACTATTTTCAGTTGATTGTTGTTGGCAATATAGGTAGGATAGTGGTGCCATCTATAAGTAGCTTGACTACTGCATTGAAGTGTTGCCGTTTTGTCTGTCGCCGCTAGCACGTGGTCAGGTGTGATTCGCGCGTATATGAAAGTTTTGTTTTCATTGTGATATAATTGTGAAATTTTATTTTAACGAATGCAGTGCGATGTCTCGGAAATGACAACATAGTCATGAAGCGCGAAGTGATAATCCTTTGAGCCGCGGAGTGTCCCTTAATATTCAGGCATTAGAATTAGTGCGGAGAACTCGTGAGTTTTACGAGAGGGAGACGAAATTCGTACGCTTGTATATCCGTCTCTCCGTTCCTGTAGATCATGTTGTGGATCGCATATCTCAAACATTAGGGCTTTCAAAGCGTACTTTCATTCAAACAGGTGTTCGCCTCCAAGAACAGAAGGAAAAAGTGACTGGGGTACATAGCAGTAGCAAAAACGGGGCTGATAGTAGGGACTTGTTTCACAGCACTCCGGGAAAGAAACGAATTAAGCTATATCCTGTAACAGGAATTAATTCTTTCCAGGCTGATGCAATACGAAGACATGAGTACGATTTTTACTGCTCCAAGTCCCTTCTGTCATTGTTATGGACAATGCACGTTACAACTCCGTGATAATGGACAAGACCCCTTCTTCGAGCGCCCGTTAAGAACTGTAAGTGGAATGGCTGCAGTAAAGAAATATCCCAGCGCATATGTGTATGACTAAATTAGTCGACACGGGGCGAGTTGGCCGTGCGGTTAGGGGCGCGCAGCTGTGAGCTCGCATACGGGAGATAGTGGGTTCGAATTCCACTGTCGGCAGCCCTGAAGGTGGTTTTCCGTGGTTTCCCATTTTCACTTCAGGCAAATGCTGGGGGTGTACCTTAATTAACGCAACGGTCGCTTCCTTCCAAATCCTAGGCCTTTCCTGTCCCATCGTCGCTATAAAACCTATCTGTGTCGGTGCGACGTAAAGCAAATAGCAAAAAAAAAAAAAAAGTCGACGAGGTAGCGAAGGAACAAGGACACGAGGTTATTAGGTTGCCGCCGTACCACTGTCACTTCAA
The DNA here is from genome assembly GCF_040414725.1 of Anabrus simplex. NCBI lineage: Eukaryota > Metazoa > Arthropoda > Insecta > Orthoptera > Tettigoniidae > Anabrus > Anabrus simplex. Next base: position 129,637,292 of record NC_090279.1, on the reverse strand, counting down.
CCTCATTGAGCTGGTACGGTATGGGGTGAAGTAAAACATTACGTACGCACTTAAAAAAAGTCCTTCACAGTTACTGAAGTGGAAGGACTGTTCCGGGAGAGTATTGCTCGAATGGATGCGGCTTTGTGCAGGAAGAAATTTAGCCATGTCGCAGCATTCATTAATTCGGCAATGACAATACATGGCATCATCAGTGACTCTCAGGAGTTGATGATCTGCCTAGACGATGATGACAATGACAACGAGGGTGATGGCAGTGAACTGGAGGGTATCGAGCCTCTGCCTTTGTGAATCAGGTATGAAAATAAGGTTTCTGAATTTTCGTTAATTTTATAGAATTTACTTGAAACATTTTGTGTTAGCACCGGTGTATATTATTCTAACATTTATTGGTGTAGATGTATATGATGTGAGATCCTTGTCGGCCGATTTCTTCCGTGTTTTCTAACATCGCGATAATAAGAACTTCTTAGTATATTTAGCTCGTATAATGTTGTGTGATGAATAATCGGTGAGTTGAAAGTTCAATTTTTGTCGGCAGATTTCATTTGTATTATGTATCATCGCGATGACATTAAAAACATTTCTCCCATGTTTTTAAAAACCCATGTGTCGTGCAATCAGCTGCTGTTACGGCGGCAACATTGCTTCGTGCGCCAATGCAGTGTGACCAATATTGTGCGCAGCTGTCATGTGCAACCTTACGCCGGCCCACCTATAGAACTAAATGAGGCCACGGCACTGGTTGCAAATAGAGGATTGTCACGACGTGCCGTTTTGGTAAATTCACGGAGGCTTGCAGACTGTACGCTGAATGGCATAACGGACTTTAATGATAATGCATGTATATATGTATTATAACCGTATGATTTTATTTCCGTTAGTGTACGAAGAATTGGATCGTAAAGTTCAGGCAGTTGATTCCTCCTTCCATGGCTGTCCACATTCGTTTAGACTTACGGACCTGCTTTCGTATTCTCTTTCTTTCACCCGGAGAGGTTCCTTCTCCCTTATATATCCTCTTTGAGCTAGACATAGCGGGACACAATGTCCTTAAACACTACTCATTTCACTCAGTGCCAACAGTGCACTTTTCAGTAAGTGCCTCATACTACAATTGTAGTCATTACGGATGTGTTCAACTACAACTCCCCCCACAGTTGTGTATTTTAGTATATATGAGTGTTACAGCGTGATTTATTACAAGTATGGAACTGGGTGATATAACAAGCCCATTCACATTTCAAGTAGCGGAAGAAGTGTCTCATACTCTGTAGTTGTCTTAAGTAATACAGTCTACGCTGTGCTGCGAATCAGTTCGGTTGTACAGTGTGCACGGTATTTACTTGGTGGTCGCGAGGGGTTTGTTCGTGCTTTGTGTCTTGTGAAGTTAGCGTGTGATGGCTGCCGCCAGTGATGGGAGGTCCCTTCTGGATATCTCCAAGTTACCAGTTGAAAAGGAGATTGATGTGGAAATGGACGATGTTCCTCTAAATAGTCAATCTAATAATCAAAGTTCTCAAGATCCAATACCTAACAAACAAACCACTCAGAATACTCAAAAGTCGACATCTTTGATTAGTTCGGACGAATACACTCGAGAACATTCTGGTCCTTACATTGTTCTAGTAGAATCTGTAACGGACAAAAATGTTGGAGGGCTGCATCCTATGACCTTAGGTCGTTTATTTTATGATCGAAATTTACCAGTAAAATCCATCATACGTAAGGGCAGAAATCGTCTTCAGGTGCAATTTGAGCATGCTACCCAAGCAAATACATTTTTGAGTCACCCGTTATTAGAATCTATTTGTGCACGGGCATATATTCCAAGCACAAGCATATTCCGTGTTGGTATCATAAGAGGGGTTGATAAAAATTTGACTGAGGAATCTATACTCCAACATCTCAAATCTGACTACATTGTTAAATCTGTCCAGAGATTAAAACGTAAAGCGGTTGTTAATGAGGCTATCGAATACCTTCCTACTGGACCAGTAAAAGTAGTTTTCCGATCCCAGCAGTTGCCACGATATGTCTCTCTATATAGTGTCTTTCTGGAGGTGGAACCATTTATCTTTAATCCCATAATTTGTAAAAAATGCCTGCGATACGGCCATACAATACGTCAGTGTCGTTCGCAAACGTTCCGATGCGGCAAATGCACCTTGTCGCATGCTACGGATAAGTGTACGGAGCAGTATACCAAATGTGCTCATTATAATGGGGACCATCCCACAGGACATGAGTCATGCCCCGAGCACAACAACAACAGCTTATTAAGAAAATAATGAGCACCGAGCATGTATCTTTTCTTGAGACCAAGTCCAAGATTTCACCACCTAGCTACTGCCCAGCGCAACACCTCCAAAAATTTCCCCCTCTTGTTGCTGAACACTCCCCTCCTCCTATTTCAAATCCGAGAAAACGAAAGTTTACTCAGATTATTACTCAATCACCCAGACCGCAACCCGCTCAGGGGTATGTTCGAGCTGCACACATGGCTATCCTTCGGGATTCCACTAATCCACTTACTGTGCCTATGAACATAATGCTCCCCCCACCCCTTTCACAGCCGCAATTCCCGGCTCCTTTGGCAAATGTAATTTCCCTCCTTCCATCTTCTGACCAGCCACAACATCCCGTTTATCGCCAAAAAGACGACTTACAACAGGACGTACATAAAATTCTTATCCTCCTACTGCAGGCGGTAGGCGGTAACCCTTCTTTACAGCATGTTATTTACCAATTACGTGACAGGTTAAGTGATATTTTTTCGTTATATGATCAATATCATCCAATGGAATGCTAGGAGTGTCCTTCATAAGAAGAGTGATATTCAGTAATAATTAATGAAACTCATGCACATGTTATTGCTTTACAGGAAACATAGTTTTCCGAACAAACAAATTTTCTACTTCCCGGATATGATCTTGTGCGGCATGATGGCCCGGGGTATGGAGGGGATGCATTTCTTATTCATTCTACGATCTCATATCAATCATTACCTATACAGTATTACATTCCACATACTTTTCTTGTCGCCATTTCTTATCGGCAACTACACCTTATTAACCTGTATTGCCCCCCTAATATTTATATTTCGAGTACGAGTTGGTCTCGCTTTTTCCATCAATTTCATCATTTGTCTCATATTATCATCTTTGGGGACTTCAATCTGCACCATACAGCATGGGGTGGCATTAGTGATACCCCACGAGGCTTATATCTCCTCATAGCGTCTCAGCAGCATGACCTAACTCTTCTTAATGATGGGTCCCCCACTCGCCTCACTGTACCTGGATCCCCACCTAGTGCGGTTGATTTAACATTCTGTCGATCAATCTTGACCCCTATAATTACGTGGTCAAGACTCTCAGATACCTACACCAGCGATCATTATCCCATATGGATTACGTATGGGGTTGGTAGACCCATACAAGACCAGCCCACTTCAATGTCATCCAGCAATGTACGTTCAATACGATCATTTGATGAACAGACACATATATCTTATAGGCAATATCATCTTCGGCATAGCTCCGAGCGCATCAACACGTACTCTTCCCTTATGTCACTTCTTCATCAGTATCATGATATCTATCATCCTCCCAAACCATTCGCCTCTTCTACTCGTCGCCCGTTCCAATATATCCATTGGTGGGATAAGGAATGTCACCAATTAATACTTTTTTTTGCTACTTGCTTTACGTCGCACCGACACAGATAGGTATTGTGGCGACGATGGGACAGGGAACGGCTAGGAGTGGGAAGGAAGCGGCCGTGGCCTTAATTAAGGTAGAGCCCCAGCATTTGCCTGGTGTGAAAATGGGAAACCACGGAAAACCATTTTCAGGGCTGCCGACAGTGGGGTTCGAACCTACTATCTCCCGAATACTGGATACTGGCCGCACTTAAGCGACTGCAACTATCGAGCTCGGTCCAATTAATATTAACCCGCAAGGCTTTATTCCGCACATATCGTCGTTCTCTAACGCGAGATAATTATTTACGTTTAAAGAATCATATTGCCAAAACTAAACTTATCTTTAATCAGAAAAGACGTGCTGCGTGGAAATCGTTCATCTCCTCTCTCAATTCTCATATGTCAGCTCTGCATTTATGGAACGCTATTCGTATGTTGTCGCGTGCCTCTCAACATCAAGTACATCGAATCATCCCACGTGATATCATCAATAAGTTTCTGCATTCTCTGACCTCCGACTATGTGATACCTTATTTTGAACTTCCCTCGCATAATGTTCGCTCACAGTACTCCACTCTAATTCAACCCATTCAATTAAGTGAAATATCAGCTGTCCTTCATTCCGCCTCTAAATCCACCCCAGGCCCGGACTATATTTCATACACTATGCTCCGGCTCTTACCCTTACGAGCACAAAATGCACTTCTAAATTCTTATAATGATATTTTACTGAATAAGCATATTCCACCGCATTGGACTGAATTTTTTCTGATACCGATCCTCAAACCACAAAAATCCCCAACAGATCCAAACAGTTATCGTGGTATTGTACTTGGATCTTGTATTCGTAAGACATTCTTAAAAGTATTATTACAAAGACTATTATGGACTATTGAGTATTATCAGTTAATACCTAAATATCAATATGCTTTCCTTAAAGGCAAAAGCACCCAAGATCCTATTAATATTTTTACTATTGACCTGCTCCTAGCCAAAAATCGAAAGCAAAGTACTCTTTCTATATTTTTAGATATCAAAGGTGCATATGACTCCACTGTCTTTGGGAAAAATTAGCGGTAAAAGGCATACCTCCCGCCTTTATTGTTACCCTGCAAAAATTATATACATATCGCTCATTAAATATTAAATAATCGTATCATCACGTACCCAGCCGCTCTGCTTGTAATGGTTTGTCTCAGGGTGATATATGAAGCGGAATTTTATTTGCCCTTTATATCAGTGAATTGGAACATCTCATTTCACAATATGCCCGAGTACTTATTTATGCAGATGATATAGTTCTTTACACATCGCAAGACAACATTGATGTTGCCCGACAGCTGATGAACCAGGTCATGAGTCACGTGTATATATGGTTTCAAGGTAATGGCCTTCAACTATCCATCGAAAAATGTGCGGCAATGATATTTACTCATAAGCGTTCATATGATCACTCTCCCTTTACTTTTGAGGGATATAGTATCCCTCTCACTACTCATCATAAATACCTTGGCATAATCCTTGATCACAAACTCACCTGGCAACGTCATATTACTTTGATACGTCAAAAAGTTGATGGATTTATCAAAATTCTTAAAACTGTAGTTCGTCGTAACTGGGCGCCGACCCCAATACTGCTCTTTCCTTATACAAAGCATCTATACGCTCCATTTTTTATTATTCAGCTCACATAATAGACATCGCTTCAGTTACCTCGCTTATTCCACTCAATACCCTCCAATTTCAAGCTTTACGCCTTTGTATTGGAGCACTTAAGACTACCCCAACCAATGCATTATTAGTGGAAACGAGTGAAGTCCCACTTGTGATAAGGCGTTTACTGCTCTCAGAAAAGTATCAGATTAAAAGGCTTGCTTTTTCATCTTCCCCTTTAACTCCAAAGCTACAGCTCTTACATGACTACTATCAACAAATGTCCGCATAGATCGGGACGCGTGCCAGCTATATATACTGCATATACCATTATAAACAGATTCTGCACTTCGATCCTTAGAACTCCTTCCATACCCATGTATTCTACTCCATTTGCAAGCTTATACTACACACCCACAACAATTTTCTCTCATACATCTTTATTAACAGGATCGTCAGCTATCGCTGATTGCGCCTACCCCATGTCAAAAAGAATGCGCATATCTCCCTCTGTTATCGGTGTAGACTTTTACACAGATGGGGCAAAACACCCCCAAGGAGTCGGTGCTGCTTTTGTTATTAGAGACTCCAATACAATTGAACGTTTTCATCTTCCGACTACTTTCTCCATCTTTTCTGCAGAGTTATTAGCCATTCAACAAGCATTAATTTACATACAACAACATTCCTTGCCAAAAGCTACTATTTATACCGACGCTAAAAGTGTATTACAGGCATTATCCTCTGTTACTCCATCCTTAAATTTATATATTTATACTGATAATCCCTACTTTATCACCTTAACAAAATGGCGTATATATTACACTCGTATGGATACCGCGACATTCCAATATTCTTGGTAATGATCTAGTGGACACTGCTGCTAAAGAAGCTAGTCGACTCCCCACGCCCCCTCTCACAGTAGCTATACCCCCTCTTGATTTCTATCCCAGTCTTAAGGACACCGCCTACAGCTCCTGGCAAGATGACTGGAATCAAACTGCACGTTCTAGAGGCACGTATTATTATTAACTACAACCACATATTACCACAAAACCCTGGTTTGCCATGGGTTCATACACACGTCGACATATCACTAACATAATTCGATTACGTTTCAATCATTCCCTTACGCCGCAATACAAGTTTCGTTTTCATTTAGTTAATCATCCTGTGTATGTGGTGAATTAGAAGGGGATAGTAACCATATCTTTTTTCAATGTCCTGTCTATTCTGCACCCCGGCGTAAGTTACTCGCTAGCCTGTCACGAATGAAAATTCCCTTTCTACAAGTCTTACTTGTCTATTAGTTGATCTCTCATCTGATATCATTGCAGTTCTTAATCAATTTATTGACGATGCACATTTGACCCTCTGATCATTCCACGTTTTTGGTCCTTTAATTACATATTTCACTGGTATATACGTTTATTCACTCATTTTCATTTGATCTTAGTTTTCATTTGGCTCCCATTATACTTCACTTAATTGCTACGGCTTGTCTTGCTACTTTCCACAGCTACAGTCTTTTGTTACTCCCGTTCCTCGTGCTTCAAACATTACTATACGTAATTCCGGTGCATTCGTCTTTCACCAACTAAATCAGAACATTGCGCACTACTGTTTTTAGGATAGTATTCTCATTTCTGCACTAAATTCTATGGTATAGGCCTATACCTCAACTCATCCATATTCCTTCAATTAATACTCCTATTAGCTTTAATTTTTTCCTTTCTCTCTACTACATTTTTCCTAAGTGTTTGTCTATCCCAATTGTAGGCCCGGTGTTGTGTTTGAGTAGTAGACAAGTCGCCAAGACAGGCCACTTCGGCGTGAAGTTTAGTACCTTTGTGTCCCTGTGCTTTATTCTGTGTCACACACCCTTATTTTCCCCCTTCTCACCTGCTTTACATTGTTACGTTCCATACAAGAATTTACATGACATGTTCGCAGTTCGATCATATTTACTGGTGCTCTATATATTTTGTTCTCTCCACAAGTTTATACCTATCATTATTGCGTGCTGTTCTGGCTTCCATCTTTGAATCCAGCGCAAGTTTTGGTTGTATGTGAACAGTGAACCCTTAGACTGCTTTCAAGACATATGTTTTTTCAACCCTCTATAATATGTGCAAAATGCACTTATCCTATGTTTTTTGGACTCTATTTGGCGTGTGATCTCCTTTATATACGCATAGTGGCTGGACGACAGTAAAAAAAGTCCATAAGTATCAAGAAGAAGAAGAAGAAGAAGAAGAAGTCTTAAGTAATACATCCTTTCCTAAATTCAGCCTGTTCTACCTTAGCCTACAAGGAATACAATGCCTGCTCACTCGCAGTGAGAAACAGTGTCCGCCTGGCAGTGCGCGCCTTGACCACTGCAGCGCTAGTATACCACCTCAAATCAGCACTCACTAGCATTGCTAACGGGAGTTAAAACCATACTTCCTGTATATTATACACCTTACTGAACAGAATGAAGTAGAAAATAATAAATGTTCACCTTTTACCCCTAGGAGTTCAATTCAGCTGTGTATTTTAATTTCAGATAACACACATAACTGTCGAAATTTTGGCATTTAAAAGGATATAAGGTCTGCACTAGGTATTTTTACTTCCGCACCGTAGATTTTCACTGAAAAGGAACGACTTTTAACATTTTTCTAGATATTTTCTTCTCATAGTTTGTTTTTCTTCTCAAGAAATATTCTCGGCGATACTCATCTGTCATGTCATTATCGTAGTTAGTGACAGAGGGGCCCAGAAACTTGTGCAGTATTATTCTGCTTAGTTCCACATGATGATCACTTTTCCCACACTGTAGAATATGATTTTTAGCAACATGGGGCAACAGTATTTCGGTTAATGTTTGTGCTATTTTTGGACCGCCCAGCGTTACCGATATAATTTCGTCCGTTACTTTCCCCAGTTTCATCAGCAGTGAGACAAACCTTGGCTTTGGATACCTGAGACCACCTCTGTCTTTGATTTTTATTAATGACGTTAGTGGAGATCGACTCTTGATACTACTAATTTCATCAACACACTCTTGACATGGCATGTAATCTTTGACGACTTTTGCCAAATACCCTCAAACATATGCCATTGCAGCACTCGACATAGAAACTCATGGTTCTCCTTCGGCTTCCTTTTCGATGCTTTCCAGTTGTGTTTAAAAATTTCTTGCTAACTCAGGATTCGTTGCTGCCGGTTCATCCGCGTGTGTGATTTGTTCATTAACTAACGGTTACAAAAGTTGGAAAAGACACATTTTATTTATTTTGTTCCGAAAAATAAGACGAAAGCCATTTAGAAACTTATAGGAGACCATTTATTCCTTTTCTGGTTGTTTTTCACGAAAAATTGAAAGGTAAAAAGGAACTACTTGTACAGTATATTGTGTCATTTTACGTTCCACAACTATTCCTCTCTTCCTCCTGCATAGACGAGCACATTAACTTACGCTCCATGATAAGAATGGGCAGCTGCATACTTCGAATATTCCAAGTTTCAAATCACAGTTTCGACACTGGCAATTCTCAGTGTGAGTTTCATGTAGAGTATACCACGGAAATAATGGAAGCATGAGAGAACCTTCAAGTCCGGCGTACCTACTCCAATATTTGTGCCAAATACGATGGCCATGACACCCTAGGAGTTTGGCATTGCTTATACCTTCCCAAATAATATGCTAATCAGGGGCGTATTCTCCTTGAATGCAAGGCATTCATTGCATGCGTTATGATAACACAAAGAACTGTCTGATTTACGATTTTAGGTTGTTTCAGGTCAAATATTGAAGATTTCATCTTTCAGAAGTTCAAAAGGTCCGCACAACTGTACTAGTTCCGTTGCTTGCTTACGTGTGGTGCTGGTGTAGTCTCGCCGACTACTCCACTCTCGGAAGAAAGAGACAGCAAATGGAGGAGTTAACGACGTAAGGCATTCAATCTTAAAATTGCATTCAGTGGCAGACGTAGTTCTGAAACCCTCCGAACGATGTCGTTGCAATTGAAACTTGGTCAGAATTTGTCACCCCATACCCGTGCTACCCTCTGCCTACTGTTAGCAACTTGGAGAAAGTCGACACAAAGATTACCCCCTACCGAGAACCCAACGTGACGAAACTGACCAATGCCACTGGGGTGACTTACCTCCAGTGCTTGAGTTGTGGCTAACTAGTGAGTTAATTCATTGTGTGTTTTGCTGATTAGTGAGTTCATTCTGTGTGCGCTGTTCCTGTGCTATTCGTCGTTTTCGTTGTTTTATTATATTTTGCGCAATGTGGTATTAACGATGGATGAGTCTAAAACGGATATAATTGTAAATCAGTTTGAATGCAAATAGTTAAAGCCGCGAGACCTCTACCTTCCCTCGTAAATTTCTTCTTCTTCTTCTTAATCAGCTTACCCTCCAGGGTTGGCTTCTCCCTCGGACTCAGCGAGGGATCCCTCCTCTACCGCCTCAAGGGCAGTGTCCTGGAGCCTCAGACTCTGGGTCGGGGATACAACTGGGGATGATGACCAGCACCTCGCTCAGGCTGCCTCACCTGCTATGCTGAACAGGGGCCTTGCGGGGGATGGGAAGATTGGAAGGGATAGACAAGGAAGAGGGAAGGAAGCGGCAGTGGCCTGAAGTTAGGTACCATCCCGGCATTTGGCTGGGGGAGAAGTGGGAAAACACGGAAAACCACTTCGAGGATGGCTGAGGTGGGAATCGAATCCACCTCTACTCAGTTGACCTCCCGAGGCTGAGTGGACCCCGTTCCAGCCCTCGTACCACTTTTCAAATTTCGTGGCAGGGCCGGGAAGCGAACCCAGGCCTCCGGCGGTGGCAGCTAATTACATTAACTACTACACCACTGAGGCGGACCCTCGTAAATTTAGAAAGAGAAAACAAGAATTGTGTACGCACGTTCAATCCAGAAACTTACAGTAAAACTGTTTGGCTCGAGTTCACCTACATGTAATTCGGGTTAGTAGAATTCAAATTTACTTAATACATAGTGTTAACTGCATGGTTACTAGTTGCATGCCTCAGTGGAGATTCCAGGATACGCCACTGATGCTAATGTTGGCGGATCATGTAACTACTAAATACTTTCATTCCTCCCCTGAAGAGGGAGGTGGGCTTCCTAGACGGTGACACTGTCTCTCGAGCCAGGAGATGTATATCGAAGATAATATTATTATCATCAGAACAGGAGCAATAGCCTAATAATAACTAACCTAACTTTTGCCGTCACATGGTCTGCGTATTTACTGTACCATACCTTGTCTGCTTATTGCTTTAACCCATAATTCCAGGAACTATATTTCTAGAGCCTTGTTTACAAAGCGGTACGCAACAGTACACCACTGTCATATAATTGAGGTATTTTATCAATACGACGTCGCCAGTAGGCAGACAACGTGTAGAAATTCCGCCAACCAAGGTATTGATGTGAGGTTGAATTGCGGCGAAGAATTTTTGGATAATTGTAACATTAAACTCTAACTTCTTTTGACTAGAGAGTCTTATGAGTTACTTAACTCGCATCCTCCTCTACTTAACTGTAACTCAATCGCTTTGCTGTAACCTATGAAGACGTCACGTTCTCGACCTGTAACCCTAGTGTTTCTTGAGTGTGTCTACAAGTGTTGATCAACTCTATCAGTCATAAGTAAAACTCAGTATAAATTTCTATTGGAGATTAGTGATAAAAAAGTGTTGCGACTGGGTAATGGCTTTTTAGCAGCGCCCAAGAACATCCCAAGAGTAGAAGTAGAAGAAGAGGAATTGCGGCGCCTCTAGCGGCAAATATAGCATCCACGGGGCGGACAGCTATGAGTGGCTATCGGGCAGGCTTTGTATTCCATTGTAGGCTAAGGTTCTACTGACTGTTAGAAATCAAATTTGTACTTCAAGAGTTTGTTTTAAGTGGTTGAACAACATTCAAATATCCGGTTTTGTTTCGAAGTGGCTGGTATGTTGTTATATAAGGCCAATTCTACAGCTTATTCCGTTAAGAAAGTTACGGATTTTCTTCATTGAGGAATTGTGATTTGTGTTTTTTTACACTGCGTCCACAACCTCTAACATATTGTCGGTAATGTTCAAGTTCAATAATGTACATTTGCTAAATGTATAGATCTCAAGTAAGAATATTAGAAGTTAATATTAATTTAGCATTAAAAATGAATACGCATATAACTAGCGTGCTTTTTAGAAAACTCCCAGCCTTTGCGTTGCAAGTGCCTGCAAGTTGTGTGTAGTAGCAATCTATCATGTATCTACATTTTGTGGAATGATGATTTTTTTTCTGAAGAGCATCGCAGATGAAGAAATGCGGATGGTAGTTAGACAAAAAATTGCAATATTTAGTGTGTAATTTTAATTACCGATATTGTTTTGCTGTGTTATTTACCTCTGTGCAATTTTATAGTGAGGCTGTGAATGTTGAGTTGTTCATTACTCTGTGTGATGTGACATATGGAAGTAGGGTTCAAATTCCTGAGAGGTTTCCATTTAGGATATATATATATCTTGTTTTATCAGTGTTGTTATGGAGATTCTTCTGTGTCACATCAATACCCCTTAGCAGCTATTTCTGGTATTTTTTTGTGATGATTTAGGTTACTGTCGGCTGTCTTTCTGATTTATTGCTGTGTAAAAGATTTTCAGGAGTGAGTGGTGGTCAGATTGCGTGGGGTCGAATACTAGTATCTGCAGCCCTGAAAAATGTTTCTGTGGTTTCCCCATTTTATCATTAATTAACCTTAATTAATGCCACTGCATACCTAATCTTAACCCTTTACTTTGGAGTTGTTAGTGCAACATTAAACTGCTTTCAGGAATGGAAGAACAATCTTCAGGAATAAATTCTGGCTGTAGAAACTGTAAACGGTAGTCAGAACAAGTAAACACGGCACATTTCAGTATTGTCCCCTACATTAAAATATACAAAATACAAATGAGCATAGTTTCCTGAACAGATATGTGTTTACATAGAAATGTATTCCCTGGCAGTGTGTAAGAATCTACAAAATTAGCCACAGGAACGAAGCTTGTATTACCTGTAGGAGAAATTGTAGTATTCATTGTTTGTGCAGTATGTTTACATTTACAGTAAAATATCACTAAGTGACTAATGAACACTGCAATTGGGTGAAATGAATTCTCTGGGGCACTACTCAAGGTATTCAACATATAAAGTTAAAAATTTCATGATTTTCCCGTATTGAATAGAGAAACACACAATATTAAACAGAAGGAAGGATCCACCTTTCAATACTCTGTTGTTAAGTTGTGATCACTGTGTTAGTTATTTTTAGACATTTATGACTTAATTTTTGCACTGCTTGGCCAATTGGCTGATGATGACACTTCAAATGTGTTGAAACCGGTCCCAAATGAACAAGTTGTAACCTCTATTTGGTTCAACTTAAAATTGAGTATTGAAAGGTGGATCCTTCCTTCTGTCTAATATTGTGTGTATTCAACATAGACAATTTTCGTACCACCTGCGAAAAATAAAAACTGCTTAACATTTAAACCACTCGTTTGACATGGAACTCCTTACAAGGGGCTCTCTGTTAAACACCACTTGGTTGTGTCATTAGACATGACATGCATAGAAAAATAAAGAAAAGGCACTTAAGTAAAGTTTGCTGGCATTGTTCGATGAAATGAGCTGATAGCAGTATTGTATAAACTTTTGTCTTCATTTCAACAGAATTTTCTTCATTTTCCATTTCCAGTCTTCTGGGTAGAAATGTGAATCAAGAACCTCCTCAGTTTTTCTCTCTCCACCACTCCTTTCCTTCCTTGAATATTTTTTCTAATTTTACTCCACTCTTCTCTGTACTCTCCTTACCATATCCATTCACCCCTTTCTGGGCATTCTCCGATGTCATTCTCCTATGACTTTCTCTGTAAATACTTACTGTGGAACTCTATCCTCTTCCATTCTCATCATGTGTCCATACCCTTTCAGCTTATGTGTCTCTATCTTGCCTTTCAGTTCAGGGAATCCAATTCATTCCCTCATTTCTATGTTTCTGACTTTATCCCTTTTTGCCCTCCCTATTACTTCTCTAAATAATTTCATCTTGGCCTCTTGGAGGGGTATGTATAGGTATTTTAAGGCAGAAACAGGTTCCAGGAAGGACATTCCGGGAATAATTAATGAACAAGGGGAGTGTGTATGTGATGATCTTCAAAAGGCAGAAGTATTCAGTCAGCAGTATGTAAAGATTGTTGGTTACAAGGATGATGTCGAGATAGAGGAGGTGACTAAGGCCAAAGAAGTAATAAAATTTACGTATGATAACAATGACATTTACAATAAGATACAAAAGTTGAAAACTAGAAAAGCGGCTGGAATTGATCAGATTTCTGGGGATATACTAAAGACAATGGGTTGGGATATAGTACCATATCTGAAGTACTTATTTGATTATTGTTTGGTCGGAGGAGCTATACCAGATGAATGGAGAGTTGCTATTGTAGCCCCGGTGTATAAAGGAAAGGGTGATAGACATAAAGCTGAAAATTACAGGCCAGTAAGTTTGACATGCATTGTATGTAAGCTTTGGGAAGGCATTCTTTCTAATTATATTAGACATGTTTGTGAAATTAATAACTGGTTCGATAGAAGGCAATTCGGTTTTAGGAAGGGTTATTCCACTGAAGCTCAACTTGTAGGATTCCAGCAAGATATAGCAGATATCCTGGATTCTGGAGGTCAAATGGACTGTATTGCGATTGACCTGTCTAAAGCATTTGATAGGGTGGATCATGGGAGACTACTGGCAAAAATGAGTGCAATTGGACTAGACAAAAGAGTGACTGAATTGATTGCTATATTTCTAGAAAATAGATCTCAGAGAATTAGAGTAGGCAAAGCTTTATCTGACCCTGTAATAATTAAGAGGGGTATTCCTCAAGGCAGTATTATTGGACCTTTATGTTTTCTTATATATATATAAATGATATGAGTAAATAAGTTACAAGATTGTGAGCAACTGCAACGTGACCTCGAAAATGTTGTGAGATGGACAGCAGGCAATGGTATGATGATAAACGGGGTTAAAAGTCAGGTTGTGAGTTTCACAAATAGGAAAAGTCCTCTCAGTTTTAATTACTGCGTTGATGGAGTGAAAGTTCCTTTTGGGGATCATTGTAAGTATCTAGGTGTTAATATAAGGAAAGATCTTCATTGGGGTAATCACATAAATGAGATTGTAAATAAAGGGTACAGATCTCTGCACATGGTTATGAGGGTGTTTAGGGATTGTAGTAAGGATGTAAAGGAGGGTGCATATAAGTCTCTGGTAAGGCCCCAACTAGAGTATGGTTCCAGTGTATGGGACCCTCACCAGGATTACCTGATTCAAGAACTGGAAAAAATCCAAAGAAAAGCAGCTCGATTTGTTCTGGGTGATTTCCGACAAAAGAGTAGCGTTACAAAAATGTTGCAATGTTTGGGTTGGGAAGAATTGAGAGAAAGAAGAAGAGCTGCTCGACTAAATGGTATGTAAACTGTATATAGGATAATATCTTTTGTTTATTTCCACCTATTCAATACATTACAAGATGTTGGCATTTACTTTAAAACATTATTCAGATGAGACATGTTTTGCCTCCTACTGTGAGGCATCTTCAGTCATGATCAAAAACCTTATTATTTTACCAGGCATCTGGTTAAAGATATTCAAAAATGTGTTTGATGATTATAAGAGAGGTAAGATTTACGTTTGTTATAAACATGTTCATGAAGTAACTAAAAATCTAATATATTGATAAAAACATATGTAGTTCTTTGTTGAATAGAGCTTGTTTGATAGTACTATAGTAAAAGAAGGTGGCTTGAAGCCGTAGTCATTAATAGATGTCTAATACATAGTGGAAGGCATAAAATATCAGTTCTATGAGAATATACATTACATTCAAATGATACTAGTGCATATAAAATGTTCAATGAAATAACTAAAGATCTAATAAAATGATAAACACATATGTAGTTCTTTGTTGATTAGGACGTCGTATGATTGTAGTATCCTAATAGCGCCTCACACAGCTTGTCAAACGGGCCTACAACGCCATAGAACCAATCTATAACAACAATAATTCACCAGCCTCATCAAACTTCCATAATACTCTTCAATAGTATAAATTATTACAATCAACGTTTTATAAAATATATTGTCATCGAAGAAGAACACAACAGCTCTCCAACCTTCACGTCAAAAAAACCATACCAACGTTGAGATTTTCCACCCATCATCATCTCTGCAATTTTTTTGATGACATAATACAAATTAGGCCAACTATAAACATCTGGTGAACTTCTTGTCAACGCAATCTTGCCGAATAAATCTAAAATAACCTACGAACTGTTGACCAATAAATATCACGGACAAATGCATGCCAACGTCAAGTAACTTTTGTCAAGCAATTGGAATGTTTTTCCTTCATATTTTTTATACTAAGCTTTATATTTTGACTTATATCTTTTTACCATATATTAGCAGTTATTTGACCTATACTTCAAACTTTGACTACGGCTTTAAGCCATCAACTGTCATTTATAGTCACATGACGCCTTCATTTTTAAATGTACTGCTTACGAATCTACCAGTTTTTATGTATCAATTGATTGTATTATATATTCTCATTGAACTGATTTCATATGCCTTCCACTATGTATTAGACATCTATTAATGACCACGGCTTTAAGCCGTACAATCATACGACGTCCTAATCAACAAAGAACTACATATGTGTTTATCATTTTATTAGATCTTTAGTTATTTCATTGAACATTTTATATGTACTACCTATGAATCCACTAGTTTTTAGTATCATTTGAATGTAATGTATATTCTCATAGAACTGATATTTTATGCCTTCCACTATGTATTAGACATCTATTAATGACTACGGCTTCAAGCCACCTTCTTTTACTATAGTACTATCAAACAAGTCCTATTCAACAAAGAACTACATATGTTTTTATCAATATATTAGATTTTTAGTTACTTCATGAACATGTTTATAACAAACGTAAATCTTACCTCTCTTATAATCATCAAACACATTTTTGAATATCTTTAACCAGATGCCTGGTAAAATAATAAGGTTTTTGTTACTGACTGAAGATGCCTCACAGTAGGAGGCGAAACATGTCTCATTTGAATAATGTTTTAAAGTAAATGCCAACATCTTGTAATGTATTGAATAGGTGGAAATAAACAAAAGATATTATCCTATATACAGATTATGAAACTTTCAATACGGACGAAAAATGATTTTCATCACTTGTAATAAGTGGTATGTTCCGAGCTATCAGCGGAGAGATGGCGTGGAATGACATTAGTAGACGAATAAGTTTGAATGGCGTTTATAAAAGTGGGAAAGATCACAATAAAGTTGGAATTCAAGAGGACAAACTGGGGCAAATAATCATTTATAGGAAGGGGAGTTTGGGATTGGAATAACTTACCAAGGGAGATGTTCAATAAATTTCCAATTTCTTTGAAATCATTTAGGAAAAGGCTAGGAAAACAACAGATAGGGAATCTGCCACCTGGGCGACTGCCCTAAATGCAGATCAGTATTGATTGATTGATTGATTGATTGATTGATTGCATTCTGTGTTCATCATGTATTTTTGTTGTCCATGGTGTGCAATACATTGGGTGCAAAATTTTCTTGCGTTCCGTTGGATGTCCCAGCTACATATACATCTCACACATTGGTAAAACTCATTGGCTTGTTCAAGTCTCTATCCAGTTTCTTAATTTATTTTCCCATCGTCTTCAATTATTCTCCCAGAATACTTGAAGCTTTCCACAACTTCTAATGGTCTTCCATTTTTTTCAATATTCCCAATTCCTTCTCTATTACCTCTCGTCACCACTACTATCGTACTCTTTTCCACGCTGATTTTCGTTCCATATTCCTCCATCTCCTGATTCCTTACATTATCTTGTTCTTGTACTTCCATTTCATCTTCTCCACATATTACTGTCTAATCTGCAAAGAGTGAGGCCTTTGCCTCCTTGTTTCCCATTTTTCTGTTGTATACTCTTGTGGATTTCATAAATGATTGTAATTAAGATTGGAGGGGGTAAAACACATCCATTTTGAAGTTCGGTTTCTACTTTGAACCAGTTTGTTTGTCCTATCTTAGTATTCATACTACTTACTCACTTTTCGTTCATGGCTTTTATAATATGTTCTTCACCTCTTCCTGCCTCTACACTGACATATGCCTTCTCAATATCGATAATTATCATCACTAGTCCGACTCGTTGGCTGAACGGTCAGCGTACTGGCCTTCGGTTCAGAGGGTCCCGGGTTCGATTCCCGGCCGGGTCGGGGATTTTAACCTTAATTGGTTAATTCCAATGGCACGGGGGCTGGATGTATGTGTTGTCTTCATCATCATTTCATCCTCATCCCGACGCGCAGGTCACCTACGGGTGTCAAATAGAAAGACCTGCACCTGGCGAGCCAAACCTGTCCTGGGATATCCCGGCACTAAAAGCCATACGACATTTCATTTCATTTCATTATCATCACTGAATCCAGCCTAAATTCCCATCTGTTCAATATCATGTTATTTAGGTTGAACAGATTGAAAACTTATAAAATTATATTTACACTGAGTAAGGAGTATGACACCGTATGGAAGTGAAACAGAGATAATAACTGGTGCCAAGAAAAACAGAGTTTGAAGCCTTTTAAATGCCGTGTTATCAGAAGTTCTTGAAGATCATTTTGATAGAACATGTCTCAAATAAAGAGATAGTGAATAAGTTTAATGAGAGGAGAATGGTTTGAGAGAATTTGATCCTGGGAAGGAAAATTTTGATAGAACACATCTCAAAGAACTGTGAACTTGTTCAGTTAGTTTTGAAGCCGATTGCAAAGGATAAAAATGGTAGGAAGATTCCAGTATATGGAACCCGGTGATCAGAGTGATATGCAAACCGTACAGTCACTGAATTTTCAAGAGAGGTCATCTTGTTGCGGTTTCAGTTGCATATAAAACTGTATGTTAGATAGCTATTAATACGATATAAGGTGTCATGTAATACTTTTTTTTTGCTATTGGCTTTACGTTGCACCAACACAGATATGTCTTATGGCGACGATGGGACAGAAAATGGCTGGGAGTGGGAAGGAAACGGTCGTGGCCTTAATAAAGGTACAGCCCCAGCATTTGCCTGGTGTGAAAATGGGAAACCATGGAAAACCATCTTCAGGACTGCCGACAGTGGGGTTCGAACCCACTATCTCCCGAATACTGGATACTGTCCGCACTTATGCGACTGCAGCTATCAAGCTCGGTCATGTAATACCAGGGGTCCTTTGACTATGATCTTGATATCGACAGATAAGTTAAATTATATTTCCTACGAAAGTGATCACTGTTTTAGAAATCATATAAAACTGCAGGTCCTTAGCTTTGATTGAAGTATCAGTCAAAGAAAACTGGAGGTCCTATAGGTATGATCATAATATCAACTGTCATGTAAAATTTTGGGTTTTTTGGTATGATCATAATATTGATGGTCATATAAAATGACACGATTGTTGCTTAGTTTGTTGACAAACACCATAAGTATCAATGACATCAATAAGGTAATATATTTTTCTGGCTTATGTTTCAGTGTAAGGTCAGTGGAAGTAATCAACCATACCAGTGCCTTCTAACTACTTCAGTTTGCAGTGCAAAATGGACCTGGAAGCAAAGATCAAAGCGGAACCAGCCTGGCTTGGAGGAAAAACAACTGCATCACTTGTGAGTCTCATTCCAGATAACTTCATAGAGGTCAGAAATTAACCCTTAATAGCTGAATAAGTTTGGCAGGGGCATAATTTTCTATGTGCTTCCTCAGTATTAACACCAGCAGTCACCAATTGCTGAATGAGCATCTATGCGTAGTACAACTCTGTTTTGCTTATTTGTCTGGGAATACACCACAACGCACTACACAAAGCTGCTAACTGTTAGGAACTTAAGGTTGGACTTGGATTAGTCTGTACTTTTTACTGTCAGTATCGAAATTACTTTGGTTTAGGGGTTGCACTTTTTTATTTTTCCCCTCTGATTAAAATAGTGGAAGGTTGGCCAATTGTACTTTAAAAAACTAATATCCTCCTACACTACTGCACCAGTATTAGCACCACATGTTAAAAATTATTACTCCTACCATAATTAGTGTCGAAGAAGTTAAATCACAAATCTTTCATTAGTGTTTTAGAGCCTGGATACACCAGTCTGCTAAACGAAATGTCAATACAGGTGTGATTATTCTGGGTTACCCTCACATCCACAATGTGCTGGAAGATATTATGTGTTTTAAGGAACGAGCAGATTTGCCTATGACATATGAGGGATGAAATAGCTCAAAAACTGAATGTACGTTCTCTCAAAATAAGTATTTTGCTCAGATGTTGAATTCTTCTAGAAAGACAGAATAGTGATTAGTTCATTTTATTCCTCAAATACAGGTCAGATTCTATGTTATATAGAGAACCATGTCTAAGGGCTCTAGAATGTATGGTTTCTGAGAATGATTTCTTTTATATGCCCCTTCTTAGTGGGCTCTGACACTTTAAGGACTTAAGGCACATTAAACAGATTTTTTTCTTTCCTCTTTGTCATTATTTCCCTGTCCTTTTTGTGCATCCTTTTCATCCGTTCCTTAGTTCAGCTACTCTTCTCTTCTGTATTGAATGTGTTAAGTTGGCATATTCTAGAACTTGTTACTTTAATTCACTTTTATTAGTTACTTAATTTACATGAGAACATAAGCTTTTAATCACAGTCTCTCCCCCCTGTAATGCTGACAAGGTTTTATGAATCTAAGAGTGAAATTTAAATGTCTCGTAGTAGATCATAAAAGATCTTCTGAAACTGCAGATATTAACTCCAACACTGCTGATTCTCCACTGACGGTATCCTCATCCCCTCAGCTCCTCACAGAACACTAGATAACATGCTTATATTAGTGCAATATTTCATTTCTGGCTGCTTTGACTTTGGGTTACATCACATCTTTCACTGTAATATGACTGTGATAAATCTGCTTCTTTCATGTTTATGTTTTTATTTTACACTTGGAAGCATTGAAATATGCTGTTTCAAACAGAACTGTATTAATGTTTTATGTAGCCCCTGTGATCTCAGCAAAACCATAGTAGAGAATGTGATTCCATTATTTCAAGTAGTTTTAATCTGTCTATAAACAAACTCTATGCTGAGAACAAAAAATTATATAGAAATGTAACGCTTCTAATTGGTTCAGACAACTTTTATCATTTGATTGATATGATTGAACATATGAAAACAGTTCATACAATTTAGTGTTTATGCCTGTGGCTGCGTCCATCCTAATTCTGTGTGAGATAGCCCCCATTCCATCTCTGGTATTATATCTTCTGGTATGGCTAGAAAACGTTTGGCATTTTATATTTTGTTCTCAGTCTCATCCTTTCTCTGACATAAGGAGTGAGCAAGAATAGTAACACCATTCTCAGTACAGCCTTTGGTTATAACAATCCTGTGCTGGTAGAAATCTTCCTTAAACATTAGTGAAATTCTGAAAGTAACTGTAATACTGGAAATTAATGAATTAAGATGCTCATTTGTTGGTGACGGTATTTGTAGATGCGTGTTATGAGCATACCTAATATTTCTTATTTTCCACAGGAAAATTTTGAACATGTATCAGAAGTGATAGCTCTGAAAGAAGAAGTTAAATCAGAGTTAACCGAGCCAGAGTCATCGCAGGAAGACTCTCTTGAGGTAATGTATATAATTTGATAATCTATCGTCAGATAATGGAAATGGGTAGAAAATAGCTCAATAGATACCAGGGTTTGATCCATCTTTTTAGTGCACATGATTGATAGTCCTACCGATAATATACTTTTTTATGAGATTGACTGTTTACATATCTAGTTTTCACTTTTCCTTCAAGTTGTTCCACGATCTTGCGTTATGAATTGTGCAGCAGTTAGGATTATTCCAAAGAACTCTACTCTATGTCATTTAGTAGCTGGTATCATTCCTACTAATACTTTTGAATTCGTTAATTAGTTTTGAACACAAAGTAGCTGAAAGGTACATTCTTTTGTTACTGTTACAGAGTATTTTACTAGTCGTTTCCAAATGAAACACATTTGTTATCTTATTGATTATATTAATTATTTTCTAAATAATGCAGTAATTTATTGATACAAGTTGCAGGTGATATGCTTGTTTACTGTGATTGTTCGCCTGTATACTACACACATTCTAGCCATCTCTTGGCAAGTGAAAAATATTCTTTTTCTCCCTAATGTGGTCTGTGATGGTACTAGTCCAATGTGACTTATAATATTTGTACCGGGAGGTGCACCTCAACTGCGCACATTGAAAAGAAGCGCCTTAGGGAACACTATCTATCGAACAAAACTTGAAACAACTAATGCATAAAGTTGGGACATTGATCAGAAGATGTCACTACTGAATAACTGAGTATATTATTTTAACGTTTCCTAAACTGACTGGATTTGATTGTTTTGTTTTGGTGTACATAAAAAAGTTTGAATTTTTCTCCATAGATGTCCCCACAAAAAGCTACGATCATGCACTCTGGTGCAAGGTGGAATAATTACTGATTTAAAGAAGTTTTGGGTTTATAAGTCTTTTCAACTAAATTTACTTTCATTTATTTTGATACTTCAATGTTTTGCAACACTTCCTTCTCATCTCACCAGCTTTGAAGTCTGGCCAATCACAAATTTTCTGTATTTATTTTTCAGCCAATCGTAAGCTTCTTGTCACTTTTTGAGTATCAAATAAAATGAGAGGGTGTGGTCAGATTTTGCCCAGAGCCTTCTCGAACCCTCCCCTCGGGTATAGTTACCTTGTCTTATTCTCATCAAATTTCTGAGTGTGTGTTAAGACAGGAGGCCTAATTCTTTGGCAGGCAGAACGTCAGCTCAGGTAATGGCCATCAGTTTTCTATATCTGTAGCTATCTCCTTAAACTCACAGGAGGGGAAGCTTCTAATATTTAACTATGTAATCATCTGTTTCAAAAATGTAAGCTTTCATTCTGCTAATGTAAAATTTCATACAGACTTAAACTGTAAATTGGGGATAGAGAGTGTGTTACCCTCTCGAATTCCCCTTCAGTTTATCTTGAGGTGACTATGATTTTGTAACCTTTTTCTTCTGTAAATCACTCATTAACTTCTCTTTCGAGTCACCTCAGTTGTGTGGAATTAGCCTCGGCATCATTGGGCCACAAGCCCAAGTAGGGTTTCAAAAGTTGGTTTTCAATTAGTGCAAGTTTACGACTGCATACATTTTGAGTTTGGACCAGTAATATAACCTGTTGTTCTCTTCCATGAAGGTCCAGAAGTATGGGTACTAGATACCGCTGTGTAAAGGAATTGTAGGTTGTGCCTAGAGATGCCAGAAATTGTATAGTTTTGTGTAATGTTTCCTTGAGTAGGCTGTAATGAATTGGGAGCACAGCATCCTTGGTTGAATTTAAAGAGCATGTAAACTCATGTCTGATATTGGTGCAATTTTCAGTCTGGCCTTTGGAAGGCCGTATGTGTAACGTTTGGAGCAAGGTGCTCTGGAACCGTATCTTGGGAGATATATCTCGTTATCTAACCAAACGCAACATTTGTGACGTTGTAAACTTGTAAATTGCAGCTGGAAGCTCAAAACTTGTAATTTCTAACCCTTGGATTTCTATTCTTGTTTGCTATTTTGTACCTGATATTTTGTTCCTTGACCTAGTTAAGAATTTTGTTAAATTTGAGATCTGAAAAGAAATATAACCTTTGTTTTAAAGTTTAAATTAATCTTTGATATCGTAGATAGACCCATTAATGCTGACACCTTCTTTCACCTCTCTGCGTTCCACAGATAACCTCGGAACAATATTACTTAAACATGCAATGAATAAATGAGCCATTGAAGAGGTATCTTGCCTTTCTGTTTCATACTTCGTAAGGGATAGTGTTTGTCACTGTCATCGTGCACTTCATAGCATGAGTGTCATCTTCTTTCAGTATGACTATGTTGCTATGGGGTATTTCATTGCCCATTTATTGAGATATTCATTTCACCATCTCATCCAGGAGTTCTGGGTTAGCTGCTGAAAATATAGCCATGTGGCCAAGGTTGTGATGAGAGAGGAAGTATAATCATGACCAGAGAGTGTAGTAATTGGCTCTCCTATAAGGAAATTGGTTGTAGTTAGGTAAGAAGTGTCAAAAGGTTCATCATTTAGCTTTGGTGAGAGGATGTATGTGTTTCAAGAATGGTACACTCTTTGTTGGTGAAGCGATAAGAATCCATCACTTATCTGGGGCGTTAAATCAGACTCATGACAGCTACTTCCTAGATTCCACCAAAGTGTGGTGTTGCAGGAGGGATGAAATGCCACATCAGTCCCATGCCTGCAGTTGTGCAAAGAGTTGGTTTTCTGAGGGTTATTTTGCAGGAAGGCCTTGATTTTTGTAGCTGCTCCATTGAAGTTTGTGCCATTATTGCTGTAGATGTTTCGGGGTTGACCTCTATGAGAACTAAGTTGATAAAGTGCGGAGAGAAATGTTGTTGTGCTGAGATCGGGTATCATGTCTAAGTAGAGAGCCTTATTAGCTAGCAGTCTGGTCTTGTTCGATTTCACACAATTTTTTTATTAGAATTGGGCCAGCATAGTCTGTTCTAGTTTTAAGGAATGGGTATGTCAAGGTTAAAGGCACCATTTGTGTATTTCTCATTAATTATTCCTCTATGTAACACTTTGCATAGAGTAATCAGGATCCTGATTTTTATTCCCCCAGGCATGAGATCACGGCTGATGATGCCTATGCAATGGGCGAAACATAAATTTCTATGACACTATGTAACACCTGAGATGTGTATGAGTGTGGCTTCTTTCTGTTCCCCTTTCTGAAGAGATCCTAAACTTGTCTCTCAGAGTGTTGAGTGCCAGGATGAAGTGGTCCAAGGTGTTCTGCCAGCATAATTTTATTTGTGAGGTGATACAGAATTTCTAATGTTTCCAGTCCGCTAGTATTGGAGTATTGTGCAGTCATCCACTGACAAGAAGATGGCCTCTTGATCTATGATTGGATTAATAGTCTTTATACGAGTTGTTAGTTTCCTGCACAACATTAATATAATATTTGTGTAAAGGGTTCAACTCCGATACAAACAGTGAACTTTAATTTCACTCCGTGGGTTGTTTACAACAATCTCAGATAATTATATGTTACAAATCTCATGACTGGTCCATATTGAAATGTACATTAATTCAACGAGGTTACAAAAGTTTATTGAAATCCTCGTATTCAATACACATTGGGTTCTTAAAATTAAGAATTTCATCTTGTCATACTAATTTAAGGGGACATGTTTCGCCCATTGCATGTGCATCATCAGCCGTGATCTCATGCCTGCGGGATTAAAATCATGATCCTGATTACTCTAGTCAAAGTGTTACATAGAGGACCGTGTGTTATAAAAAGGAGGAAACTTAGTCCCATGCCTGCAGTTGTGTGAAGAGTTGGTTTTCTAAAGGTTGTTTTACTGAATGGTCTTGATTTCTTTAGCTACTCTGAAGAAGTTTGTGCCATTATCGTTGTAAATGTTCAGCCTACAGCCAACAGCGCATAAGCTCAATGCTCTGCCCATCTCCTCTCCTCCGCCACACCCCCTTCCCTCAATACTACACAGATGCAATACAAGAAGTGCAAGTGTCTTTTGTTCTGATGCTACAAAGGCAACTAGTTCATACCAGAAAGGTTGACGGTGTAGGTAAATGTATACACAGTGTTTTTCACAAAATTTAACCCTTTTTCTCTGATCTTAAATATCGTTCTACCCTCCTCTCATTACTGATTCTTCATTACACATCCCTCAGTAGTCGATTTCAACATTGAAGCTGTAGCCAACTTCAAGCATGAGCATCTCCACTTGACGAATTCGACAAAAGGAGGTTACCACATCAACTAGTAAAAACATACACAGCAACACACGGTCATGAACCTTTTTTTCACTTCAACGAAAATAAAAAGTGAGTGGCCTCCCCGTACAAATATGGGTTTGATGCTGCTTGTTGTTTTAAGGGGCCTAACATCGAAGGCCATCGGCCCAAATAAGGGTTTAACAGGGTGTCCACCTGCATGGAAAACCGCAAATCGGGAATGTCAGAGAATTCGATTAATAGCGGGAAAACCAGGAAATGTCAGGGAATTCAGAAGAAATCTGGAAATTCATTCTTTGGCCAGATAAAATGGACATACCTTATTTATCCCTTAATAGAAGCACATTTTTAAATTTTTATAACACTAATCTTGGGTAGGCTTATGTCTTTTATGCCAGGAGTAAATTGTAAAGGAAATTGAATAAACATTCAAAGAAAGCCAAGTGTGATATTGAATGTGAAGTAACCAATAGCTTCAGTAGCTATATGGG
The DNA here is from genome assembly GCF_040414725.1 of Anabrus simplex. Classification (NCBI taxonomy): domain Eukaryota; kingdom Metazoa; phylum Arthropoda; class Insecta; order Orthoptera; family Tettigoniidae; genus Anabrus; species Anabrus simplex. The sequence continues at coordinate 129,611,449 of NC_090279.1, read as the reverse complement.
TAGCCTATAGCGCTCTGATTGGTTGATCCAATTTTCAATGTTTTGATTTGCTTACTATTGTATATTCTGTGTTGTTGCTGAATGGAGAGGTCTATATTGCGTTTTCAGCTTTCTAATAGCTTAAATATATGGCTTCCACAGCAAAATATGCACATAGACAACAGATGACTCTGTTTGTTTACTATGTAATGACGTGTGCGATAGTCACTACCTTGTAAAATGTAAAAAGAGACAAAAAACACTGACTGAATGCAGGTAAGTGTGAAAATCACTTGAACTTAATACTCATTCAAGTGCTCATTGCTATTGCGATTATTATTATTATTATTATTATTATTATTATTATTATTATTATTATTATTATTATTATTATTACAATTATTAAATGTGCTGATGTAGGTAAACCTTTGTGTAAATGCGTAATGCATCGTGACACCATTCGGGCTGCACCATGTTGAGTTTCTAACCTATCTGATGAAATGGTTCGTCATGGATGTGGGTGAGTGAGGCTCCTCAGTAGTCAAGTGATTTGGAGGTGTTATACAGCAGTGGAAGTGAAAAAACTTGTGGCAGTGTTACGTTTGTATTTATGAATCGTACCAACACATTTTGTCGTTATTGTTCTTTTTCTTCCAAATTTGCATTGTAAACAAAATGGACCGCCAAAACAACAGACTTAGAAGCCCAGCCACTACCAATGATGCCAACGTAGACCACCTCATGAAGTGCACGCTGGACGACTTTATTAACTCGGACAGCTTCCTTAAAAAAATTGTGCAGGCCATTTTGACCTGCATAACAGAAATGGTTATAAGAGAACTTCAAAAAAGTTTAATATTTAATATCGAAGCATTTTCAGAGTTAACTGAAAATCTTGATAAAAAGGAGGTGGAAATCCACAAAATGAAGGAGGATATGGACTCCAAATGTTATTCATTGGAGCAATACAGCAGGAGGAATAATGTAAGATTTTCTGTATCCCCGAATGTTTGAACGAAAACTGAGATGAACTAGTGCTCAGAGTGTGCAAAGCAGTAGGTGCATATGTTACACTTAATGATGTTGATAGGTGTCACAGACTAGGTCCATGATCACCATGGAAAACAAGACCTATCCTATTCAAATTTGTGACTTATCACTCATGGCAGAATGTCTTCACTAGGAAAAGGAAACTGAAAGGCTCATCCACAACAATCTGTGAAGATCTTACAGCTACCAGAATGTCCACCATGACGACAGAAGTCCAGTGTTTTGGTCTTAGAAACACTTGGACTGACTCAGAAGACATCATAATCAAGAAGGCTGACGGGATGAAATTAAAAGTGTGCCAGTTAAAGGAACTTCCTATGGCATAAGCTTCTCTTGCAGTGCTATTTGATCACTTGACTATGTGAGTCCAAACCCATCGTTTACCGTAAGTCACAGCTGAGGAGCTAGCTTTTTTATTTTTTCAAGTAAATTTGTCTATCTATCTGTCTATCCATTTACTGTATTTATCTATCTGTCTAAATATCTATTCACTTAATCTGTCTTTTATCCTACCACCTGTCGATGTACATACTCTTTAATAAAATTTTCCTAACTCGTTCTCTTTTAAGTCAGGCCTCCATATTACGTGTACATAGTTCTAACGTCAACACTACATAGAAAAAGCTCCTACTTGAGTATTCTGTATGCCTTATCTGCTGTTGCACATTATCACTATTATTATTACTGACAATTTAATTACCTAAAATATGTTAATTGCTGACCATTAATAGGGTGTAGTCACATGCTGCGTTTTAGTTTCATTTTAGCAGTTGGCAATGCATACCACACACAGCCATAATCCCTCTGATCATAGCAATATTTTCCCTTGTCACACTTCCCCTTCCCCACCTATCCCATCAGCCTGTCTACCTGCTAGTCCATTCACCCTAATCTCCACCTCCTTGAAGTTACAACTCACATTGTCCAGTCAGCCCTAAATAGACATAAAAGCACACTTCACTTATGTCACCTTAGTGCCAAGAGTTTAGTTTCTCAACTCATATAGATGAACTAAGTATGTCATAGAAAGAAAGAGATCCACCTAATCAATACTAATTTATTAAAATTTTCTTCTTAATAACAGGACCTGTTTTGACTATTCACAAGTCATCCTCAGCTGTCGTGTACATTCACATTAGAATACATTTTTTTAATAGCTGTACCTTGCCCATAAACATTTCATATTTGACTGTCATTAGGTAATATGTTTCAGAGTGAATAATACTGTGTTTTATGTCTAAGTTTAGAAAACTATTATATATTAAAAAGAGACCACTTTTTGAACACATTAAAAGGATCACAACGTATGATAAAACTTTGCTATGTACATATGACCTTGAATTATATCATTAACGTTCAAGTTCTACGAGTAAAACATGTTCCTAGAATGACTTTGTCATTTTGCATTGTTTTTAGTCTTAAGGTCTATATTACTTAATTTGACAAGGTATAAGCCTAATATAAAGTATATTATAAAAGCATACATAGCTACATTTAAGCACATTTTATAGACCTTAAGACTAAAAACACAGCAGGCACAATTTACCAGTCGGTGTTGCACAGAGATATTGATGTGGACCTGTCTTCAGAACATACTAATGCACATGTCCTATGAATATATATTTCCTATCTCTAGTCTTTCAAGGTGTTCTGGATTTTATGGACATGAGTGTATTTCAATCATTCACAAAATTTACCAACATCAATAAGTAGATCAGAAGCGATAAGAATCTGCAACAGCAGAAAGTAATAGGAAATATTATTTCACAAATGAAGTCCCTCTGGAAATGAAATTAATATTTTAAAAAGTTACTTAAAAGTTGATTTATTCCTGGCTGGCAACGTCTCACGATTGGTCCCTTTACCATCCTTTAGGGTTTGGTGGGATCTCCCCTTTAAGTTAGACATTCCAGCAGGAATATCCCTTGCAAGGTGCACCATGATGAAAGTAAAGATTCCTCTTGCAAGCAGCGTGATGATTCCCCTTGTTCCTTGTTTTGCAGGCTTCTCGTAAGAGTAGGCTTCCCCTCTCTCTCTCTCTCTCTCTCTCTCTCTCTCTCTCTCTCTCTCTCTCTCTCTCTCTCTCTCTCTCTCTCTCTCTCTCTCTCTCTCTCTCTCTCTCTCTCTCTCTCTCTCTCTCTCTCTCTCTCTCTCTCTCTCTCTCTCTCTCTCTCTCTCTCTCTCTCTCTCTCTCTCTCTCTCTCCTCTCCTCTCTCTCTCTCTCTCTCTCTCTCTCTCTCTCCTCTCTCTCTCTCTCTCTCTCTCTCTCTCCTCTCTCTCTCTCTCTCTCTCTCTCTCTCTCTCTCTCTCTCTCTCTCTCTCTCTCTCTCTCTCTCTCTCTCTCTCTCTCTCTGAAGCGGCACATTGATATGTGTTCCAACCATGCCTATTTAAATGTCAGTCGACATTTAACTTGCGGGTTCAGATGATTTATGCATACCACACGTGTCCTGGAATTAATATAGTCGTGGTTATGTCTTGTAGAAGACGAAATAAAGTGTTCCCTTTATGAGACATCATGACTAATAAACGTCTCTTGGCGAAGAATATCTTGTAGAATTGTAGTGGGAAAGCGAAGTGAAGTTGTGCTCTAAAGTAGAGCAGTATGAAATCAGTAGTGTAGGAGCTGAGTAAGTTGAGCGTCGATTACACACTACTTTTATCAGTTCTCAGCCTAGAAAGTGTGATTAGTTGGAAACCAATCATAATTTTTTTCACATCTTCTTAAAGTATCATGGTTCAAAACTGTTCTTGTGAAGAGTTCTGAAAACTTGCCGGGCGGTGTTAGCCTTGAAAATGTTAACTGTTCATATCTGTCGCATGCTAACCTCCTAACCAATAAGAGAAAAGGAGTGGATCGCCACGCGGCCATGCAGCAATGAGCCTAAAGGCGAATTTCTCCAATGTTATCACATCCCTGCCTTCACCACAGCTGTTGTAAATGACCCACTGACTGAATTAAATTAGGCTTTTGTGGCAATCTTAATTTTAAATCCAGTTATGCCATTTTTGGTTACAATATGTTGTAGGTGAAAGATCTCTTTCCACAGTATACACTGCTGTATAAATGATGCAGAAGTATTAAAAGTGTATTATTTCGATATATTGATGCGGAATTAGTAAAATTGGTTTGTAGAAATCCTGTGTGTGGTGTGAAAACTGCATTTGCACTATAAAGTGTAGTGTAGAACTTTAAGGTGAAACTATCTGTAGACTTGTACAGTGCTTATGTAGTGTCATTCTACATTGTTAACAGTTAACTTCTCTGAGATGCCCAGCTATCTTTTAGCTGTTAATGTTAATACTATAATTGGTTTTACAGTAAAATAATGATAATCGTTGCATTTACTATTTCTTAATTGATATTTCACCCAAGTGTCATTGAAATGTGTTTGATCCAACCCTGTCTCCTCACTTTTGGAGATAAATTGACCTGTGAGTATTTCTCTACGCCCAGATTCCTTTGATCTATGATTCCCGTTTACAGCATATACCCTGCAATTTATTAATATTTTCGTACACTTCTCTTCCAAATATTCCATGTGATAATTCTGGACGTCGGTTTATCTTCACATATATGTGTACTTTGTTTCTTAATATGGATAGATCTGTGTTGATGTAGGACAGTCAAAGATCATAGAACTATTGTGATAAACCTTTTTCTTGATTGTTATTTCTTTTTCTTTGTCCCTCAGTGAGAGGCGTTGCTTGTTGTATCGTGTGGTGCCAAATGTTGACATTGTCAAGAAATGTTAGTTGAAGTGAATTGTTTTACTCTAACTGATGTGCTGTTAGGTTCAACTTACATTAGCTTGATCACCTCAAGAATCATGTCTTTGGCTGTTCTTCTGAGTAAGGTTCTTTCATGGGGTTACTTCCGAATGTGTTGCAAGAATTTAAGCATAAATTTGGAAGCATTGTCTAACGTAATTACAATGGCGATAAGCTTGATAAGTCTCTTCAAGGGATTCTTGGTGAAGGGCATACAGAGAAGCTGCGAAGAAGTAAGGGCCACCTCGATCCTAGATCCGAAGAGCATACGTAGGCAGCCCATCTTGACTGCAAGGGAGGAAGGCATGCTCTGCATAGAATTTTGGGAATCTACTTTACTCTTTACTTTTCCAAAGTAACCCCATGTATCGTAAAATTTTGGACATATATATGAAAACTTATGTCCAAATGTGCATGTACATCTGGGGAACTGTGAAAGCTGAATGTCTAAAATAAAAACTTACTTTTTAACGTATTGTTTGAAATTACATATTAATATACTCTCACAGTAAGTATTGTAAGAGAAGGAATTCAAGCAATTGCTTCCTTGTTGTACTGAATAACTGGCCATGTAGCTCTTGGCCTGCATTTATAAGATCCTGGGCTCGAACCCACTGTCGACAGCCCTGAAGTGCATGTTTCACATTTTCACAGCAAACAAATGGTGCGAATGTACCTTAAGTAAGGCCACAATTGCTTCCTTCTCATTCCTAGCCATTTTTAGCTCATCATCGGCATATGACCTATCTCTGTCGGTGTGAAAGAGAAATGGTAGAAACCATCAAATAAACAATATGCCGTAGGTTATGTTCAATTAACTTTCATTAATATGGCTTAAATTTATGATTATAACTGGCCACTGTTCTTTGACTGATACTTACATTCAAACTATTCACCTTTTTGTCTCTTTGATGAATCAAGAAAACTAAATTTTATGCACATGGTCAATGAATATTTACATTCTCATAAGTTCCATAAATTCATACTTTAGGAATATTTGTTGCTTCAGTTAAAGTATTGTAGTTAGGATACATTTAAATGTGGCTTAGAATTATTGTAGAATAATTATTTTATTAGTAAATATCATTCTTGCTTTATTATTACTTAATCTTTTCATTCTATTGTTCCTGTTAACCTGTCGCAATTTGGATAATGTAAGTCCGGTTTAGAATTGAAGTGTAGCTATGTAATTAGATTTTAAGTTGCTCGCTTTGGAAAGGCCAGAAATCTCATGACATCAAAGATGTCTGTGAACTTATCTGCCAGGTTACATCCAGCAGGAATGGTGTTGATTTCATTGTGTGCGCAAGCATCCAAGATTGAGTTGCTGAGGTTCAGTGCTATTCCAACAGCCTTATGTGAATTACATTCAATGTTGCATCCTCTCGAACTTGTGTTTTCTATGTCACAATCTGGCTGTGATGACCTGGATAAGGAAGAGCATTGGCAGGAACTACGAGGTCATGTTGCAGCATATCCTGAAGATGAGTTTCCACTTCTCTGTGATGACCTTAATGCGCATGATGGTCACTAAGAATTTTTATAGCTGCCATGGTGGTAATACTTTCGGTACCTGATATGATGATGGAGCTCATATTTGAGGTTTCACTTGTGGTGACTGCAGCAAGCAAATTTACCTGATTGTCGTTCAGCACCGTGGTCTACGACGAAGAAAGGATGTGAATGTCATATCATCTGACTGTATTCCACCTCTGCATAAGGTAGGCATAGCGGATTTAAGGACCTCTATGCCCCTGAGAACATCAAGTGGTGGAAGCTTAAAGACTAGAAGGAGACCCTAGCAACAACATAAATTTTCCTCTTGTTGATCGTAATGCATTTGAAAACATGTAGACACATTCTACAGATCTTTCACTGCAACCATCACAGTAAACTTGGGTACGATATAACCTAGTTCCTCTTGTATTGAATATCTAACGTTCCTGTGGATGATTGCAGTCCAAGAAGAGTTGTAGGATAAGATGAAGGCATACTGTATATAAATCTCAATCGAGACGCACTTACTTTAATGACCTGTGTACAAGCTGTATCAGAACTATACTGACAGAGAAATCAGGGATGCTCTTCGTGGAATGTTGAGAATGATGGTGCAGTTAGATTCTCTTGGAAATGTTTCCTTTTTGAGGAAATTAAAGTGACCTGGTTACTTCCGGTCATGCAGTTCAGATTGATGAACTTGCTCTATTTGTAATGTCAGAGAGTCAGCCGCAGTGCATGAGAAAAGAGAAGGGAGGGGAAGTGAAATTTGGAGAAATAGGTAATTCTCGATGCGAATGCACAAGTTTCTCGTTCTATTCGCATAGTCGCTTCCACACTCCGGTAGGCACTGTACAGTTTGTTATACATGAATTGACTACTATGTGAACCCTATAGTAAGAGAAGACATCTAGTAACAAGAATACAGGCAGCTTTCCGAACTGTTCGCCGCACACTACACATCCTGGACATAGTCCATAGTCACTCACTACTACGCCATAGTGAACTATACACCAAAGTAGGAGGGGGCCTTATTGATCATACACTGTAATCAAATCACTCGGCGTGTTGATTCCTTCATTCAGTATTTCATTGAGTTTACAATGTTATGAGGGAAGGAATACACAATCTTTGAGCATGTTAATTAATATAGAATATTACTCCGACAAACAGACAAGAGGAGAAACAATCTGGTGCTTTCCTTGACTAACATGTGTGTCTTAAATACAGTGTGTTCTTTAAGTGTGTGTGCAGTCACAGTTATTAGATAAATGGACTGTGGATATTGCCTGTTAGAGACAATAATATTGAAGTGGTATGAGGAAGCATTATCTCTGTCTGCGCATACACTCCACAACGCCTCCTTACCTTTATCTTCCCTGAAAGGCGGCAGCAGCTCTTCAAATTCAATCGCGCACCAGGAAGTAACAATTTAACCTCATTTTCTCAAAAATATTATTTTTCCTGCCAGTCTGATTGAACCATTATTCTTAATGTTTATTTAAAAGTTGCGCCAGTTGAAACTCCTGAGCTCAAGGGAAGAAGAAGAGAACTTTTTTCCATCTGACGAAAATTGACACAAGTATTGAGCACACTGTATGCATTAGAGACAAAGATGACCAGTGATTAGAGGACAAACAATAAATCCTCAATCATTGGCAACAACATTTGTAGATATTTCCTGCATTGAATTACCACATTACCCTATTCCTGATGGTAAGTCCCATCTTATGCATCACATCAAAGGAAGTGGAGTTTGCCATTAGGAGTATGAAGGACCAAAAAGCGCCAGGACCGGATGACCATCCAGCAAACTTCTGGAAGATGAGGCAGTTTAAAGAACTCATTATCAACTGGCTGACAAGCTTATTCAGTGCCAGAGTTGACTCTGGCTCTGTTCCCAGTCATTGGACTGTAAACATCCTTGTGCCTATTTTTGAGCAAAATGATGATTCAGCAGAATGTGCAAATTACCATCCAAATTGCACCCAATTGTACATGAGAAGATCTTTTAGAGTAGCCTTCATTATTGACTGGGTGAAATCGCCGGCATTATTGCTATCCAGTGCATCTTCATTAAGGGTGCTGGAACAACTCATGCAATTTTCACTGCCAGAATGCTAATTGAAAAGCACTGAGAGCACCAGCCGGCAGTGTACATTGTCTTCCTTGATACTGGAATTACTTTCAGCCGTGTTACTACGGCTTGTTGCTGTGTACGGTATTGAATGTTGACAGATTTAGAAAGGTATGAAGTAGCAATTACACAACATGGGAATGTGTATACTTCATTAGTCAATGGGCATCGCAGCCGTCACTCGTGATGCATAGGATATGTCACCAATGGTATGATCATGTCCTTATGTAGTACCTGATGCAGTTGACAATTTCACCTAATCCTTTGAAATTACTTTACATATCCACTATAAGGAACATTGAAGGTAATATACAAAAAAATTTAAACTAGAAATGCTGCTGGGATGGGTAAAATGTCTGGGCATATACGAAAGTCAGTTCTTTGAGATATTGATTCGATGAATGAATTTTTAGTGTAGTAGCACTCTGTGTATAGAGAAAATGTGCTAAACTTAAAGCTAGTAATTACACAATAGTCGTCTTGACTTGTGTTGTTTGCAAGCACTTGGAATGCATTCTTTCTGATTATGATATACACATTTAAGAAATTACCAACTGGCTCGATAGAAGGTAGTTCAGGTTTAGGAAATATTATTCCACTGAAGCTCATCTTGTGGATTCCAGCAGGATATAGCAGATATATTAGATTCAGGAAGTCAAAAGTATCACGATTGACATATCCAAGGATTTTCTTAGGGTAGTTCTCGGGAAACTACTGACAAAAAATTAGTGCGTTTGGGATAGATAAAACGATGGCTAAATGGGTGACTATAAAGATATGGCCAAGTTATTAAACATTAAAAATTTGAGAATTGAACACACGAGATGTTACCAATTTTTAAGTTCATGACATTAGTACTTGGTATGCACCCCCTTAGCTTTCATGAGCGACTTGATTAGACTGGGCATACCCTCAAACAGTATTTTACAATGACTCTTTAAATCGTCACCATGACACCACATCTGACCGAGCTTCTCAATCAAGCCAATTTTTGTCGTTATTTTTCTTTGGACTTTTCTTTGCTATCGGCTAAGGATATTCTATGGGGTTCATGTCTGGACTGTTTCTAGGCTTTGTGGCAAGGAGGCCCATCTTGCATAACAATAAATTCACTTTGGCCAAACTACTCTTGCACCTGAGCTACCAAAGGGTTCTTAATACTACACTGTTCACGTCTGATAATTCCTTCTACAATATATAATCTTCCACGGCCATACCAAGAAAACACACTCCAGACCATCACTGAAGTTGGATGCCTCACTCAATCTGGATGGAATGCTTCTCCTTATCTTTTGACATATTGACTTGTCTCATCTTCTACAGGAAATACCAATTCGTCACTAAAGCAAACCCGAAATAAATAAAGCAAATAAGCCTAGCATTAAATGCAATAAGCTGTAAGGTTTAAGAGAAGAATTTCATACATTTACTGTGCTGTACGGTTACATCACTTAGATTGGGTTATAATGGAATAAAGAATGATAATTTAGGAATTACAGTAATTGTCATGGACTTGCCTGTTTCCATTCATCAGATGACCAATTCTGGAGAGTCTTGGCACACTGGAACCTCTTTGCAGCCATAGCAGGAGTAATCTTCGTTTTGCCTTGAGGTCATCTTGCTTTCATTCCAGCATTAAACAGCTCTCGCCTCAGAGTCCTGGCTAATACAAATGACCCATACTCTTCTAATTTCTTACGTAAATCCAAACTAGTAACCTTGCGGTTGTTTACTGACAAATTAATCAGTTTTGCTTCCTCCTTGGGGTTGGTTTCTTCTTTTTCCCACAGTTTCCAACACGTTGTTGACATTTTGTCTTGGGCCGATGACCTTCGATGTTAGGCCCCTTAAAACAACAATCATCATCATCATATTTTGTCTTACCGTTATCTTCACATTTTAAAATTCTACTTACAGATTGCTGTGGTATTTGCAATCTAGAATCTATTTCTTGTTGTGAATGACGTTTCTCAAGAAGTAGCTCTCTGATAGTGCCTTTCTTGGCGAAAGGTATCTTCGTCTTCCCATGACCTCAAAATTTGACAGTTCTCTAGGACCACTCTTAAGAAATACAACTGAACTCCTGAATAGTATCAATAATACATGTAATTTTCAGAATGCACAGTCTTAACAATAGGTCACATTATTTACTTCCAAACAGCAACAATATGTAGATAATAAAGATAAACAACAGAACATGCTCACTAACAAAAATGACACAAAACCATGTGAATAATGAAATTACATTGTGGTTCTCATTGTAGCCACTGTATGAAAAAATACAATAGTGTGGACCAGGATATCCCAAGTGGAAGCTTTGCCTCCAAACAAGTTCAAGGATTAGGCTATAAAGGTCGATAGTTTACATAAAGGTAGAAATATATCTTTTACCATTAAAATTTGGCCACGTCTGGTGTATTTCTACAAAATAGAACTCAGAGCATAAGAGTAGGTGCAGCTTTATTTGATCATGTAACAATTATGGGATTGGGTCCCACAGGGCAGTATTATGAGACCTTTATTCTCTGATATATATATAAACAATATGAATAATGAACTGAATTAAGTGATGAGGCTCTTTATAATAAATAAGTTTCAGGATTATGAGTAACTGAAAAAGACCTTGACAATATTGTAAAATGGACATCGGGCAATGCTATATTTGTAAACGTGTTGAAAAGTCAGTTTCTTTGTTTCACAAATAGAAAGAGTCCTCTCCAGTTTTATTATTGTATTGATGGGTGAAATTTCTTCATGGGGATCTCTGTAAGTACCTAGCTATTCATAATAAGGATATAGCTTCATTATGGTAATCATTTAAACATATTGAAAATAAAATTTACAGATCTCTTAATATGATTATGAGGTTTTTTAGGGGTTGTAAAGGAGAGGGCGTATAAATCTCCAGCAAAGCCACAATGAGAGTGTGAGACCATCACCAGTATTACTTGAGTAGAGAACAGGAAAAGATCCACAGAAATAGCTCCATTTCTTGCGGGTGATTTCTAACAAAAGAGTTGTGTTCCAGAGATTTTGCAAAGTTTCAGCTGGGGAGACTTGGAGAAAGGAGACAAGTTGTTTGATTAAGCAGTATATTCTGAGATGTCATTCGAGAGATGGCTTGGAATGACTTTAGTTGATGAATACATTTAAATCATGTTCTTTAAGTCTAGGAAAGGTCGCAACATGAAGATAAATTTCAAGTCAAGGGGACAAATTTTGGCAAATGTTCACTTATAGGAAGATGATTTAGTGATTGAAATAATTTGTTTCATATATTTCCACAATTTTTTTCTATTTAAACAACCAACAGCCCTAATTGCTGTGGTTTGATTGATTCATTGATTGATTCATTCATTGATTGGGACATTAACTGATTTATGCTTTTGGTCTTAATGTGATGTACAGAGGGGGATGATGGATATTTCTATGCTTATGATATAAGCATTGTCCACTTGTTGGGAAAGTGGTGGGAGTACTTTGGGATTATTTGATATTACAGTGAAGTGTTTTGGAAAGAAAGTATATAGGAACATGGAAATGATCAAAGAGGTGACAAGTCAAGTCATATGTAAGAAGTTGGGAACAGGGGAATATGAATATAAGAGGATGAAGAAAATGGCTAGTCATTGTGGAATTAGGGATCAACAGAAAGAGAAACAGAAGCGAGGAATTGTATTGGGCAATGATTTGGAGATACTGCTTACTATTACTTAATTTCCTAAAATTGTACATATTCACACACACGTATGTGTACATATGCTCTGCTGAATATTCACAAATATGTAGGTGATTTTAAATTTACAAATTTGCAATGTTCCTCCCTTTCTATGCTATTGTGTCTACTGCTGTCCAACAGTGTGTTCCTTTTCATGTTCTTATATCTCATCAATTGTTTGAAAAGCAGTGGCAAAAGGGACTCAGGTTAAAACACAGCAGGTCATTGTGCAAGTTAGGTTCCAAAAAGGGTAAAAATTAAAATAAATAAGTAAATGCAATGTAAATTTTAACCGAATATAATTTGTATAGTATTATTTGGAGTAGTTGCACAAGTGGTATGTGTGTTGATTATGTTTGTAAAACAGAAAATATTATGAGTAAGAGTTTGTAAATTCTTTGCATTTATTAAGTATGAGCTGTGTGCTTAGTAGAAAAAAATAGCAAAAATTGTAGAATATTGTTTTTAGAAAATTGTCTCCTTCTCTGTTCTTTTAAAATTTAGTGCTTGATAATAATGTATTTTTGTGTACCATTTGCCACCAAGGTAGACACCTCTCTTGCATTCAAGGGATTTTCATTTCATTGTTCCTTTCCATTATATATTTTTTAAATGGGAGATAAATTAATCATCGTCTTCTTGTGCCACTATGAAATTTATTTTCTCAGCTTTTTCTATTTTAGGCCTATAAATTTTTGTTTCCTTACTTCTTTATTCTACTTTTCTTATTTCTTACTGACAGCCTTCCGAAGATACTAAGGAGGAAATATTCATAGAGGAACAAACTGGTGATCAGCTGTTGCATAAAGGTGTGATTATAAACGAATGCTCAGTATCTCATAAAAATTTCAGGAAAAGGCCGGACGTTATGCGGTCTCACACGAGCGAGAACCGATACTGCTGCAACGTCGGTGGTAAATCCTTCAGCCGGAAAAAACTAGCAGGTCACATGGGTAATCACACAGGCAACGAGCCTCATTTTTGCACTGTATGTTGCAAATCATTTGTCAAGAAAAGTAGTTTATCTTATCACAAGCTGACTAGAACAGGAGAGAAGCCATACAGGTGCGATGTCTGTAGCAAGTCATTTAGACAGAAAGGCACTCTAGCCGATCATATGCGGACTCATACAGGCGAGAAGCCATACAGGTGCAATGTCTGTGGCAAATCATTCATACAGAGAAGTAAACTAACCGCACATATGCGGACCCATACAGGCGAGAAGCCGTTTAGATGCAATGTCTGTAGCAAATCATTCATACTGAAAAGCATTCTAACCGGTCATATGCAGACCCATACACTCGAGAAGCCATACAGGTGCAATGTCTGTGGCAAATCATTCATACAGAGAGTTAAACTAACCGCACATATGCGGACCCATACAGGCGAGAAGCCGTATAGGTGCAACGTCTGTAGCAAATCATTCATACTGAAAAGCATTCTAACCGGTCATATGAAGACCCATACAGGCGAGAAGCCTTACAGATGCAATGTCTGTGGCAAATCATTCATACGGAGAGGTAAACTAACCGAACATATGCGGACACATACAGGTGAGAAGCCGTACAGTTGTAATGTTTGTAGCAAATCATTCATACAAAAAGGGATTTTAACCGGTCATATGGGGACCCATACAGGCGAGAAGCCATACAGTTGCAATGTCTGTGGCAAATCATTCACTAGGAAAGGTAGTCTGACCGATCATATGCGGACCCATACAGGCGAGAAGCCATACCGCTGCAATGTCTGTGGCAAATCATTCACACAGAAAGGCATTCTAACCGGTCATATGTGGACCCATACAGCCGAGAAGTCATACAGTGCAATGTCTGTGGCAAATCATTCATAAAGAGAGGCTAACTTATCGAACATATGCGGAGACATACTGGCGAGTCATAAAGAGAGGCAAACTAACCGAACATATGCGGACCAATACAGGCGAGAAACCTTACAGCTGCAATGTTTGTGGCAAATCATTCACGAGGAAAGGAAGTCTGACCGATCATATGCGGACCCATACAGGCGAGAAGCCAACAGTTGCAATGTCTGTGGCAAATCATTCAGAAAGAAAGGCAGTCTGACCTAACTGTTCATATGCGGACACAAGCAGAAGAGAAGCCATACTGTTGCAAAGTTTATTCCACTGGAGCACAACTTGTAGGATTCCGGCAAGATATAGCAGATATCCTGGATTAAGAAGGTCAATTGGTCTGTATCGCGACTGACCTGTCTAAGGCATTTGATAGGGTAGATCATGAGAGACTACAAGTAAAAATGAGTGCAATTGGACTAGATAGAAGAGTGACTGAATGGGTGGCTCTGTTTTTAGAAAATAGAACTCAGAGAATTAGAGTAGGTGAAGCTTTATCGTGCCCTGTAAAAATTAAGAGGGGAATTCCTCAAGGCAGTGTTATTGGACCTTTATGTTTTCTTATATATATGAATGATATGTGTAAAGAAGTGGAATCAGAGATAAGGCTTTTCGCAGATGATGTTATTCTGTACAGAGTAATAAATAAGTTACAAGATTGTGAGCAACTGCAAAATGATCTCTATAATGTTCTCGGGTTGTTGCATTTTCAGATTAAAGCTCGCAAATGGGCTGTTTTTACACCTTGAGTGCCACGTGAGACCAACGTTGACTCACAGAGCTTAATGCCATTCGGGCCGCGTGAGTCCGCTTTGGACTCACGCGCACTCTCAAAGTCTCAGGCCCCTTGGTGCTATACTGTCATCACATTTGACATGTAAACGTATGTTAAATGAAAGTAGGTGGCCAGTACGTAATGAATCTATTCTTGGCCTGTTCGATGCGGCACCACGTCACTGTAATATATCAACCACAATATGATGACATTATTTATGGTTTTCTGATCGTGTCACATGTACTAATAACACAGTATTGTACTGTATAGTGTACTCATTGTTCATTGTCTCATATCAGGGTCTAGGCCTATAGGCAAATTGAAAACATAGGACAAACAGTTACATGAACTTTCTAGAAAAAATATTTGTAACTGTCTCATTCGCAATTGGTACACTTTTTGCATATGAATTTAAAGT
Source organism: Anabrus simplex (assembly GCF_040414725.1). NCBI lineage: Eukaryota > Metazoa > Arthropoda > Insecta > Orthoptera > Tettigoniidae > Anabrus > Anabrus simplex. The sequence continues at coordinate 129,596,234 of NC_090279.1, read as the reverse complement.
ATAAGAAATGAGACTTTCTGAAAAAATATGATTCAAACTGTGTTTTACAATCACAATCACACAACAAATCTGTGCACTTTGAAGAAACAGTCCAAACAGAAGAAATTTTCACAGGTTGGTCATTTGAACTTAGACTGTAGAGTCTTCCTCATGGCATATGGCCTTCTTGATTCCTGATGGATCTCTTCATAACAATTACTGCATCTCTGTCTTCCCTGCCAGCCTACATCCTCCAGTCAGTGGGGTAATACCTGTTTCTTTGGTATTTGTGAGGGAACATGAAAATTTTTGATACCGGTACCTGTTAACTGTTCAACAATGTCCTCTTAGAACTGGGTAACAGATATACTCTCATTCCCAAGTTGATTGGAAATATAGATGGCGTTTACTATACTTGTGCCGATCAATATCTCTATAGCTATTTTTTGTACCATTTTACTCCGTCTCAGGGAAGTACTATAGCTCTTTTTATGATCTGATAAATCAATGTACGGTTTTCATGTGTTATACTCTATAACACTCCGTGGTTTTTGCTCTTCACCATCCCTCCTCTGGATAGTGTCCATCTCACCAGTGTGTTTAGTTGTCAAAATTAAAACGTCTCTTTTATTGTGCCATTTCTGAAGAACAACATCCGTGTTACTTTCCTGGGCTCTTGTCTTTCCTCTTGCTAACTTCATTTTAGTAACATCGGTTGGATTATACTTCCAATTAGATTTCAGTGTTCCAAATATAAGAGTTTTATTCTTTAGTAGTTCATGAGCTAATGAGACAGACGTATACCAGTGTGTCAGGAAGGTGAGAACTGTTCTAGGATACGTGGTGACACATTGGTCTCATGCGGCCTATACAGCTGGAAGGTAGTGTCAGTGACTGCGTGAGACCAATGTGTCACCACAATTTTGACACAATGTTATGACTACAATTTTGGCCCAAGGTGACTAAAAGGTACATTTCTGTAATAAGGTGCACCATTTTATACTCTATAGTAAAAAAGAAAGAATGGCCTGGATGGAATTTTTTTACTGCATATGTGGCACTTAAGGTGTTAATTCAGTAATGGCTACTATACCCCACCCATATCCAATCCCTCCTTCAACGCTAACGCCCCTTCCTCCCCAACATCAATAACCGAACCACCGCCGTCTCAATCTATATATGTAGGATTGAGACGGCAGTGAACAGAACTGCCGAAACTAACCCCCACCACTACCACGTGCAAGGGTTTGACAGCGGCATAGATCCTACCCTTCCGAGGGCCCGGCTCAGACTGGATACTTTTGCCCTCCACCCGCGTGGGCGCGCTGTTGTACATCACGTCACTCACCCTAAGCCCACGTGACGAATACGGCAGCTCCTATTGGTAGAAACATCTTCCGATTGCTATTGGTCGATTTGAGTTTGGCAACTTGGACCACGTTTTTGACGTTTGTGACATTTTGCTTTACTTTGATTTGTATGCGTATATCTGTTATATTCGTTTGCGTGTTTGAAGAAAAAGTACAAGATATTTGAGGTAAGCATCCTTACTGTTCTTGTTTTACTAATCTCCTGAGGCCAGAACATGAAAACATACCACACCAAGGCAAATGAATTTCGGATAATTTGAAACATAAGTGCGGCCAGTATCCAGTATTCGGGAGATAGTAGGTTCGAACCCCACTATCGGCAGCCCGGAAAATGGTTTTCTGTGGTTTCCCATTTTCACACCAGGCAAATGCTGGGGCTGTACCTTAACTAAGGCCATGCCTGCTTCCTTCCCATTCCTATGCCTTTCCTGTCCCATCATCGCCATTAGACCTATCTGTGTCGGTGCAACGTAAAGCAACTAGCCTTATCATATTTGTCCCCCTGTGGGTAGGGCCAGTAGAATAACAGCCACAGCATCCTCTGCCTACTGTAAGAGACAACTAAAAGGGGTTGCATGTGGGCTATGCACTTGGGAGCTTGGGTAGGCTACCACGGAGCCCTTAATTGAATTTTGGCACTGCTTCCGCTTACTTGTGCCAGGCTCCCCACTTTCATCTATCCTATTTGATCTACCTCGATCACGACCTGTTCTTTTCTGCCCCCGATTGTATTATGTATGGAGGCCTAGGGAGTCTTATTTTCCGTCCATGGCCCTGTTCCTGCTTAGCTGATACCATCATTTTCCTAGTGTCAACCCCCTTCCATTTCTTCTCTCCGATTACTAATATATATAGGGGATTGTTGCCTAGTTGTACTTTCTCTTAAAACAATGAACTAGATTTTAGGCCCTTTTAATCAACAAGCATCATCATCTTAAGCAAGGAGATTTGTGGTGAGGGCAAGATGTTTGGTGGCCATGACATATACTAGGAACTGTCCCATCATTCGCCTTACTGCAGGCGAAAGGAAAAACCATTCTCAGGACAGCCAGTGGTAGGGGAACAGCCCGTTTCTGTGTCCCAAATGCAGAGGTGTAGAAACACGGTGGAACCATAGCCACCCCTCCTCTGCTTGGTTGGCCGGTTGGAGTGCATGCTGTCAGACCACAGATCAGCCTACTCTGCAACCACCAACATAGATTTCTGCCTTCGATATACAGTAGGTACAAATGGCACTGTCTGAAGTGAGTTTCCACTGTCTTCAACTGGCATTTCGTCTAGGTCACAGCAAAGTCCCTTGCACACCGTAATGTTGTGGAAGTAGCAGCATATTGTTCATAATACTGTACTACATTAGCAAGCAATTCCTTGGACATAGCTCTTAATAGGTGGAGCTATGTTGTGACTTGGCATGGGAATGTTTTGTGCTGGATCAGCTGCCATATTATTGTATGTAGATCCTGATGCTACATATTTCTGTAAATTTATTAGAACTCCTCTCCTGCGGATGGACTGAAAGGAAGCATTATTTGTACCCCCTGCATGTTGTAAGAGGGAGCAATCACAGAATCTGTAAGCTCTCTCTTGTCTTTTAAACCCTCAAATATATTCATGATTCCATCCTTTTCCATGTAGCAGAAAAATTATGATATATCCTACTGTCACATAAAATAGAACATTTTTTATTGTAAATAGTGTAGGTTAATGAATACAAGGAATGCATACAATTTTGTAGCTTGACATTGTTTATCATCTAAATGCAGATGACTGATTGAATGATATTTTGTGTTTTGGTGCAGTATGTAGGAACAGAGTATGTGCTATCATGTCTTGGTTTCTTCAAACACTACTCTGCCAGAGATTTGCCATCCTCTAGTAGATGCAAAAGAAGTACAAATCTCAATATTTTTCAGTGTGTGGCCCTAGGTGCCTCTTTTGACAGACTGAAAGATGTATCATATAGTAAGTTCCTTGGGAAAATACAAATGGTGTTGCTGAAAACTTTTGCAGTGTCAGTGCAACGTTAAACTGCAATAAGAGAGAAAAGTATTATGTTGTACCTTGTCAGTTCCAGTCTCTCTTTCATAAATGAATGATCTTGTATTTGTGTTGTATTGGATAGTTTTCTGGCTGATGAATATTAATTGATGATTAACACTGCTGAATATAATGTCATGCAATTATTATATACTATGATCACTAAAACTTTTGTTCAAATTTCTACACGATTTTATACCTGTAACACTGTGGATAGTAGGTAGAATATAGCTCCATAAATCAAAAGATCGTGTTTCATTTCAATTTACCTTTGAATCCTACAAACTTCCTCCTTAGCATATGAGTTTCCTTTCATCATTTTGGTTCCTGAGTATGATTTTCTTTCTTACGTTGTATTTATATTTTATTTCCTGCATAAGTGGCATATCTTGATACTATTGACTCTTACAGTTGGCTTAAGTAGTGTTAAAGAGGACTGATGTACGGGGGGATGTTAGTGTCTATTTCTGTCATAGGTCTTAATCTGAGATAAGTATTGCCAATCCCACTCACCTTCAGGTCACTTCCTTCCTGCCTTTGTGAGTGAGCTTCCTTTTTCCTCAGCAGAAACAAACAAAAGCAGCACAGGCAAGGCCAGTCACTCCGATCCTTCAAGGCTTTGTGGATTAGTAAATATAAAATATAGGTCCATAATTGAAATAATTAGAATAAGCAGCACAAGTGGTAAGCTTCTTTTCTCCAGCAAAAAAATTATTATTAATAATAATAAAGCACAGGCCAACATCCAGGTGTATTGTTGTTCAGAATGCAGTATTTCAGGAAAAGGTAACAGAAAGAAGGAAAGAAAGAAAAGGAAATGAAAGAAAAATATAAGAGAAATAAAGAAAAAATATATTTAATGTAATATTTAAGAGTGGCGGGGGGACGAGAACCTGGGGACCCTCCGCGCGCTAAACGATTTAAATCACCCGCCCGATAATTTTAGTTCAGCCCTGTTTACACTAGAGGCGCTGGTGTGCAATTCCTGGCGATCTTTGCGCAGCCGTTGCGTTCAGAACTGAAAAATAACGTTGAGAGTCATCTCTTACTCATTCTCTTTGACCACGTGTAAAGCCCACTAGAGCAGGACTGTATTGGTAGTTGATAGCTACAAATGTAACGGGACATTGCACCCAGTGCTGTTTTCAAGAAGTGTCGTGTACTCTGGAGTTGTCACCGGTAATTCATCCTTTCCTAAATTCAGCCCGTTCTACTGACTGATACAAATCAAATCCGTTCTTTAAGTGTTTGTTTTAAGTGATTACACTGAATTAAAATATCAGGTTTTGTCTCTAGGTGTGAGGTATGTGTTACATAAGACGCGTATTAGCCATTTGTACAGCCTATTCCGTTAATTTATTGTGCTACAGATTTTCTTCATTGAGAAATTGTGATTTCTATCATTTACACTGTGTCCACAATCTCTATTGTCAGTAAGGTTCAAGTTCTATAATTTACTTTTGCGAAAATTATAGATCTCAATTGGGAGCAGTAAGAACTTAATACTAATCTTTCTCAGTTTCAGCATTCTACATATTTTTAACATTTAATATTTTTAATTTTCTTAAATTTAATTTCTACTTAAGCATTAAAACTGTATACACATATAACTGGCATTCTTTTTGAAAACTCCTGGCCTTTGTGTCACAAGTGCCGGTAAATCTGTTCCTCGTGTGTTGTAGCAATATAACGTAACTTACCTTACCTATCGAAATTTTTTGGAGTGAAGAATATTTCTGAAGGGCTGCGCAGGTGAAGAATCGCGGATATTAGTTTCAGAAAGAAATTACAATATGTAGTGCATAATTTTAATTATTGCGTTGCAGTGTTATTTACCTATGTTTGCAATTTAATAGTGACGCTGTGAATGTTGAGTTGTTCTTTACACTGTAGGCTGCGACATATGGTAGTAGGGTTCGAAATTTTGAGAAGTTTCCGTTTAGGATATCATATGTAGAATTCTTGTTATGGTTATCAGTGTTGTTATGGAGATTGTTCTGCATAGTATCAGTCATAGAAAACTTGAGGTCCAATAGGTATGATCACAATATTAACAGTCATGTAAAATTTTGAGTCTTTTTGGTATATTCATAATATTGACAGTCATGTAAAATTTCAAGCAAAATGCTTAGTCTGTTGACAGATAACCCAAGTAGCAATGACATAAATAAGGTAATATGTTTCTCTGGCCTATGTTTTAGTGTAAAATCATTGGAAGTAATCAAGAACCCCAGTACCTTCTAACTACTTCAGTTGCAGTGTGAAATGGACCTGCAAGTAAAAATCAAAAAGGAACCAGCCTGGCTTGAAAGAACAACAAATGCATCACTTGTGAGTCTCATGGCCAATAACTTTATAGAGGTCAGAATTTAACCCTTAGTAGCTGAATAAGTTTGGCAGGGGCATAATTTACTATGTGCTTCCCCAGTATTAACCCGAGCAGTCACCATTTGCTACATGGGCATCTCGGAAAAGTATGTCTCTCTTTTGTTTCTTTGTCTGGGAGTATGTGATAATGTGCTACGCAAGGCAGCCAACTCTTAGGAAGTACAAACAACAGTATTTATATACATCTATAGGTCCAACTAGTGACAGAAACTTTGTTCATGGGGCAAGGAAAGGGGTTCTGGTGGCACATGCCCCCAGATGATGGTCGCCAAGTGGACAATTGGCCTCTAGCATTTACTAGGGAGATGGCAGTGCATGCTATGTTGATAGTGGCAAAAAGCTGAATTAAAGTTGTGGACTTGATAGTGAAGGAACCTTGGTTAGGTCCATCTACCAATGAAGTTGTGACAGGCAGCGTTTCAAGATCGAGGCATCAGGACATTTCATGAGCTAAGTACCCATCAAATGACTGTTTATTGTTTATCGATTACCTCTGGCGTTTATTGAAATGGATTTCTGTAGGTTGTATGGTTATGTTTTTATTCTCCATGGTTTGGTAATGGTATTGTTGTGGGATTGACATCATCTCCTATCATACATTATCCAATTTTAGTGCTAGTAGCTGCTGAAATGAAGGACAATTGTGGGTGCTGGATTTAATTCGGTTATGGCCAGTAGGTCTTTGAATCTCATAGTGAACATATTTTTCCTCCAAAAGAAATTCCAGGTAAGATTTGCATCATTTAAACTTCTTTACAATGTTACTAATGTTGGGTGATCTCATAGTAAAACTCTGCCTTGGCGGAGAAGCTGTGAAATAATTTTGGAGAAGAAGCGACTTATTGTCATCATCTTTCCTTGCTCTGTCTGTTGCTGCTGTAAACACAGTCCATTGTAATCTTCTGAATGTTTGGCTTACAGTTCAGTCTCTCTTCATCTGATAGCTTACATGGTGATGTGATATCATTCTACTTTCATGTTGGGGAGTGTAATTTGGGTCCATTCTAGAGGTATTTGATGAAGCTGAATATCCCAGCACACGTCTGTAGTTATACTGGCATAAAAGTGAATTCCTGCACATCATTCTTGCACCTCAGAGTCTTTGAAAACCTTGAGAGTTGGAAGAGGGATATTCAATGAATAATTGTGACTTGGCAGCAAAAATCTACTCCCAACACTGTGAACTGCTAATTTATAGATGTGATATTGTCCAGGGGTTGCTTAAAGGTGAAATTCTGCAGCTTATGCACACTGTTCTCTGAATAAATGTGTGCTGGTTGAGTTCTAAATTACAGACACTACAGAAGAGAACGGTGTCTGAACATATCTGAGATGCGAGTGCACTGCTATTCAAGATCTATACTCTTGACACTTCTTGTTATGTTCTATTCTTGGGTATATAGAAAAAAACAATAGCTGTCATCAACAACAACGGAATTCAAGAACTACAATGTGACCCTACAAATAAATTTCAAAACAAAATAAAACAAGCTATCCTGCAAACAGACTTTATTCTCACAGAACAAGAAAAGGAAAGCCTCACTAACAAAAAATCCCAAACTCCCCACAGTAAGAGCCATCCCCAAAATACACAAAAGCTCATGTCCCATTAGACCAATAGTAAATTATGATGTGCCAACTTACAATTTAAGCTAACAACTGAAAAAATCCTAAAAGAGAAAATCTCACTTAATGAAGACAGATAAATTAAAACCAGCCTATAACTAATCAACCCCTTCCCGCCCGAAAGCGCCCGACTGTTCACTTTGCCTTACGGTCCGTATTGCCCGAAAACACCCAGCTGCATTATCTGCATACGTGTGCAATCTATGCAGTAGTTTTGTATTTTTTGGTAGTGAATTGTTTATTAGGCTTTGATGAACATGCAGTACAATATACAAGGCTTAGGAAATAAAAGAAGAGTGAGAATTCGTCTTGAAGTTGTCTAGGCAACGGACTTGAACTTCCGCGAGTGCTGGACAGCTGTTTAGTTCGTAAACATGACGGGATTGAATACTGCGGATATTGAGACTGAGCTGAATAACGGCATAAGAAATGACACAGAATTGTTGAGCAGGGGTGGAGGTAAATTTTTAGTGAGTAAATAACATATCATCAAAGATAATTTTACTGATAACTGTGATATAAATGAAAACGGATATCTAGAAATCGGACCTGCAATTCAGGTAACACAAACATTTTGTTTCATTACTCAATGATTATATGGATGATGTTGAACCTATCAATAATTTCAAAAGAGTATTATGAGAAATAGGTTATATTTTTACATATGTTAGGCAGAGAAAATCTATTCAGTGACATTACCGATTGCGTATATATCAATGCAGCAATCAAACAGGCGCATTTCAGTAAAATAGAAACAGAATGGGAAGACACTTGCTAGAGGAAATGAAAGTTGATATACGATGTTACCATTACACTTCCAGAATCTCATCTTTATTGGCTTAGGGGGGTTTAGACAACATGAGAATATGACAAATACAGCCTACCACAGTGTTGAGTATCTCCAGCACGGGTGGGGGTATGAACCGACAAACTTATGACTCAATGAATAGAGAAATGGACATGGTGGTATGTTAAATGTTGTAAATGATGGCATGTTTTCTGATATTATTGAAAATGAAACGGTGTGCTCTGCTTGAATGTTTCCTAATTAATAGGTTGAAACCTGGGGATAACCGGAGCAAAAATGTGGGTGGTAAAAGGTTAAAGATACCCTTTGACATCACTAACATGTACACCAACGTAACAATAGATGAATCCATTAAAATTATCGAAAATCATCATAAGGAAAATACTTCACTGCAGGAAACCAAAGAAATAATTAGCCCTATTAGAACAATGCTACACCAAAATTGCTTTGCATTCACTGACAAGATCTATTGCACAAAGAAGGGTTAGCCATGGGCTCACCATTATAAGGTATAATAGCAAACATTTTTTGAATAACTTTGAAAACATCTTCTGAACGTATCAGCATTCAAAAGGAATATTATACTGGAGCAGGTATGTAGGCGACATCATGTGCATATGATAATAACTTCACTAATGCACACCTGTTATTAAACACACTAAACTATTTACAAAATTCCACCAGCTTCACAATGGAGCAAAAATGTAATAAAATAACACCACAATCAGCAGGAATAATGGAAACCTGTCTTACAAAGTGTACAGAAAGCCCACTCAGGTGTTGCATGCTATTGACGAGTCTAACCATGCATACACACTAAAAATAGCTGGATTGAGTACAATGATACACAGAGCTGTTTCCATACCAATGAGCACAATGGAGTTCAATGAAGAGGCACAAATTGTTAAACAAATCATGAAAGAAGACAACCACCCTCCAGGCACAGTAGATAAAATATTAAACAAACAAAAGAAAAGTCCCTGGAAAACCACCACACTTGGTTCTCAACTACATTAATAATAACATATAAAAAGTAGGTTATATCTTTAGGAAACAGGGTTTTAATTAACCTTTAGGATGAACAACACACTGCAGAGACACATCAACAAGTGCACCTAAACAAAAAAGACCCTTTCTCAAAGTCACGAGTCTATGAACTCAAGTGCCAAGAACTTAACTGCAATGCCACTTATATAGGTCAGACAAAACAAAATTTCCACACAAGATTCAAAGAACACAATAAACGATCAGATATAATCAGCATTCAGCCTTTGGGGAGCACATGTACGACAGTTCACACTATTTCACAGACATCAACACAGATCTAAAAATTTTACACATTGAAAATAAAATAAAATCTTCGAATATGAGGGAAGCAATCGAGATCTACATCGCAAAAAGTGCTAACGTAACCAACTTAAATGACCATACACACTTAAAAAATTCCCCGCACATCGCTCTACTCACATAATATCTGGACCATACTTACTCATTAAATTGGCATTTATCACAATAATATCCTATAGATATTCTCTATTTCAATTCCATACATTATTCATCTAAAATCATTCAGTTGCATTCATCCATCTTACATAAAAGTCATTATAACATGAAGTAGGTTATAAACCTTCTCTCCCCTCTCCAGTGTGGAAAGAGTATTCCACAGTGCTCCACTCGTTCCATCCTACTTCCCCCTCTCCTCTCCATGGTACAGTGTATTAGATTTTAACATCCAGTAGGAGGGATCCACAATGTTCGGCACTCCCCTCTCATGCTTCCCTTCCCCTCTCTGTAAGGTTTGTGCTATACTCAAAACTTTCCATTTACCTCTCCATGACCACAGTCCTGAAATAGTATTTGGTGACAACAAAGTTGGCATTGGCAGTCTAGATAAGTTCAGGAGTTTTCTCGATATATTAATACTTGTAAATTTCTTATTTGTCAGTACTGGCTCATATTATCACTGAACTCTCTATCATTGACAAGTTTATGCAACGTAAACAATGCTGTACAGATATGCATATTTTGTGTGATTTCATAGAGTCTGAGGATGTTCTTGTAGAATGAAACATGTCATTCTTTGTTATTATTATTATTAATCGATACGGCCACCTGTGGGCCACGTTTACACAATCTTCCTTCTGTCACGCAGACTGATACCCTTCTCTTTACACTCTCGCCAAGGATTCTTGAGTCTTTGACTTCTTCTTGCTCGTTCTTCCACCGAGATGTTCCGTGGCTTCGCATGTTGCTCTTCAGACGCATCCCTCAATCCCGCAACCTTCTTCCTAAATGATGTCCTTTCTTTTATATCCTCCTCCTTGATACCTATTTCTGCCAAGTCATTGTGCACGTGTGTAAGCCATCCCGGTTGTTTTTTTCCACCTTTCCTGCAGAAGAAGTATTCTGTTGGTCAATCTCTCAGGGTTCATTCTTTTGATATGTCCATAAAACGTTAGTCTCCTTTTCTCATCACAGTCGTGATTCTTTCTACTGTCTTGTAGAGCTCCAAATTCGATCTTAACCGGAATGTGTTTGGGTCACTCGTCGACTTTCTAGGGCCTAAGATTTTTCGCAAGAATCTTCTTTCTCTTTTTTCAAGGACTGGGTCAGCCATCCTCGTCAAGGTTTCTGCTCCATAAAGGCACTCTGTTCTAACCACTGTACAGTAATGTTTTAACTTGGCCTGAATTGAGAGAGACTTGGACTTATAGGTGTCATGACATAGTCTGAATGCCAGCTCCATCCTTCTCACCCTCTCCTTTAATCCCTCCTTTTCATCTCCATTGGGGGTGAGTATTTCTCCCAGGTATTTAAATTTTTGCACACGCTGGATATCCCCATACAATGTAACAAGTCTGTCCGTGTCGCCTTTTTTTATAGAATCCATGAATGCTGTTTTCTCGAAAGAGATTCTTAACCCTGTTTTGACTGCAATATTTTGTAGTTCTTCGACTTGTTTCTTGGCTGTTTGACGGTTGTCTGTAATAAGAACGACATCGTCTGCGAAGGCAAGGCAATCCAACATCATCGCATTTTTTCCACAACCTATCTTTACCCCATTCTTCATTCCATTTTCAGTCATTCTCAGCCTCCATTCCCTAATAACTTTTTCTAAAATGCAATTAAAGAGTAGTGGAGAAAGGCTGTCTCCTTGCCTCAAACCCGTTTTTATCTCAAATGGATTTGAGAGTTCGCCCATAAATTTGACTTGAGAAAAAGTGTTTGTAAGAGATTGCCGAATTATGGCCAGAGATTTCTCATCCACTCCAAACTCCTGCAGAACGTTCATGAGCACTCCACGATCTATGGAATCATATGCCTTTTTGAAATCAACGAAGGTTATGATTGTCCTCTTCTGATTTCTCATAGATCTTATTTTTATAAGTGATTTTAGAATATAAATCTGCTCAGCACATGAACGCCCTTTCCTGAACCCTGCCTGGTATTCACCAATTTGTTTATCTAGATGTGTTTCAAGCCTCCGCTGCAATGCTTTGGATAGAATTTTGTATGCTATAGGAAGAAGAGAGATACCTCTGTAGTTGTTGACGTTAGTTTGGTCCCCTTTTTTGTGTAAAGGATGAATGAGTGCATTTTTCCAATCACTTGGTATTTCTTCTTTTTCCCAAATAAAAGCGAATAATTCCTCTAGTTTTTCCACTATATTTTCACATGCAAATTTGAATAACTCTGCAGTAATTGAATCTTTCCCAGGAGCTTTGTTGTTTTTTAGTTGCTTAATGATGTCCCTAATTATTTCCTTATTTTGTGGTAATGAATCCTTCAACTTGAATTGAGGCTCTCCAAATAGCAATCCATCTTCGGGAGGTTCACAGTTCAGAAGATTCTGGAAATAGTTGGCCAGATACTCGCAGTTCTTCTTGTCACCAATAATGAGTTTCCCTTGTTCACTTTTAAAACATAGATTACCAGGGGAGAATTTTTTGATTTTGTTTTTAAACCTTCTATAGAAATCTCTTGTGTTGTTTCTCTTGAAATCTTCTTCTATGTTGTGCAGCTGTTCTTTCTCGTACTTTCTTTTCGTATTCCGAAGAATTTTTGCTGTGTGTTTCCGTTGTTCCTTGAAGTCTTCGAAATTCTTGTGATTAGTACACCATTTATTCCACGCTTTTAGACCTTTCCCGTAAGGCTACTTCACAATCGTCATTCCACCATGGATGTTTCTTCTTTTTGGCGATCATTATAGTCTTTTCAGCTGCTTCTTGTATCCTCCTTGCCATTTCGTCCCAATTCGAAGATTCCAAGACCTCAAGCTCTCGTTTATAGTTCTCAACAATCTCTTGGTTTATCTTGAGTTCATCAGTTCGATATTTCTTGATTTTGGGTGAAGGTCTCCTGAAGGACTTTGGAATAAATCTTATCTTGACTCTAACAAGGTAATGGTCAGAATCTATGTTTGCACCTTTTTGCACTTTAACGTTCAAAATCTCTGCAGGGTTCGATGTGGCTACATGGTCTATTTGGAACTCCCCTAACATGGGATTTGGTGAACGCCATGTCATTAATTTCTTCCTTTCTGTCTTGAATTGGGTGGACATTAACTTGAGGTTGAATGCTTCACACACTTCAATAAGCCTTTCCCCATTTCTATTGGTTCTTATATGCCCAGGATAACTGCCAACTATTTTTCTGTATTTTCTTTCCTTGCCAACTTGAGCATTAAAATCACCCATTAATATTTTAATCATATGTTCCGGAGTTTCCAACAACTCTTTTTCCAGGAGAGACCAGAATTCTTCAACTTTATCTGGATTTTTCTTGTTGTCCTCATTAATAGGTGCATGCACATTGAAGATAGCATATGATTTGTTTCCACTCTTCAAGGTTAAGATGGAAAGCCTAGGGGAAGGTGATCGAAAATCAATGATTGCATCTATAATTGAATTGTGAACAAAAAATGCTGTTCCTAGAATTGAAGGTGATTTTCTTTTATTACCCATTTTATATTCCCTGATCGCTGGTTGACCCTTTATTATCTTGTACTTGCCCATCATAGATACTTCATTACATGGGAATCTTGTTTCCTGTACAGCGAGTAGCTCGATCTGATATCTCTCCAGTTCTTTGATAAGTTCCATCTGTTTACCGACTCTTAGGAGGGTATTGACATTCACTGTACCAAAGAAGTATTTTTTCTTGGTCCTGATCTTGCGGGGTGAGGGATCCTCCAACTGATCCCAACATGATGGTGCAGGGCCCCCAGAATCCAATGCCCTGTTTAGACCAGACTCTAACTGGCCCCGGATTTTACCGGCTGGGGTAGTTTCCGATGTGCCTTGTACCATCATGGTAGATTGTGTGAATCATTTCACATGAGGATGGAACCCGTAGGTCCCACAACAATTAGAACCAGATTGGTAAGACCTGGAGCATGCTTAAACAGCCGACCCTGACCTGGATACAGACGCTGACCACAACACCGCCCGCTGCGGGATCAGACATGTGTGGATTTACATTTCAAAGATAGTTCTTCCACCTTCTTCACCGTTGGGATCCAAATTCCTCATTCGCTGCTGAAGCTGTTGACTATCTTCGTGAATGCCTTTTATTACTATCCCAAAAAGCAAGGATGCCTCTTCCGCCAGTTCCGCCGTACCAATGATCTTCATCTCCGCCTTCACTGCCGTTGAGGTCTTCACCCGTAACCCTGAGCTGGGACCCTTACCAGATGATACACACCGGGTCAGTGTGCTCTGGGACTCACATAGGCAGGGGCGCCACTCCCTGGGTAGGGCTGCCTCCGAAGAGGGTCCCTATCTGCTACCTGCATCATTCTTTGTACAATAGAGTGTTTATTTTTTTCGGGTATGTTTATAGTGTAATAATTTATGTTAAAATCGTATGTTTGACAAACTATAAAGTTTTTTGTTACATTTAACTAAGTCTACAATGGAAAGTATGGCTTCATCTTTAACAAACTCTCCATTTTGTGCGTCATTTTATCTTCCTTTCCTTAGTTCAGCTACTGTTCGATTTCTTCTGTATTAAATGGGATAAGTGAGTATATTCTGGAATTTTATACTTTAATTCGCTTTTATTAGTAAACTAACTTGTAATAGAATGTAAGCTTTTGATCACAGTCCCTCCTGCACCCCTGTAGTGTCAAAGTGTTTCATGAATCCAAGTGAAAAATTTAAAGGTCTCGTAGTACGAGGGCCATCCGATAAATAGGTTTCCCTATTTTACAAAAAATACAAGCAGGCTATTTACACCTATGCTGGCCCTGCAGTGTGGGGGTAGCATGCCTGCCTCTTACCCAGAGGCCCCAGGTTCAATTCCTGGCCAGGTCAGGGATTTTTACCTGCATCTGAGGGCTGGTTGGAGGTCTACTCACCCTATGTGATTAAAATTGGGGAGCTGTCTGACAGTGAGATGGTGGCCCTGGTCTAAGAAGTCTAGAATAACGATGGAGAGGATTGTTCGTACTCACCACATGACACCTCGTAATCTGTAGGCCTTTGGGCTGAGCAGTGTTCACTTGGTAAGCCATGGCCCTACGGGGGCTGTTGCCCCATGGTGATTGGTTTTATTTACCTTTGAGAAATATTTAATTTTCATTCTACAACTCGTACACGACTTTTCCACATAGTCACTATTTCATTCCAAACATTTTGTTATCTTGGCAGCAGTTTCTTGATATCTTCATCATACCGGGTCGGGTCCCATCTCTGTAGACAGCGGTGCACTTCCTCTTCCACCTCTTCATCAGTTGCAAACCGCTTACCTCCAAGGTGCAACTTGAGTTGTGGATAGAGATGGAAATCACTCGGGGCAAGTTCCGCAGAATAAGGTGAATGGGGAAAAAGGTCCCTTTTGAAGTTCTGCAGCAAATCCTGTGTCCTTTGAGCTGAATGGGCAATATTTTCTGAGACAAGACCAGAACGTTTTCGTTGGATTTCAACTCTGAGCTTCGTTAGGACCGTGCAGGACCTCTCATGTGTGACCACAGTGCATTGGGGCAGTCATTCAACTAATACAACATCATTACAGTCCCAAAAGGCAGTAGCCAAAACTATGCCTACAGAGGCTGAGGTCTACCCGGGCAAGTTGGCCATGCGGTTAAGGCCGCGCAGCTGTGAGCTTGCATCTGGGAGATAGTGCGTTCGAACCCCACTGTCGGCAGCCCTGAAGATGGTTTTCCGTAGTTTCCCATTTTCATACCAGGTAAGTATTGGGGATGTACCTTAATTGATGCCACAGCTGCTTCCTTTCCACTCCTAGGCTCTTCCTCTCCAATTGTCAACATAATACCTATTTGTGTCGGTGCGATAGTAAATTGTAAAAAGGAGTCTGAGGTCTTGGCCCTTTTTTATGAGCATGTTCGCCAAGTTTCTTCCATAGCATGCTTTGTGGTTTTGTTTTTAGAGTTGAATAATGCACCCTGCTTTCATCTGCAGTAACAATGCAGGAAAACATTTGATCTCCCTCTCTTTGAAGCATTTGCAGGAAAGCTCAGGCTACTTCGTTCTGTTATTGCTTGTGAGCATCTGTAAGAAAACTTGGGACCCATCTTGCACAGACTTTTCAATACTGCAAGACATTCAACAATATCATTGCAATAAAGGACTGCCCAGTTTCCGTGCCGGGAGGTAGTAGATTCATTATCTCATCAGTGCTGACGCGTTAATCTTTGTCCACCACATTCTGACCAACAGTGGCTGTAATGGGCCTGGCGCTGCGCTGTCATCATGTACATCTTGCTGCCATTCCAGGAACCATGAATGCCAGCATGCATCTTTCACTATAAACTCACACCAAATGGCAATGAATATTGGTAGCCATTTCATTTTTTGCCGTGGAAAAGCGAATAACAGAACAGTGTTCACAAGTGGAAACGCTATCAAGTGGTAGCTCCATGGCAGGTAGCGCCGTACTGGTGAACACAGAGCAAGCACGTGCGGTTGAAGATCACCTTACCCCAGCCATACGCCAGTGGAAGTTCCTACAGTACCAACTTAATTCTAAAACATGTGGTTTGCAGAGAGAAAACAAGGAAAATTATTTATTGGATGACCTTCGTAGATCATGAAGGAGCTTCTGTAACTGCTGATGTACACTCCAACACTGATGGTGTTCTCATCCCCACAGTTCTTCACAGAACACTGCATAACATCCTTGTAGTAGTAAAACATTTAATTTGTAGTTGCTTTATATTTCACCTGCATCACATCTTTCCCTGGTCTATGACTGTGATAAGCCTGCTTCTTTCATGTTCGTTTTTTGTTTTTGCACTTGAATGAACAGAACTGTCTCAATGCAGTGTTCATCCCCTGTGAGCTTGGCAAAACCAGATTATAGAAAGTGATTAAAATGTTTCAAGGGATTTTGATCTGTCTGTCTAAACAAAATGTATGTTAAGAGCATAGTATTAATATTTCTCACTGTATGGCAAAAGATTTAGGGCAGTTTTAATACTTGGATGTGATTCAAACAACCTCAATGATTTGATGGACGTAATTGGATACATAAAATCAATTAATATAATTTAGTGTTTATGTCTGTGGCAGATTCCTTCCAAAATTTTGTGCGAGATGGTCCCAATTCCATCTCTGGTAAAATATCTTCTGATATGGCTAGAAAATGCTTCTCACTTTATATTTGGTTCTCAGTCTCATGCTTTCTCTGACATTAGGTTTGAGCAAGGATGATAACACCATTCTTAGTGCAGCCTTTGGTTTTGAAATACTCTGCTGGTAGAAATCTCTCTTAAGCAGTAGTAACATTTTGAAAGTAACTGTAATACTTGGAAGTAGTAAATTATCATGCTCATTTGTTGGTGACAGTATTTGTAGATGTGTGTTACGTGCATAACTTATGTATCTTATTTTCCACAGGAAAATATTGAAAATGTATCAGAAATGATACCACTGAAAAAAGAAGCCATATCAGAGTTAACAGAGCCAGGGCCAATGCAGGAAAACTCACTTGAGGTAATGTACATAATTTGATAAGCCATTGTTAGGTACTGAAAATAGAAAATTGCTGAACAGATATCAGTGGTTGACCCTTCAATTCAATACATTTGATTAATACACTTTTTTATGAGATTGACTGTTTACTTACCTAATTTTCACCTTTTCTTCATGTTCTTTAAGATCTTGCATTATGTATCATGCAGCAGTTGGGATAGATCCAAATACCTCTACTGTATATCATTTGGGAGGTGGTATCATTGCTACTAATATTTTTGACTTAGTGAATATTTTCAAACACGGAGTTGCTATAAGGAGCACTTTATTGTTACTATTCCTGGGTAATTTACTAGTTGTTCCAAGTGAAACACCATTGTAATCTTGTTGATTATATTATTGACTTCTAGATAATACAATTATTTGTAGATACAAGTTGCAGGTGATTGCTTGCTTACTGTCAGAATTCACTTACGTACTACACACATTGTAGCCATCTTGTGGCAAGTAGTAAACATTCTTATCCTTCCTAATGGGGTCTGTGATGATAGTCTATGGTGACTTATAATATTACTTAAACTTTCAATGAATAAATGAGCCCTTTAAGAGTGATCTTGCCTTTCTGTTTCATATGTGGTAAAGGACAGTGTTTGTGAATAGGCTTTGTATGTTCCCCATTACTCACCTGAACATTTGTTACATGAATTAGGATCACTGCCATCGTCCACTGCATAGCATGTGACTATGTTGTTATGGGGTATTTATTGGGATATTTAATTGACAATCTCTTTCAGGAATTCTGGGTTGGCTGCTCAATATACAGCCATCTGGATAATGAGAGAGGAAGTATAATCATGATCAGGGAGTGTAGTATTTTTCTCTCCTACAAGGAAATTGGATGTAGTTAGGTAAGAAGTGTCAAAAGGGTCGTCATTTAACTTTAGTGAGGAGATGTGAGTATGTGTTGTAAGAGTGGTCCATTCTTTGTTGGTCAAGAAATAAGAATTCATCACTCTTCTAAGGTGATATATCAGACTGTTGACAGCTGCTTCTCGTTTTCTATCAAAGTGTAGTGCTGCAGGAGGGATGGAATGCTGTATCAGTCCCACGCCTGCAGTTGCAGGGAAGAGCTGGTTTTTCTCAGGATTGTTTTTCAGAAAGGCCTTGATTTCCTTAGCTGCTCTGAAGAAGTTTGTGCCATTATCACTGTAAATGTTCAGGGGGTGACCTCTGTGAAAATAAGTGAACAAAGAGAGGCGAGCAATTTAGTTGTTGTGAGATCAGGTATCATGTCTATGTAGAGAGACTTGGTAGCTAGGCAGTCTGGTATTGTTCCATCTCACGCCAATGTTTATGAGAATTGAGCCAGCATAGTCTATTCTAGTGTTAAGAAATGGGTACACACACACTTTGTGTATTTCGCGTTAATTGTTCAGAAGTATCTGCATTCAACTTACGACCCTTGAGACGTGCATAAATGTTGCTTCTTTACCGCCCCCCTTGCTGATGGGATCCGAAACTTGCCTCTCAGAGATGTGATTAAGGGTTGAGTGCCATGATGAAGTAGTCGAAGTTGTTCCGCAATGATAATTAGGTTAGTGAGATGATGATATATATACAGAATGATCTAATATTTCCTCCCCACTACAATTAAGGTGTTGTGCAGTCTTCTGCCGACAAGGGGATGGCTTCTTGATCTATGATTATGGTTATAATCAATATGATTTAATATTTTCCACAGAACATTAATGCAACATTTGAGTGGAGGGTTCAACTCCGATATGAACAGTGGACTTGAATTTCACTCTTGTTTATAACAATCTGAGATAAATCAAAAACAATATGCTGCTACTCTCTGTACCTTTTTTAATCTTGAAACTTTTGTTATGAATAAGTCATCATCAAGTCTCTAAGAAGCATTTGTAGCATTTTTTGAACTGGGATATTAATTCGAACATCACGTTTTCATTTATTCCTACTCAAAAGATCTTGATTCAACCATCCAGAACTATGCCAACAAATTGTATTGTTGACAATTGTGTTCATTTGTGGTCGTCTGGACACTAAGTCAGCGGGTTTCTCTTTGGAAGGCACATGGTGCCACTCATTTGTATCTTTAGCAACTTCAAACTGGGAGCCTTTAATGTTTTCTTTGAGTAGTCTTGTCAAGAGAAAGGCTCCGCAAATCTCAGACTTTGAAGGGAGAGTTATGAAAAACCAATTTTTTTGTAAAGCTTTGCTGCCTTGCATTTTACACAGAACAACATTTTATTGCTAAACAATCTGACATACACACGTAAATGCTATTTGTTGAGCCCGCAGTCAGATGATTATAGAGAAGAGATGTTCTTGAGTGGATGACCCTTCATGGTGTATGTAGTTGAGACTAATGCCATTGTCAGTCTTGACTGAAGCGTTGATTTTAACAAGTGTTTTTGCTGTTTTACTTGAATGATTTATGACAGGATAGTGATTTTCTTCCTGCAGGTTTTCACATTCCTCTCATGTTATCAAGTGATTTGAATTCTCACATGAATTTAATATATTCCTGGCAAAACTTCTTATTTTTCAGACATTTTTTTCCAGGGACAGGACATGCTTAATTTCCATTTGTTTAGATCAACCAAGTTTTAAAGCATTTCTTCACAGGGAGTTATAGTGTGTATCTAACTGATGTGTCTGTCATCATGTGTTGCTTCGTGCTGTTTTTCCATTGGTGTTGTTCTCTTATGTTATCCAAAATAGTGAATTTTGTTTTGTAGGTTGCATACGAGTAGAGATTGATGAGGCATAGGTTTTATCTTGTCAACTCACCTCTGCCGCATTCGTCATTTACCACTGCTTTCTTCCTGGCATTTGACATGTGCACACTGCTGCAGTTACGGGACTGCAGTCATCCGATTACCTGCATCAAACATGGATGGCATCATCGGTTTTAGATTGTACACTTTACACTCTTCATGGATGTTTTCGGCGTTTCTAGTGCCATGTGTCATGACTTTTCCTCTACCTCCCCTCTTCATGTCGTCTTTACCTGTTACCTTGATGCACTCTTTGGCTGTTGGACAGAGGGCAAAACCTTTGTGTTACGCTGGTGTAAATTTTCACACTGGTATGGGACTTATTCTTGACCATAAGGTTTTGTAAACTGCGCTTGATTCTCGAGTGAGCTGATGACCGTAGATGTTAGGCCCCTTTAAACAACAAGCATCGTCGTCATCATCATCATCATCAAGAGGAGTGGTAATATTTGATTATGTATCCATAAAGGTGCAGCTGTATGTCTAATTCCTTTATTTGGAACGCTTTTGGAATTTATGTGAAAATGAACTTTCTGTGTGTCAATTCTCTCAAAAATCCTGGAATTAAAAATTTGTTTACATTCCTGAACTGCATAATAGTCTTATCTTGAACTTGCTTTCGCTTATATTTTCTAGTTATTTCAATTCTTACTGTATGCCCAGATTTTGTAATTGAAAATGCTGATCTTTTATTCAGTCACCTGTTCTTATTTTTCTTCTATTTGTTACGTAATATTCCTTTATTTCTCATTGTACAGTTGGTTAGGAAATGTCTGTTCTGTTTAATGAAACTAATTGTAAATGTTAGTGACACTCTCACTGATCTTTGTAGTATTTCCTTTGTGTTTGGTTGTGAATAACCTTTTTTTTTTTTTTTGTGTTGTACTGTTTGTAAGTTGTTGTGCCTTGTCTTTCAATACATCTGAAGTAGCCAGTTCTTGTTCATGCACTAGTGTCCTTGTATTTTCCTGACTGCTTTTGCATTATTTATATCTTACCCCTGTGTACAATCCATAGTATAACCTTTCTTGGCCAGCCCATGCATATGTCTCTTTGATGTTCACCTTTTATCTGTCGTAAGTAATTTTACTAACCTGTCCATCAGAGATTCATCTCAATTTTGTGTTTTGGAGAACTGGTTAGTTTTTATGAGTTTGCTGATACATTATTAAACGGTGTATGAAAATATGAGTTCTTGGGAATAGGTCCATTTGAGGAGTATGCAAAATGGGATCAGCAAGTGTTAACCCGTTAAGTGAGGAGCGAGCTCTTCCTCTTTACACCCTACGGTGGGGAGGTGTTTTCATAATTTTTTTTAAAAATACTTGGATTTATGCAACCCGACATGTATCTATCCAATATTACTTGTATATTGTGACAATAAGACACATTAATTTCGATACTGCACTGCATATTCACGATAAAGAATGATTTTTAAGCACTACTTTTTTAGTGCAACAAACGCATAAGTCTCATATTTCCCGTTTTTTTCTCTTATGGGCATTGTAATAATTACTTTCTGAAACTTGTACATAAGCAGTAAACATTTACGAATCAAACTGTCATTGTAGTCCCACAAGCACTATAATATATTGTTATACTTAACTATTATTACACTATTGAAGAATATAAAAATGATCAGAGAAAAATGTACTCACCGAATATCTACTTTCTTCTCTTGTTCTGGATATGAAACTGCCGAGTCACTAATTTCACTCATAGATTTTAACTAGTCTATATATCCACACACGCAGTGGCGGTGACAATGGGGGGGGAGGGGGTTAGCGGTTAAGGGTAGTGCTCCTCCACATTTTGGGAAAAAATAACACTTTTTGCATTTTAGCCGTATAAAAAAGAAATTAAATTCGCAGTTCAAATGTAGGTCCTACCCTTTTGTTTCTAATTTCTTTATCCGCTAGTCGCCGTCACTGTCTACACGCACGCACACACATGAGTAATTTGTTGGAAATCTTGCTCGCTTACAACCCCGCACATCCCATTCACCCTGTACAGCAGCAGGATTACCGTCATTCGCAGTTTCAGTTTCACTGCTTTCACTGGAACTCGAACTCTGCACCGATTGAACCGGTCTTGGAACACTACTAGAAAAGCTACTTCCTGGAATATTTACTAATAACGGAGATTCATCGTCACTTTCCGAGCTTTCATCTTCGCTATTTTCAAGGATATCACAAATAGTACAATCACTTGGAATATCCCCCGCCCTTTTAAACATACTGTATTATGATATAAAACAAAATAAACATTTCAAAAACGCAAAAGGAACACACTGAAGCTTCTATTTATCGTGAACTTAGTACAGCGCAGGGCCAGTCATGCGGCCTACTGACGAATGCACGGGCTGAATGTGATGCGGCGCTTAAGTGATTTTTGCACTGAACAAATACGAACGAAACAGAAAGGGGATTCCCTGTCGCAATACCGTTCTTACTACGTAGTTCGAAAAAAATCGTCAAGATGGCAGCACCTTCCAAAGCATGTGAGGAAAGTTTCAAGGCTCGCGCCTGATATTGAAGATAAGAAAAAAATAAAAACAGTCCCGCGTCTGGAGCCGCATTGCCCACCCTAGCGCAGAGTTTGAAGTGCGGATGGAGACGCAAGCCCCGCTCTACGGGTTAAGTCTCTAGGAACGTTCCAGTAGGAAATTGTCATTGTTGAAATTGAGGTTCTTTTTCAGAAGCTCACTAACCAGGGTAAAGTCGGTGATGAAATTGTCTGTAGTGACGTTTCTCCCTGTTCCCTCAATATCTTTGACAAGTCTCAATACCACATTCCTTCCATTGTTCATTTCTCTCTCTCTGTTTACTGGTGTAGCGTTGTCAACTGCAGAGGCGCACACATAAACCGTCCAAATCCGAGAGGAGCCATAATTTTGTTCCATACTTTCCTCTTGGTTTGGTAGATAAATACTGCTTAAAGAGGCATTTTACCTAAAGGAAGCCAGCTGTTCATCCACAGTATTATTTTCATATGGAACAAACACTTTAGGAAGTTGTGAAACGAACATGTCATGAACATCTCTTGTTGCTGTTAACTTGCCATTACATCTATGGGCTGGTCTCTCTTCCTTATTATCGAAGCTCAAAACTGGGTTATCATTTGGGACCGTTGAAGAGATATTGTAGCTCGAAGGATAGAGTGACCGTCTGCTTCATTCCATTCTTCTCGAAGTGATTTGCCCACTGATTTGTAGACTCCAGCAAAATCAAGCCTGCAAATATAGATAACTGCATGTTATTGTTAATTGTGATTATTAGCAGTTAACAAAAGACAGAAACTGCTATTGTTTCCAAATTGTGTAAATCGTACATATCTAGAAATGCTTCAAACTCTATCAAAGAAATGGGCTTGTAGCTTTCCCTTTATCTGCGAAAACCCTCTTCATGTCAAAATTTGTTTCCCATAAAGTGGTTTCCAGCATTTTATCAATGATGAATAACTTCATTGCCAACATCTGGGATCACCTGTTCTCTGAAGAGCATATCTCGTGGGTCCAGGTGCAATTCTCATTATGTTACTCAATCTGGAATACGCATTATTGAAATTTACGTTTCTCTGAAGTATTATTGATATAAACAACTAAAATATTGAAGAGCATATAGGCCTATAGATATAGGTCCATGATGTAAATGAAGCAATAGCATTGTTCATATTACAGTGCAACCCCAGTTTTGTGTGACCTCGATTTAACATAAACCTGCATTTAATGGAAGAAATTTCAGGTCCTGAAAATTATTCCATAAGAGCAATGCAATTTTATATTCAATTTTACATAATTCAAAATACTGTAGGGCAAAACTCGCATTTAGCATTAAGGAAATGTTAAAATTTTCCTATATTTCTATTCATTTTGGTTATGGGGCATTAAGAACCACTGCAAAAGACGTCATAAGCTTGCTAAGGATGATTCAAGGCAGAAGAGGAATTTGGAGCATGGGCACTTAGAGCTAAAGTGAGATGTCCCACTCTGATTGACATCTGTTCGCGGCCGATATAGTAGAACAGAACCCCGTTTTAATGACAATGTTATTATTATCTATGAAAATTCCTGTATTAATCTGTGCAATATCCTTTAGTTACAATACAGTGAGAATCCTTTTACCGTTTCATCCATTATCACAGGCAAATTCAGGCATGTTAGTTTTCATCCATTACCAGTATTCATACACTCTACTCCAGGGTTTATATTGAATGTGATCAATCGTCTTCTGTGTTGATTCGTTGCTACGCGTGAGTGAATTGATCTTGAGTGAGTCTGAGGTCTCCTCACAACACATACTGGTGTATGAAACATCGGGATAACATATTTTTGCAGTAAGTGCAATGACAGCACTTGTTAACTCTTAGAAATAAAAGCTGAAGTAAATGATTGCTTAATTTACTATGTTCTGAAATAAAATTAGAATGTGATACTTCTCAAGATGCAGTGGTGTGCATAACTAATTTCAGAGGTTAGGTTATGTACTTTTGCATCTTGTTAAATTTCAGAATAGCTTTTCCCATGTATATTTATAGTAAAATTGTTATTATTCTACAGGGAGCTTAAAATTTATTTTTATAAAATGTGCACGGCAAACCTATGTTACAGAGAAACAATAACAGTAAAAATGTTCACCTATTTGATACTTATATTTGCATTAAGCAAATCAATTAATCATACACAGTACATGTTTCATTCCATTTTGGAACATTTTCAGCTGTATTAGTGTGCTTAGGTGAAAACACTAAGTATTTATCTTTTTAAGAATATCTAAAACAGGTACCTTGTTTTTCTTAAAATCTACGTAAATTTAAAATTTACAATAAATTAAAATGAATGAGGATGGTTGAATGGGGTCGAAGGATGTATTAGCTGTGCTCCTCCAAGGACATAGTAGATTTTAGCAACAAGATTATGGGGAAGTAAAACAGCAATCAGCTTCAGGGATATTTTTGTAAATTTAAAACAAATAGCAATCACCTTTGAAGGAGCAAACGAAGAGAACACCTTGTAATATTCAGAACAGTGACAAAGGAAAGTTATATTTTCAAAAAACTTTTTATTAGAAGACAAGCAGAATATTTTGGTGATAAAAGTACTGGAAACATTTTTTACAACATCTGTTCAAGTGAATAGATTTTTTTTTAAATAGGCTAACCATAAGCAGATCCATTTCCCTCTCATTTCACCACCCCATTCAACCATGCACATTGATTTTAATCTATTTCAAATTTTAAATTTATGTAGATTTTAAGAAAAACAAGGTACCTGTTTGAGATGTTCTTAAAAAGATAAATACTTGATGTTTTCACCTAAGCAATGTAATACAGCTGAAGATGTTTCAAAATGGAATGAAACATGTACTGTGTGTGATTAATTAAATTGCTTAATGCAAATATAAGTATCAAATAGGTGGAAATTTTTACTGTTACTGTTTCTTTGTAAATAGGATTTGATACGGGAAATGAAGCTGATTTCTTGCAATTGAAACCTAGGTTAGGTGATGCCGCTTGAAATGGGAAACTGGCAATGTTTGCAACAATCCTCTGGACTGATGCTATTGCAGTTCTTAAGAAGGAAATGTAATATGGGTGTTCAGTCTATTGGAATTAGAAAATACATGCTAATGAGTCAGCTGCTGCTTGGAAAACATCCACAATAATGTTTAAACAAACTGATTGCTGTTCTGTAGTAATTTTAATAGGTTTGTGTGAGTTCAGTATCTTTCCTGCCTTTTATGAAAAATCGTGCATAACCTTATAAGAAAAACCTTAAACTGAAGAGATTTGCATTCACCAACAAAAAATTGTCAAAATGAAGCACAAACTGTAACTACAGTACAGTGTATAATGTAGATATCTCCTTCTTTTATTGCTGTCATTGTGTAAATAATGTATGATGGCACAATTTATGTTAACCCCCATTTAACAATAAAAATTCAGGTGTCTGTAAAACCATTAAATAAGGGTTCTGCTGAATGTGCAACGTACCTTACACCTGATTGTCAGTATGGTTGTTTTCTCCGTTCCGTCCCATTTTGAGATACGTACACTTCTTTTTGTACAGAGTCAGTCTCATCTTGTAGTTTATAACCAGATACTTGGAGCTCGTCATTTTCTTCTCCCTCCAGAGAAACGTGATCGTCATCAGTTTTTTGGAAAACACACATTCAGGATCAGCCAATGCATCATCAGCTTCCTCTTCATGTTTACTCTCACTAATTTCGTATAATATATTTCATATAGATTTCTCATTAACCGCTGATGACCAGCCATATTTGATCACAGAAACAATGCAGCACTCCCTAGTCGTGGAGGTAGTCGAACATTGTTTGTGTAGTGACCAGCAGGTAGGGCAGCATTGATATTAATGGATATGTCCATTTGATCCATTCATCATATATGTAATTTTTTGAACTGGTAGAGTAGTCAGCAACTGAAAAATATTTTTAAATCATGTCAATACCTACTAAAGGAGATGAACAAATACACAAGTTTTTTGGCATATACAGTTCATATTTTGTCAGTTACAAGCAATTGAATATTAAATCTGGGTCGATGCAACCCATTCAGATTAGAAGGATTAAATGGGGTAGAGACGAGCCTTAATGAACATGTCGAGATGCTGATAATAATGTCTAACTTCATTATAATGCTACAAGTGGGGCAAAGCTTATTTGTACATTCAAAGATGTGCTTCGCATACTCCAATGCAATCAGCTTAGGGCAGTGGTAGTGGTTATGAATTAACCCTTTGAGTCCCGGTGTACAGTATACTGTACATCAAATTCATTAGCTTATAGCACCAAGAATTATTAGTGAATAGAGGAATTCTCTATCTTGCTAGAGACTTCTATGCTTTGTCTTTGTTTCTCAATTGGTTGAAGTGACATCTACCAACACATTAGTGAATTATGAAGATAAACAGCAAACATGGCAGACAAGCATGCTGTTAGTGGAGGTAAGTGGGAAAATTTTATTCTTTATTTTTAACATTTTATTCTGTTTAGGGTAAAGTTCTGTTTGGGGGTTAAAGATAAAGGTTTGAATAGAATATGCATACTAATTATAGTTAGTCTTTCATATCCCTTGACTCATAACATCCATGTATATTAGCATGTACAGTATACTGTACATGGGGTCTCAAGTGTTGCAAATAGTATGACTGAGTTCATTATATTTCACAAAGTTTTATTTATATACCTGGTAGTTTCTAGTAATACAGAAGAAGATTAAGTGTTGTATACTCTAGATTGTCTCTTAGAAATGTAAAAAGAAACTTTGTTTTTGTTCTCTGAGTTCCCTAAAAATATATTTTTGTTGAAATTCAGGCACATCAAGAATGAAAATGAACCCAAGCGACGTTGATATGATTTTGAAGTTGTTAGAGAATGGAGATATGTCTGATGTGGAGGAACTAGCCAGTGATGATGAGGATGAAGCACAAACCAGCCCCAAATACAGCGCATTGGTACGTTATCACATTCAGTATTATTACACATTATGAAACTCCAGTACTCTTATGGCAAACTGAGTTGCCCAAATTTTTAGCTAATAATTATTAAAATACAGCTTTATTTTGCGATATATTTCAGGAGCTGATGTTGAGATGATATCTGTAAGCAGCCCAACCGAGGCAAGTGGCAATGGATATACTACTGGTAGTTCTGGAGATGCTGAACTTTCTGTTGAAGATATGTTCCTGACACAGAGACCTGATATTCTGCTCCCATGACAATGTGCAAACCAAACAACACTTTAATTACATTCCTCAGGTTTGATTGGCTTGTATGTCACGTCTTTCTGAAGTGCAAAAATATTTGTTTTCTCTGAGTGATGGAGTACAGTCAAAATGCTAGAAATGCTGCGTTGGCACAGAAGGAGATAATGGATTTGTTAGATTTCAGGCTTTGGGTTGTCAGAACCTTTGTCAAGGTTGATAACCAATTCAAGGGTATCAAAAGAGGAAGGCTATCTACAAGCCCTGTAACATCACCTTCAACTAATAAAAAACAAACAACTGAGAGGAGACCATAGAGGGAAGTGCAGGATAGTGTTGATCACTTACCAGAGCATGATGGCAATAAAGAACCTACTCGATGCAAGAAAATTAATTGCACCCAGCGATCACACATTATCTGCAGAAAATGTGGAGTACATCTTTGTATAAATAGGAACAGGACCTGCTTTGCAGCATTTCATAAGCAATGAAATGAGTGTGAATTGTTATGAAGCATTTCTTTGTCGGTAACATGTGAACAAAATATGAATATTTGTAAGTAATTATCTGAAAAAAATGAAAATATCTCAAAAAATAGATAATTTCAGTTCTATAGGAATGTATTTAGTACAGTAGAAACATTGTATACCTCCAAATCCTCTCCTAAGAAGGTTGCCATCCCAAGGTAAAAGTTTAGGATTCAGCAACACTTGAGACCAAATGTACAGTATACTGTACATGATATATTTTTGTAACGGGAGGTCTCTCATCAACCAAATTTTGTAAGTACATCCCCAGTATGACCTAAAATCAAAATCCAGTCAGAAATGATTTTTCTTTCTAAACAGAAAAATTCAGGACTGAAGGGGTTAAGTTCTACAGTATGGTTATATTTGGTTCAATCATGGCAATGTTTTTCGAGGGTTTTCTTTGTCTAAACATTCAGGGACAAGGTGATATTTTGAAACTTTTGATTCCAGTTAGGCCTTAATTTCTAGTGATCTTATTTCAAAAATTGCCCTTGAAGTATAGTCACAACATTATGTCTCTGTCGAAACTTGGTAATTTTAATTTTTGGAAGGCATTTTGTCTGTTTGACCAATTCTCTTGATTTAAATAAATGTTTGCTTCAGTTTCATTATAATTAGCTACTGGTTTTAGGGAGGTTATCATTTTTGATTCCAGTAAGTCTTAAAAGACTTTGAATCCTTTTTCATATGTGTCATGTCCATGTCAGTGAAACACTCCCTCTCTTAGAGAATGGTTATATAGTTGTACTTAAATAGTGATTTTCTTGATACCGAAACGTTATTTGGGGTATATTCCAAGGAGCTCCCACAAGGAAGGGTGGAATATTACGATCAATTTTCCAAGCATTAGTTTACCCCAAAATAATAATAATAACGTCCACGACACAGGGTAGGAAAATATGCCAACAGGGAGAGAAAAATGCCAAAATTAATTAAAAGAAAAACAGGTTAAACAACTCACAATACTAAATTCATAACAGGGAAATCAATTTATTTCCACCAACATCCATCAACAATCAGCATCACCATCAGTTAACATAATATTCCCATGGCAACGAAAACTTGCTAGGTAGTTAAGGAAAATGGCCAATCATAGGCCACCAAACAATAGGAATGTACATATTAAGAGACAAAAGAAAAACAGGACGTCGAAAAATCACGAAAATACCAAACAAATTAATTTAATAATATAACCCAGAAGTAGGAAAATTAAGATGGAAAACGAACGTTTGTTCCACATCCTTGCAGCAACTCGCTTGGTTAATAACCCTGCCAATACACTGCATTAACCCCTACTTATTAGGGCTAGAAAGCCGCTACCAAACATTGAGTATTAAATTTACAATTTCCAAGAATAAGAATTAATATTAATTCACAGCAGGTGCAAGTCCCTGGTAAACAAAAGTATATATATAAGTTTTTTGACTCGAATAATGTTCAAACACCGCAGGGCTAAAACGTACAGTTAAGTTGATGCAAAGTTACATCCTGTCGTGGTACGCACTTCACATTTTGAAATATTCAGTTCACCAGTTGGAAAATCTTAAAGATGAGTTAAAAAACACTTACAGTGTAGTATCTTGCCATAGTCGTGAGTTCGCTTCAGCGTCATATCCTTACATACGTATGGTAAAGGTAATCCTTAGAGTGCACTCCAAAATTCCAGGCGAGGTGCATTAAATGGTAATAAAACTTAAAATTAACTTTCACAGTTCAAGAGTGCATAAGCCGTATCAAGCGAACGTCACCCTGGGTCCATGATAATCGCTCTATCCATCCCGGCAAGTGGAGAAGCACGCCGTCCTTCCATCACAGCTCACTAGCAAAACCTTAATGGCGACTGGCCAGAAGCCTACATGTCAGACCACATTCGCAATGTTTACGTGCGCATACTCGCTCGGTGGAGGGGGAGAGTGGCGAGATGGTTCATACCGACGACACTAGAATGCATGAGAATACTGGAAAAGGCACTGTCTGGCCATACACCACAGATGGGCACATTAATAACTTTAAAGCCGGTGGAAGTTAATGTTTATAAATATTGAAAACCATGGTATCTGTGACTATGAATCATTTGATGAATAACGCAGCGGCAAACCACATTAAAGACACGAATTTCAATGACCATGCAGCCAGCACTAATGTATTCACAGAGAGGTATCAATTCTTAATCCGGTAATAGTCATCCTCCCCGAAGCTCCACTTATACAACATATGACGACTTTCATAAGGTAGTGGTCTGGATACAAGCTGAGTTTTTGATGGAATAGTCCGAAGAAGAAAATGACCACCAATCACATGTCCCAGTTTATGCACCACCAGCAAGATGAATCCAATAGTCAATTAAGAACCAAAACATATATGAATTGAGTAAAAAACAATTGAGTGCATTTCAGTGACACTAGCAGTCCAGTTACTTTCAATCATTAAGAAGTCCCATGCATTAAAGTGGTGCTACACGCAAGTCGCAGGTAAATCTGTTAATGTTCTAGATAAATGGTGACACTCATGCTCCAGATCATTTGCTAAGTTTTAATTCCAATGAACAAGTCTCGCAAGTTCATATGTATCAACTGTTCAAAGATTTCGTTACTTTGTGGTACACACACACAACTGAACAACTTCCTAAATGTTCACTGGTAGAATAATAAACCTTCTTAGATTTAAATGCACGCGATTATAAACCCAAATTGAGATTATCACATGTTAGACATTCATTTTAGTATTGTTTATCGGACTTGCGTAAGTTAAGAAACGCCTTCATTTGGTTTCCATTTTATTATTATTGCCAGGGTGGCATAAACCAATTTAACAAATTAAAAACGCCCAGAAGGGCAAGGAAAAGAAATGAACAAATATAGGAAAACAAAATTGGTGAGCATGTAATAAGATCACAAGATCCAACAGGTAAATTCTTCACATAATCTTAAACTGGATTAACTTGACTTAAGACTACAGTATGGCATTTCAATACAACTACTAGTAAGAGCAAAAGGAGAACAGGATTACAATAGAATACAATAATTACCTAAACAACCCATGACCAGGTACTAGGAAATATATAACCATAAATATATCATGCTAAATTAAATATATCGGCAGAAATTTTATGCACAACATATAAGGAAAAGAATTAACTTGAAAATTAA
This sequence comes from Anabrus simplex, assembly GCF_040414725.1. Lineage (NCBI taxonomy): Eukaryota > Metazoa > Arthropoda > Insecta > Orthoptera > Tettigoniidae > Anabrus > Anabrus simplex. The sequence continues at coordinate 129,564,893 of NC_090279.1, read as the reverse complement.
AGATAGTCATCTCCTCAAATTAGTTTTCTGTGCACGTCAACAAACCTATCGGAATGCCACATAATAAAGGCACCACCAGCAACAATGAAAACGAGAAGCTACTACGACATACAACTTCAAACATACACAATACACAGAAATAAGTTAAGCTTAGGAAAGAAAATACTGACAGAATAGAACAAACCACACACATGGTAAGTTCAATAAGTCCAGGCATCAATCAAGTAAGAACATGCTACAGATCATAACACCTTATCCAGCAATGCATGATAACACAGCAAGAAACACATCAAATTATCGATCACAGCCACACCGACAGTACTCTTCATATAGATAACCTTCCCAGAGATGTCAAATAATTTCCAGAATTGAAATACTAAGAGAACAGCAATCCATACATAATTTCAAAATAACCAGACGTTGACCAAGGGAGAACATGTTGCGAAGCAATAACACATTACACAGTAATCCAAGTTAATTAAAATTATAATTAATTTTTTAAATCAGTGGAGTAGAACCACTAATCAGTGAGCCAATAAATAAATTTTTAAACCCATTAAATACACGACCAAAATCTAGAAATTATATTTTGCAATTAATCAATTGTAATGCTACGTATACACTCGTTGCATAACCCGTCTAAAGAAGAGATAAGATCAGATATAGTTATACTCACAAATAAGAGAAACACTGAGAAACTGGATATGAGAAAAGATCAAAATCCATGGGTTACGGTAAATAATTACTCAAGGCAAGATGAATATAGTTAGTTTGCAGTTTGAGACTTCAAGATCTTTCAGATGGTGGATATGCGTATCAGCAACGAGCTATCAGCAACACCAAGTCAAGAATAGTATTAGGATATAGGAACTCATAATAACACAATCATTAACACCATGGTGGAGCAGGACAGAAAATGGCAGAAAGAAATTCAGAAGTGTCACCCAATCTTAAATTATATTCCTCACAACTTCACCGAATTTTCAAACATATACATCAACAATGGAATACTCATTTAAATAAATGGTTTAGAAATACCCCTCAATTAAGTGGTCAATTTGGAAATGAGAGCAGAGACCTGACACGATTCTCTACCGCTTATCCACAAGGGATCTCGGACAAATCCGGAATAGTAACAAGTGACATCCGTAGACTCACACTCTAGCCGCACAGCCACAGGTACCGTGCGAAATATATATGAAACAAGGTAAATAACATATAAATGGTAGATCATGAACTAGGACGACGGAAAACGCTCAATACAACGGTGAAGAAGGAGAAAACACCACGAAAAGACCCGATCATCGAATAGTGGGAGGCTTCAATACCACCTATGAAGCACTAGTTAATCCCATACTCAACTGGCGCCCCGCAGAACGGCAAGATGACCAAAAATTAATAGCAACGGATACTAACACTCCGGAGAGAAAAGGACCAATAGACTGGCAGGTTAATCCAAAATGAACTTTATAGTACAGGATAAATACATGATGACGTCAGATACCTGGGTATGCAGAGAATTAAAACAAAAAATAATAGACCAGGTCATACAGGAATCACAAATTACATGCAAGCAGACCAGGTTTTTCTAAGAAGAGCAGTAAACCCATGCCAGAATTTATTTCCCAATCTACGGGCACACAGGGGTAAATTAAATGCAATACCGACCATACCGAAGTGTTATAACCATTTAATTATATAACACAATAACAATACAACCTTAATGAATCTCAACGGACATGCGTTAGCAAAAAAGGGGGGAAGGGAGCACTAACCATCCTCAACGACATGCCGTGAAGCCATCATGCCACCTCACAATGCAAGCTTAAAACAAAATCACGTACCGTTACAACATAACTAACTCAGGACCAAAACCATTACCTACTAGGTTCGAAAGTAGAGGATCCATTGGTGCAATTTGTGAAAAATAACACCACCATAACAAGTAGACGAGGTAGGACGACATGGACGTTACAACTCGATAGATTAACACACTTCATGAATAATACACCAATTTAGAGACAGAAACCAGGCAAGTAAGGTCTGCAGAAGAATGCAGAATTAATAACACATGCGCCCCAAAAATACAAGAAGTAACAACGTAGTTAACCACCATTACCAGAAAGGAAATCCCAGATGCCTAATTTTGAGAAGGTAGATAGGGTAAAATTTTACTCACTCCAGAAAATCAAAAGGACAGGAATGTCTAGATATACATCACTCAGTTAACGGGTAATTCACAACTGATTACAGAAATGATTAAGAGGTGGGTATGAGACCAATCGGAAATTAGGAAATCGTACCACCAGAAGTTGGAGACCGAAAGCAGTGAAGACAGTTAAGTCCATGCCGTAAAGGCAAATAGCCAACCACCACCAAGTCCTATCGACAGAGTTCCGCAATAACCAATATCCACAGGCAAATCCAAAACTCAAAAAATAGGATCTAACACCGGGTACTATCCAGTTCCCAGTCAACCCCACAAATAAGGAAACTAACCTAACAGATTACTCGGTTCGTTTAATGCACACCTAACAATACCACAACCGGAATAGACAGTTATATCACCAAATTAAAGTCGGATAACAAGATATAGGCAATAGAATACTAGAACAGTTAAAGAAAAATACAGGTTAGGACACATTAACAGTTTTCATACCAGTGAACAACAATGCACAGACCTAATATTATATGCAATTTTCCAAAATTTGCTACAAGACAAAGGCTACTACATAATACATAATTAAATTAATGATGAAAATTTAGTAATCTTCAATGATCAGGATAGAATCAATTTATGATGGACAGAGCAGGCATGCACCCAAACCAAAGGAGCAATGAGATATTAACGATTAAATAAATAGGTGCCAATAGCGCAAGTGAAAGGATCCACACGCCACGAACCACAATCACATTTTAAAATACAATGGTAACAAGTACACAGTAGTAAGCTACTACACAGTGATATTAAGATTCACATGAGACATGAATGCAGAAGATTTGGTGCAGAAAATCATAACACGTTGTAATTAATTCGCACACTACTAAACAACAATTTTTGGAGATAAAAAGGTCATACGGTCAGGAAGCAATACTCAAAACAAAAATACTATACATGGAAAAGTTACTAAATAAAATTCACACGCAACCAGAATAGTTACAAAATAATCTAAAGATAATTAAACAAATTTTCTCACTGAAATGTAGCCCTCATCCGCAGGTCCGAACTACATACCATACGTATTATCAAGAAGCCCTTAAGAGAGAAGAGGGATCACACATAACCTGATTTTAACTGGGAAAATTGAACTCGCCTAATCCTCTTGGTGGGGTCACTCCCCAGTACCGATACTGGAGACAAAAAATGTAAAATAGTACAGGGACTTTGATACCTAGGAGCAAGCTTAGCATAAAATTTCTGCATAAAATACTAATGGTATAAGACCTGACAAAAACTTGATCACCAACTTTCAACCTAGTTGAATTTCTACATTCGTTGTACTTATCTCTGCCTTTCTTACAGGATACCGACAATTTCTTCTTCTGAACATAGTTGGGTTTAGACAGGTCGGGAATATTATCAATACCAAGTTCGTTGGACATAGGAGAATACGGGGTGTAACAGAACATAAGGAACATGGGAGTTTTACTATGAGATTTGTGTGTGGCAGAATTGAAGGCATGGGCTAACCAGTGTTGGCAAGAATCCCACTTGGATTGGTTATTGTGATGATATGCAATCAGGGAAGATTTCAGGTTCCTGTTCATTCTCTCGGCGTAAGATGGGTTTGGATAGTTTGGAGTTGTAGTAACATGGGAAATGCTCAACTCGAATAGGTACTTCTTAAACAAGTGGCTAGTGAATGCACTGGCATTGTCATAAACCAGAAACTTGGGAGGACCAAAGGATGCGAAGATAGAATAAAGGCAACTTAATTGACGTACGAGAAGTCATAAATCTAGTGGGAATAATCCCGGAAAACCGAGTACGCATCAATACACACAAAGATATGAATGTTCCCAAGGTAGAGCGAGGGAGCGGACCTACAAAATCGATGAATGACCTTTCCATCTGCGGAGAGGCTTCTGAAGATGAAAATAAACCACCACGGTTCTTCGGGTTGGGTTTACTGATAGCACAAGTTTTACAGGACTTAACCATTTTCCAAATGAAGAAGTTTCTAATTTTCTGCCTAGTTTTAAATGTGCCTAAGTGACCACCAATGCGTCAACAGTGATAATACTTGAAGATGATTGGCACTAGGACCTTGGGAACAACAATAATGAAATTAGCATCAATTCGACCTTTTCAACATAGAACACCCTTCACCAGAGAATTAGGTTTTACAACCATTCCGTCACTAATCTTGTCGGTGATTTCATTCAACTCAGGATCAGCTTTTTGATCGCCAAACTCATGGTATAACAAAGGTAGATCCGGAAGAATGGCGCCCACACTAACAATATTAGTTTCATCAATTTCTTCAACTTCAGATTTTACATCAAGGCCAAAGATCCCGTCAAACATTCTACTTAAGCTGATAGCGGTGACATTCTCCGAACCTCTGATACGCTTAACCTGAAAACTAAAAGCGGGTATCCTAAGTGCCCATCTAGTGATTCTGCCCGTTCTTTTGGGTCGGTACAAGGTCGAAATTTACATGTTCAATAAAGGGTCTGAATTTCTCAAGTGCAAACAGCACGTCCAAACATTCCAACTCATAGATTGAGTACTCACTCTCCAGGTTATTGAGTATCCTAAACACATAGGCAACGAGTCTACGACCGTCCTCATGGTCCTGAAAGAGTGCACCAGCAACAGCTTCTCCAGAGGCATCAGTTTGTGCAATGAAACGTTTACTAAAGTCGGGTATGGCCAACAAGGAGCATTCGATAAGGCAAGTTTCAGAGTTTCAAAGGCTTCTTGCTGGGAGGGGCCCAGATGAACTTGACATCCTTACGCCTCTGATAGTTAAGGGGTGAGGTACCACAGCAAAATTCGGGATAAACTTGCGGAAGAAATTTACCGTACCCACAAAGCTTGCAACACCTTTTACGTCCTTAGGTGGTTGGAATTCCCTGATAGCCTGGGTCCTAGATTGATCAACGGAGACTCCGTCGGGCGACACGACATGGCCAAGAAAGGATATATATAGCTTGGCGAAGGTTACCTTGGATAGTTTCACGGTAAGACCAGCCTATTTCAAACGCTCAACGACTTCCGTGACATGATCCACGTGTTCTTCAAAGGTATTCGAGAAGATGACAAGGCATCAAGGAATTGAAAACAAACTTAAACTAGATATCCCCTTGAATAGAATTCAGAAATCTAGTTAAAACAGCTGCTCCGCAAGATAGTCCGAATGTCAACCTGAGGTACTCATAAATATTCCAGTCCGTGATGAAGGCGGTTCAGGGAAATATAAGTTTTAGAGAGCGGAATCTGATAATAGGATTGATTTAGATCTAACACGGTAAAGAACTTGGGCGGAGAACCACCCAAAACATGTAAATCTGGCAAAGGAATAGATTGCAGGATGATTGTGCGATTAAGGGATCTGTAATCGATAACGGCACGGTATCCTCCAGAGGGTATAGGTACCAGGTAAAACAGAGAGGCATAAGGAGAAATGGACGGTCTGATGACACCATCGGCAAGCATTTGGTCGATAATCCTTTTGAGTTCTAGCATGCGAGGAGGTGAAAGAGGTAAGGAGGAGTTCTAACAAGTTGGTTGTCAGACAGTTCAGTATCGTACTCCAATACATCCGTCAGTCCTAACTTGTTGGTAAATACCTCAGGAAATTGATGGCGAAAGTTACGGACTTTATTAGCTTGTTGATAATCCAAATGATCAAGATCCAACTGATCGATTTCATTGTTCTTCCCTGGTAGCGGCCAACCTACACAAGAAATTCTGAAGGTACCCAAAGGAGCATCAATAATATCGACGTTACAATTTGAGGAACATTTAAAGTAGAATTGTCTAGCCTGGAGGTCTAAAACGAATCCGGTCCTTGACAAGAAGTCAGTGCCTAAAATAATACTACAAGCTAGCTTCGGAGATACCAAGCAATGAACCTTCCAAGTAAAATTAACAATACGCAATATCACGTCAACAGATCCAAAAACTTCCATAGTATCCTTATTAGCCATGACACATGCAATTTTGACATTGTGCAACTCGGGCAGTTTACAAGAGCACCTTATTTCATCATACCAACTGGCATCAATTAAAGTGGACTGTTGACCTGCGATGTGAGGAGGTGAAAGACGGTAAGCACCGAGCTCGATAGCTTCAGTCGCTTAAGTGCGGCCAGTATCCAGTAATCGGGAGATAGTGGGTTCGAGCCCCACTGTCGCCAGCCCTGAGGATGGTTTTCCGTGGTTTCCCATTTTTTCACCAGGCAAATGCTGGAGCTGTACCTTAATTAAGGCCACGGCCACTTCCAGTTCCTAGACCTTTCCTATCCCAACGTCGCCATAAGACATATCTCTGTCGGTGCGACGTTAAGCAAATAGAAAAAACAACAAGCATCATCATATATGAAAGGGACAACGTTACCTGAGTCATTTAAAGCAACAATCGGTTCATTATTCAGCTCTGCCTTCGCGAAGGTACTTTTAGACTCAACCAAATCGGAGATTTTATTACATTCCTGCCGACAAATAACTCTCTCTGAATCCATAGAAAATTCAGGGGCAAGATTCACAAGTATTACTATTAACCTTTAGTCTTTTTTTTGCGTTTTTTGAAAGAGGTTGGGCAATTATGCTTAATATGCTGCCTCGACCCACACAAATAAGAACAAGGACCAGTACTACGCTTTATTGACGGGCGAGCATTCCGAAGGTGGTCACGTAATCCACATTTTGAAGATTTCCACTATCCCTAGATTGAGGCGAAGCCGGGTTAAAAGGAGGAGGGTGGCTGATGGGTCTGGCCGCGTCCCCATGCTTCACATATTCAGCAAAGGTACAAGCAGCCTCTAATTCCACAAAATTAGTCGGACTCTTCCTGAGGAAGAGGTAGGATCGGTTGTAGGGAGGAAAACCTTTCAGAATATGTGCTACCATTTCTTCTTCTGGCACCGAAATTCGAAATACCATGCAATAAAACCTCGAGTCTAAGATATAGTTGAGTCCTAAAACAATATTGAGGAAACAAATTTTGCAGTGCTAAAGAAGGAATAAATTTTGATAGTACAAGCTCATGAAATTCCGTAATCTTTATATTCTTCGAAATAGCTTCAGAAATTTCACGTTTCAGGATTCCCTCACAATGGCGGAACAAGGCATTTAGAAATATTCAGTTCACCAGTTGGAACAAGTTAAAGATGAGTTGAAAAAAACACTTACAGTGTAGTATCTTGCCGTAGTCGTCAGTACGCTTCAGCATAATATCCTTACTTACGTATGGTAAAGGTAAGCCTTAGAGCGCACTCAAAAATTCCAGGCGAGGTGCATTAAATGATAACAAAATTTGAAATTAAATTGCAAAGTTGACGAGGGCGAAAGCCCTATCAAACCAACTTCACCCTGGGTCTATCCACCCCGCCAAGCGGAGAAACACGCCGTCCTTCCATCACAGAACCTTATTGGCGACAAGCCAGAAGTCAGACCGCAGTCGCAATGTTTACGTGCGCATACTCGCTCGGTGGAGGGTGAGAGTGGCAAGATGGTTCATACCGACGACACTAGAATGCAGAAGAATACCGGAAAAGGCACTGTCTGGCCATACACCACAGATGGGCTCATTAATAACTTTAAAGCCGATGGAAGTTAATGTTTATAAATATTGAAAACCATAGTATCTGTGACCATGAATCACTTGATGAATAACGCAGCGGCAAACCACATTAAAGACACGAATTTCAATGGCCATGCCGCCAGCACTGAAGTATTCACAGAGAGGATATACATTATTACTCCGGTAATAGGAGGATAAATAAAATAGCTAGTCATTGTTGAAATAGGGATCAGCAGAAAGGAAAAAGGAAGCAAGGAATAGTATTGGGTAATATTTTGGAGATAGTATTTATTATTAATACTATTATTTATTTATTTTCCTAAAATTGTACATGTACAAATACACGGAAGTGCCTCCATCCCCGTATGTATGTGTGCATATTCTCTGCTGAATATTCACAAATATATAGGCAATTTTAAATTTACATACACAGACTGACAGAGCAAATGCAACACCAAGAAGCAGTGGTCAGAACTTTATGCCAATTGCAGGGTAGACTGACGTCACTGAGGTATGCTCATGATGTGAAATGCGCCGCTGTGCTGCGCACGTAGCGAACGATAAATGGGACACGGCGTTGGCGAATGGCCCACTCGTACCGTGATTTCTCAGCCGACAGTCATTGTAGAACGTGTTGTCGTGTGCCACAGGACACGTGTATAACTAAGAATGCCAGGCCGCCGTCAACGGAGGCATTTCCAGCAGACAGACGACTTTACGAGGGGTATGGTGATCGGGCTGAGAAGGGCAGGTTGGTCGCTTCGTCAAATCGCAGCCGATACCCATAGGGATGTGTCCACGGTGCAGCGCCTGTGGCGAAGATGGTTGGCGCAGGGACATGTGGCACGTGCGAGGGGTCCAGGCGCAGCCCGAGTGACGTCAGCACGCGAGGATCGGCGCATGCGCCGCCAAGCGGTGGCAGCCCCGCACGCCACGTCAACCGCCATTCTTCAGCATGTGCAAGACACCCTGGCTGTTCCAATATCGACCAGAACAATTTCCCGTCGATTGGTTGAAGGAGGCCTGCACTCCCGGCGTCCGCTCAGAAGACTACCATTGACTCCACAGCATAGACGTGCACGCCTGGCATGGTGCCGGGCTAGAGCGACTTGGATGAGGGAATGGCGGAACGTCGTGTTCTCCGATGAGTCACGCTTCTGTTCTGTCAGTGATAGTTACCGCAGACGAGTGTAGCGTCGGCGTGGAGAAAGGTCAAATCCGGCAGTAACTGTGGAGCGCCCTACCGCTAGACAACGCGGCATCATGGTTTGGGGTGCTATTGCGTATGATTCCACGTCACCTCTAGTGCGTATTCAAGGCACGTTAAATGCCCACCGCTACGTGCAGCATGTGCTGCGGCCGGTGGCACTCCCGTACCTTCAGGGGCTGCCCAATGCTCTGTTTCAGCAGGATAATGCCCGCCCACACACTGCTCGCATCTCCCAACAGGCTCTACGAGGTGTACAGATGCTTCCGTGGCCAGCGTACTCTCCGGATCTCTCACCAATCGAACACGTGTGGGATCTCATTGGACGCCGTTTGCAAACTCTGCCCCAGCCTCGTACGGACGACCAACTGTGGCAAGTGGTTGACAAAGAATGGAGAACCATCCCTCAGGACACCATCCGCACTCTTATTGACTCTGTACCTCGACGTGTTTCTGCGTGCATCGCCGCTCGCTGTGGTCCTACATCCTACTGAGTCGATGCCGTGCGCATTGTGTAACCTGCATATCGGTTTGAAATAAACATCAATTATTCGTCCGTGCCGTCTCTGTTTTTTCCCCAACTTTCATCCCTTTCGAACCACTCCTTCTTGGTGTTGCATTGTCACTGTCAGTCAGTGTATTTACAAATGTTCCGCTTTTTCTACGCTAAGTTGTCTACTGCTATCCTACAGTGTGTCCCTTTTCACATTCCTATCTCTTATCAGTTGTCTAAAAAGCAGTGGCGAAAGGACTTGGGTTAAGACGCAGCAGGTCGCTATGCAAGTTAGGTTCCAAAAAGTATAAGAAAATAAAATATATAAATGCAACGTAAATTTTAATCTAATAGCAGTTGTAGGGTATATTATTGTTTGAAATAACTCCACATGTTGTATATGAGTTGATAATGTTTTTAAATACAGAGGATATTATGAGTAAAATTTCCACGGACCTACTACGCTGGCGTAGCAGGGGGAGAAGTGATACTCCCACGTGGCGCGTCCCAGGTGGCGGATAGGGGGTCCTAAGCGGCTTGCTGGCGGACTTGAGGGAAATAAAATACCTCTCGCGGACCATACACACAACCCCCCTGTGGGTTGGGGGACGCAGACCAAGAATACACCCTCGTTATTCCCTGCCTGTCGTAAGGGGCGACCAAGGAACCACGAAACTACTTGTGATTAGTACCACCATGCGGAGAACATCATGGTTCGCTTTTACTTGCGCGTAGTACCACTATATTAGGTACCAAATAGGTGTGTGATTAGTATCATAGGAGCACCGTGCGATCGGCTTCTGCAGTACCTGTGATTAGTACCACCATAAGAGCGGGACCATGAGATGATAGCTACCATGGTCCTGCCTTGTCTGTGATTAGTACCCACTCTATGAGGAACACCGCAGAATAGTGCAGGTCCCTGTGGCTAGTACTCTTCTGTGATGAACACCATAGGTTTGCGTTGCCTGTAAATGGCGCCGCAAGGTGAGAAAACCCATAGGTCTATATTGCATGTCGAATTTCATGACCTGTGTGTAGTACCATAATGTGTGGAATACCCCAACTCTCTGCTACTTTTGATTAGTACCGCAACATGACAAATACCATATTCTACCTTCCTAGAGGTAAGTAGCGTTATGCGGGGCCGATAACTTGGATTTTCGACCCTCTTTAGACTGCAAGCATCATCCATTCAGTGTTACGCTATAGCAACAATCCCTTGGTCAGTAATCCTATTGTTTTACGTAAGTTTCTGTGAATGTAAGGCATTGCGGGTCTTATCCACTGATTGCTTTAAATTCATGTCCATTCATTCGTTCTTCGTCCTCACGTATTGAGTTCTGGTCAGTTGAGAATTTTGGACTTTTAATTTGTCATACCATTTCGTAACATTAGGGGCCGATGACCTCGATGTTAGGCCCCATTAAACAACAAGCATCATCATCATCATTAGTTAAATTTTGTAAATATTGTAAATTTATTAATGATGAGTTGTGTGTTTAAAAGAAAAAGTTAGTGTAAATTGTATAATACTGTATTTTAGGAAATTGTCTTCCTGTCTATTCATTGACAATTTAATGCTTGATAGTAAGATATTTTTGTGTGCCATTTGCCACCAAGGTAGACACCTCCATTGCATTTGAAGTGATTTTCATTTGATTGTTCATTTCCGCTCTTATATTTTTTTAAATGGGAGATAAATTAATTATACTCTCCTGTCTCATACATCTTACACACTAAATGGAATAACCTTGCCATGCTGGTTTCTCCTAAGGTAGTCAGTAATTCAGAGGGATGTCATCAATTCCAGGAGCCTTGTTCCTATTTATTACTCACAGCTCTGTCAAACTCTGACCTCAAAATTGGGTCTCCCATTTCATCAGCATCAACAGCCTCTTCCTGTTCCCGAACCAAATCATCTACATCTTTACCTTGATACAACTGTTGGATATGTTCTTGCCATCTTTCTGCTTTGTCTTCTTTTCTTAGAAGTGGCTTTCCATTTGACCTCTTAATATTCATACACCTAGATTTCCTTTCTATAAAGGTTTCCTTAATTTTTCTGTATGCAGCACCTACCTTCCCTAGGACCATACAACCTTCGACATCCTTGTACTTCTCCTTGAGCCATTCTTCCTTAGCTACCTTGCACTTTCTATCCACTTCATTCTTTAATCGCTTGTATTCTCTTCTGCCTTCTTCATTTCTAGCATTTTCGTATTTTCGTCGTTCATCAATCAGGTCTAGGATCTCCTGAGTTATCCATTGTTTCTTACATGATCTTTTCTTCCTTCCAAACATTTCTTCAGCAGCCCTACTGACTTCTTTTTTAATGAATATCCACTCTTCCTCTATTGTGTTTCCTTCAGCCTTTTCATTTAATCCTTTTGCAAAATGTTCCTTGAAACAATCCCTCACATTCTTTTCTTTCAACATTTCTAGATCCCATCCCCTTGCATTCCTTCCTTTCTTCAATTTCTTCAACTTCAGATGGAATTTAATGACCAACAAGTTGTGGCCGGAGTCCACTTCTGCTCCTAGGAAAGTGTTCCAACCCAACACCGGGTTTCTGAATCACTGCCTAATCATAATGAAGTCTATTTGATACCTTCCAGTGTCTCCAGGTCTCGTCCACGTATACAGCCGTCGTTTGTGGTGTTTGAACCAAGTATTAGCAAGGACTAAATTATGATCAGTGCAGAATTCACCCAGCCGACTTCCTCTTTCGTTCCATTGTCCCAATCCGAATTCTCCTACTATATTACTTTATCCTCCTTTGCATACCACTATATTCCAGTCTCCCATCACAATTAGATTCTCGTCACCTTTACATATTGTATTAAATCTTCTATCTCTTTATATTGTACCGGTAACGGCGGTACAAAACTAAGTCCCCGTAATAGAAATCTTTAAAAAAACTTACGCGTTACGCTCCGGGCCGGCTACGAAAGACTGACTGGATGGCGAGCAATAGCTGTGTGCGTGTGACGTAGAGAGCGGGTGACGTCACAGCATGCCTCACCACAACACAGAGCCTAGACTGATGTGGATTTTCTTCGAGATTCTATGGGTTATAACTTTCCCCACAATAACAATTAAACAAATTTAACCATATCATCGTGTAACCCGATCCCTTGTCTACGTTCCTGCAGAGTTTCACGTACATCTGGCATGAGGCGATGAAGTTATGGAACGAGATGTGAAGGCCCGGATCAGATATAAATACAGTACTGTTTCGCTCAGCAGAACAGTGTGTGGCCTGAGTATGTGGCCAGAGTGTGTATGTGCACGCTAGGCAGTGGAGTTCATACAGTCGGTTCGCGAGGACCGTGATTTAGCGTGAAGCGGCTATCAATCTTCGAGTCCGTGGACTTTAACCCAATCGCGTCGAATATGGACTTGTACGGATTTCTTTATACTGTGAGTGATAAACTTTTACTCCGACGATACGTGATATAAATTGTGCTTCGTCTGAACATTATCAAGTGACTGTTTATTCTACACGAGTGTCTAAGACTTGCGAATGTTTTCGAGTGCTCGTAATTTGAAGTTTAATGTTATGGACAGGACTTAGGACAGTTTGCTCCTTACAGAGTACTAAATACTTCAAGTTTATGAGACTGTGTTTTAATCCAGATTTACTCGATTGCAAGCATGACTACGTCACTAATTTACCATTTCATGAACTTTAGGTCATGAACTGTAAACTGTGCATATGTGAACTGTGCATTTCAATTCTATTAAACAGCACATTTCAATTCTACGAACATTCAGTTGTGCGTTTCGATTTTACGAACAGTCGAACCGAGGACTGTCAATACATGATTAATTTCGTCTTTTAATTTCATGTTATTATCAATACGTGAATGAGTTCGAATTCACGAGTGAAACATCTTTATTTTCGTATCCAATAAAATTTTGTTGAACAGTGTTTCAAACTAAGAACTAAGTCGTGCGGCATTACTTTACATTCTGCCAAGTGCCACAAACTTCAAGTGACTCCGTTAAAATTCGACGATAAGTTTCGAGTGGACTTTTATTTTTATGAGTATTAAACTTACATGCTCATTCGAGTCTAGTGGCCTTATTTTCATTTAACACGGCACAAAATTTAGTGACATTTCACCGTGTGATAAACTCTCAAAGATACCTTTTTTCGTGTTTGAACCTTGTTAAAACCATTGATAAACTTTCCTCTCATCTGTGCAGAAGCAGTCTTTGCATTAAGTCGCCCGAAGGCTTAACGATATTCATTCACGTTCATCGTCTACGAGGACTACCTCAACGCCCTTCATCAGCACCGTATGGATCTTCAAGACGTCGGATGGATCTTCTAGAACTTCCATCGGGGGAGGAATGGTGGTTCACTGGTATGGAAAAAGGAGGAGCTGCCGGAATCCAAGAACATCGCCAGCCCTAGGACGAGGTACATTTTCTACTGTATCTGCTGTACAGAGGTGACATGACTTTGAATTTATTAATAAACTCAGAGGAAAAATTTTAAGATTTATTTGTAAACAAACCCTCTCCCTCTGTACGCACTTCAACGAATGGTACACGCCCTGCATCTCATGTCTACCGAAGTACCACATTTACTGTTACAGATGAGAGGGGGAGAAATTGGCGCCCCAGTCGTGTTGGGGCCGATTTGGAGTGCAGTAGAACTAGAAATTAGCGTTTCAGCAATATAAGAACTTAATTATGAGTGCAGTAGAAATTAAATTGACACTTGACCATTCTATGCTCAATTTTGAAGTACTAGTAATAAATTAAGAAGTGCAGTGATAGACAAAATCGAACTAAAATCGTGTGACTTAGCAACTTAATCCCGATACATTTCCAGTGCTTTGTGTGGAATAGCCATTTAAAGATAAAAATTTCATTGTTCCGTATTGAAATTATTGATGTTAAAAATTAAATAACTGGAAAGGAGGTTCAACCTATTCAATACTCAAAAGAAAGAAACGTAGCAGTCACATTTCTATTTAAGTGGGACCGGTTTCGACCTTAGTCTAGGTCATCATCAGCCATAAAAAACATGTAAAATGTTTATGAATGTTGGAGGTTAGTTTTTCACTCTGTTAGGCACAAAGACACGACACCACATTCTGTCCTGCATAAAGTCACAACACTACCAATCAACATGCGAAGATCAAAAAGGCTTGAATTCGCAGACGAACAGATCTGTAGTAGAAAGCTCCCGATGACCAGCGCGGCACACTCAAGGTCACGCGCTGCGGCCGAACACCAAAGTAGAGGAGTAGTATAATTGGATGGTTCGGCCGCCTCCTCCTCCTCCTCCTCCCGCGGGAAATTTGAATTTTGGCGCGAGATTTGAATTGGTAAACAAAGCCACGTGCTTTTTGACAGACAACAACGCATCGCTCACCTCACTGCTGCCATCTTGACGGGCCTAAACCTCAGTAGTGCCAACTTAACCTAACTAGCGTGAGGTAAACAAAGCCACGTGTTTTTTGACAGCCACGTGCTTTTTGACAGACAACAACGCATCGCTAACCTCAGTACTGCCATCTTGACGGGCCTAAACCTCAGTAGTGCCAACTTAACCTAACTAGCGCGTGATAAACAAATCCACGTGCTTTTTGACAGCCACGTGCTTTTTGACAGATTTGTAAACAAAGCCACGTGCTTTTTGACAGACAACAACGCATCGCTAACCTCAGTGCTACCATCTTGACGGGCCTAAACCTCAGTAGTGCCAACTTAACCTAACTAGCGCGAGGTAAACAAAGCCACGTGCTTTTTGACAGCCACGTGCAGCTGTCATCCGCCATCTTTGAGCACTGTGCTGCCCTCTATATCGCAGTAGCTGCAAAATTCGTCACCTGTCATCGGCAGTGCTGCCATCTTGACGGGTCTAAACCTTAGTGCTACCAACTTAACCTAACTAGCGCGAGGTAAACAAAGCCACGTGCAGCTGTCATCCGCCATCTTTAATCACCGTGCTGCCCTCTTTAGCTACTTACCTTTGAAATGTGGTGGCGGATAATTTGAAAAATGCTTTTTGACAGCAGCCATCTTTGTGCACCGTGCTGCTCTCTTTAGCTAGATACCTGTGGTGGCAGGCAATTCCACATGACAGCAGCCATCTTTAATCAAGAGAGCGCCGTGCTGCCCTCTATGTGGTGGCGGCAAATTGAAAAATTCCACGTGCTCTTGTTTGGAAACCAACTCACGTGCTTTTTTGACAGCTACCATCCGCCATCTTTAATCTATAGAGCATAGTGCTGCCCTCTTTAGTTTGAAATGTGGTGGCGGCAAATTCCACGTGCTCTTGTTTGGAAACAAAGCCATGTGCAGCTGTCATCCGCCATTTTTAATCAACAGAGCACCGTGCTGCGGACAATTTCGTCAGCTGTCATCCGCCATCTTTAAACACCGTGCTGCCCTCTTTATGGCTACTACCTTAAGCACGTAGTAGCGGGCAATTTGAAAAGTTCTCTTAGCTATCATCCGCCATCTTTGAGCACCGTGCTGCCATCTTTAGCTAGATACCTTTGAAATATGGTGGCGGCAAATTGAAAAATTTCACGTGCTCTTGTTTGGAAACAAACTCACGTGCTTTTTTGACAGCTACCATCCGCCATCTTTAATCAACAGAGCATAGTGCTGCCCTCTATGTGGTGGCGGCAAATTCCACGTGCTCTTGTTTGGAAACAAAGCCATGTGCAGCTGTCATCCGCCATCTTTGAGCACCGTGCTGCCCTCTTTCGTCACCTGTCATCCGTAGTGCTGCCATCTTTAGCTAGATACCTTTGAAATGTGGTGGTGGCTAATTTATAAAGAGAAATTCTACAGCAGCCCTCTCTCGACGCTAATTGCATAAGATGGTGGCTAGACATGACTCCTTAAGGGTGCTTACGCAAGATGGCTGCTATACACAGACGCCCTTGGGATGCTTGCGCAAGATGGCAGTTATACATGGCTCCTTATGAGATGCCCTAGGGATGCTTGCTCAAGATAGCGACTGCTCTTATGGGACGGTTTAAGTGTCCTTGCACAAGATGGCTTGAGACGCCCTAAGGATGCTTGCGCAAGATGGCGGACACAAGATGGCGGCTATACACAACTCCTTATGAGACGCTTTAAGGGTGCTTGCGCAAGATGGTTGCTACTCTTAGCTTAGAGGCTAACGTGTCGTGCTAGTTCGATTCATTAAATTTAAGGCTTAAATGCAAAACGGACAAAATTTTTCTGCCTAATACCTAGGTTCGCACTATGAGGAACAAGAAAACTACAGTCTAATGATGGGATCAACGGTTCGGTTCCTACTTAGGCCCTTTGACATTTGCTCTGTTTTAGCTTGTATTGAAGCGAGTCTTCGTAACATGATCAGGTCTAACTATGGTAGAGAGTATAACGTGCCGTGCTGGTTCGATTCATTAAATTTGGAGGCTTAAATGCAAAATGTTAAATATCTCGAAAACGGTGCATCGTAGAGCAAAACGGGCAAAATTTTTCCGCCTAATACGTAGGTTCGTAGTATCAGGAACAAGAAAAAACATAGTCTAATGATGAGATCAACGGTTCGATTCTTACTTAAGCCCTTTGGCATTGGCAGCTATCTATTTCTACAAGATGGTGGCTGCTCTTATGAGACACAAGATGGCTTGAGACGTCCTAGGGATGCTTACGCAAGATGGCGGACACAAAATGGTGGCTATACATAGCTCCTTATGAGACAGCCTAGGGGTGCTCGCACAAGATGGCAGCTACTCTTATGAAGAAAGCTAGCTTAGAGGCTACTGCGCAAGATAACAGCTGCTGTTATGCCTGTGGTGGAGGGCAATTTGAAATTCTATCTGCTTAATCAACAGAGCACCCTGCTACCCTCTTTACCTGAAATGTGGTGGTGGATAATTTGAAAAATTCTTTTGACAGCTATCATCTTTAAACAATGGCGACTATACATAGGCTGTTAAGGCCTTATCATTCTCCTCCTCCTCCTCCTCCTCCTCCTCCTCCTCCTTCTCTACCTCCTCCTCCGCCTCTTATGTCAAGGCATAGCTTTATATCGAACAAGTTTAAACCTGCATCGCGAAGGCAAGCGTGTGCAGCGATAACATTATTATGCATGTTTAGACTTTCGAAACATAAGAAGAGTAGAATCAAACGCTGTACTCGATACGACATGTGATCAGAACATTGATTGATGCGTTCAGAAAACAAAGTAAGTGATCAAGACTAGAATCGAACACTGTACTCAATACATCATGTCAGGGGATACCCTTGTTCTAAGAAGATAAGATTGATTCATAACAAGACTAGAATAGAACACTGTAATCGATGTTGCTAACTTCAACATGTGATCAGAACATTGATTGATGTGTTCAGAACACAAAATAAGTGATCATGACTAGAATCGAACACTGTACTCGATACAACATGTGATCAGAACATTGATCGATGTGTTCAGAACACAAAATAAGTGATCAAGACTAGAATCGAACACTGTACTCAATACAACATGTGTTTAGAACATGTTAGGGGGGTACCCTTGTTCTAAGAACATCAGAATGAAACATAACAAGACTAGAATCGAACACTGTAATCGATGTTGTTAACCTCAACATATGATCAGAACATTGTTTGATGTGTTCAGAGCAAAAGTACAATTTTGATGATTTGCTTAGTGTAAAATCAAAAACTATGGAAACACACTGTGCACATATCGCGTAGCTAACTCGCTCAGTAAGCAATATTGCAAAACTACAACTTCAATGATTTGCCTAGTGTAAAAATAAAAAAACACACTGTACCCATACTGCGCAGCTAACTCGCTCGGTAAACGATATAGCCAAAGTATAACTTCAAATTATTTACCTTCCATCATTCGTCTTGTGTGAAAATCAGTCGAACAAGTTATCGCATAAACATGTAACATGAAATATCAGTCAATCTGTTGGCATGGGTTACAAGCATGTAGCTTATGCGGGAAGTAAAATTAAACAGAACGCTAGTGCTATAAGAAATACTCTGCTTACATTTAAGTCCCTAGCTGTTGAACAAGTTATTACATAAATATGTAACATGAAATATCGGTTCGGAAACATATTGTTTCAAGGATGAAAGGACTCTTCCTCCTCCTTACCGCACATTCCTTGTAGGGCTAAGGGGCTAATGGGCTAATGGGCAAAAGGGCTAAAGGGCTAATGGGCTAAAGGGCTGAAGGAGCAACAACCTCATCGATCGCTATCAGCAAGAACGCTTGTACTTTGTTAAGTGTAGAAAATTAATCTTTATTTGTAAATGGTTTCATGTTCAGAACAAGGAATGGAAAATCCCCGAGGTGCGATGAGTTACGTTTTTGGAACACTGAACTTTTCAAGATGATAGCAGAGAGTTTAGCAATGTTCTGTTGTTGGATTATAAATTCCGCGCTACAACATGCATAAGGTGGCAGCCTTGAGGTATACTGCCGTAAAGATGACAAGAGTGAGGTTAACAATGTTCCGTTGTTGGATTTTAAATTCCGCGCTATAACATGCATAAGGTGGTAGCCTTGAGGTTTACCGCCGTAAAGATGGTAGCAGTGAGGTTAGCGACGCTCTATTGTCCTTCAAAGTGAGGTTAGGGTTCGTCAAGAAGACAGCTGTCAAAAAAGCACGTGGCTATGTTTACCAAACAAGAGCACGTGGTCGTGACGTCACGGTCACGTAGTATGCTGCCTCAGCATGCAAAGTTCAATGTCTACACCTACGTAGTAAACATTCTGCTATGTTCACTTACACATAACTATTTTTTATGCTTTAAGTTCGTGCACATAGGCTATGCTAAGATAGCAGCACAAACACATGCGAACTTTGTACGTTCTAATGGAATATGTTTAGTACCGTGTGCATCATGGATACATGATGTGTACACGCATTTAAACTTGACTATACGTAATGCTGCTGCTTTGTTTACAAGATTTTTATACATTGCTATTCTTTACGCTTTAAGTTCGTGCACACACAAGCGATAGTCGTACGCTCTGGCAGGAGAAGTTTAGTACGATATTCGATACATACATTATCGATAGGTGATGTGTACACGCTTTAGAACATAGCTCTTCTTTGTGCTTTAAGTTCGTGCACATGGGTTAGGGATACACAAAAGCGATTGCTACATGCTCTAGCGGAAGAAGTCTAGTACGATAGTCGATGCATGTAAAATCGATAGGTTATGCTAAGATAGCAGCACACTTACACGATTTTAGCACAATCTAGTGGAAAAATTTTAGTCGTTTCATACAAAATCATTAGGTAATGTGTACACGCTTTGAAACAAGGCTATTCTTTGTACTTTAAGTTCATGCGTCTTAGTTATGCTAAGATAGCAGCACAATCTACCTGAAGAAGTTTTGTACGAGAGTCGATACATGCAAAATCGATAGTTGATGCGTACACGCTTTGAAACATGACTATTCTTCGTACTTTAAGTTCATGCGTATAGGTTAGGCTAAGATAGCAGCACAGTCTAGCGTAAGAAGTTTAGTACGAGAGCCGATGAATGCAAAATCGATAGGTGATATATACACGCTTTGAAACATAGCTATTATTTGTACTTTAAGTTCATGCGTTTTAGTTATGCTAAGATAGCAGCACAATCTACCTGAAGAAGTTTTGTACGAGAGTCGATACATGCAAAATCGATAGTTGATGCGTACATGCTTTGAAACATGACTATTCATTGTACTTTAAGTTCATGGGTATAGGTTATGCTAAGATAGCAGCACAATCTAGCGGAAGAAATTTAGTACGATATTTGATGCATGCAAAATCGATAGGTAATGTGTACACGCTTTGAAACATGGCTATTCTTTGTACCTTGAGGACATGCTAAGTTAGCAGCACAATCTAGCGGAAGAAGTTTAGTACGAGAGTCGATGCTTGCAAAATCGATAGGAAATGTGTACACGCTTTGAAACATAGCTATTCTTTGTACTTTAAGTTCATGCGTCTTAGTTATGCTAAGATAGCAGCACAATCTACCTGCAGAAGTTTAGTACGAGAGTTGATACATGCAAATTCGATAGTTGATAGGTCTGGGTACCCCATTCATAGAAACCGGAGGCAACATGAGCGATACTCTGCCTGCCGATGAAATAGATTGCGAAGAGGGTAGACCCGGTCAAGAGGTACCCGTCGAGGGCCAGGAAGTGCCCATTATTGAGGATGTGTTCGACGAAGGTCGTGATCACTTCATATTTCTCACCAGTGCGGCTGAAAGCCCAGAGTTCGATTCCCGCATGGCAGAGGCAACTCGACAAATATTTGAGAAATTTCCTGTGGTTTTTGATGACAATCTCGGCGTTATTAGAGATTTTGAGTACCAATTGAATGTTAAGGACACCTCTCCTTATAAAAAACGGCCTTATCCAGTTCCTGAGAAGTACCGAGAGGAAGCCAGGACGGTGATTAAAGAGATGGGGAATAATGGTATCATTTCTAAATGTGTCACTCCGTATCTAAACTCCCTGGCCATTGATAAGAAAACCAGCTGTTTCGCACCCCGAACTTCGCATTTATGCAAAGTTTTGCCCACTTTATGTAAGACCATATAGAATTGCAGAGGTTCTCGAAACCGGGGCATACAAAATTAATAAGCTGGATGGAAGCATCGAGGGCATTTACAATGCAGCCAACCTAAAGAAATATTTCAGGAGAGATCATTAAAAGAAAATCCTATCGAATTTTCTTTTCCCCAGGAGGAGGGGGAGATGTACCGGTAACGGCGGTACAAAACTAAGTCTCCGCAATAGAAATTTTAAAAACTTACGCGTTACGCTCCGGGCCGGCTACGAAAGACTGACTGGATGGCGAGCAATAGCTGTGTGCGTGTGACGTAGAGAGCGGGTGACGTCACAGCATGCCTCACTACAACACAGAGCCTAGACTGATGTGGAATGTTCTTCGAGTTTCTACGGGTAAAAACTTTCCCCATAATAATAATTAAACAAATTTAACAATATCATCGTGTAACCCGATCCCTTATCTACGTTCCTGCAGAGTTTCACGTAAATCTGACATGAGGCGATGAAGTTATGGAACGAGATGTGGAGGCCCGGATCAAATATAAATAGAGTACTGCTTCGCTCAGCAGAGCATTGTGTGGCCAGAGTGTGTATGTGCACGCTAGCCAGTGGAATTCATACAGTCGGTTCGCGAGGACCGTGATCTAGCGTGAAGCGGCTATCAATCTTCGAGTCCGTAGACTTTGACCCAATCGCGTCGAATATGGACTTGTACGGATTTCTTTATACTGTGAGTGATAAACTTTTACTCCGACGGGACGTGATATAAATTGTGCTTCGTCTGAACATTATCAAGTGACTGTTTATTCTACACGAGTGTCTAAGACTTGCGAATGTTTTCGAGTGCTCGTAATTTGAAGTTTAATGTTATGGACAGGACTTAGAACAGTTTGCTCCTTACAGAGTACTAAATACTTCAAGTTTATGAGACTGTGTTTTAATCCAGATTTACTCGATTGCAAGCATGACTACGTCACTAATTTACCATATCATGAACTTTAGGTCATGAACTGTAAACTGTGCATATGTGAACTGTGCATTTCAATTATACTAAACAGCACGTTTCAATTCTACGAACATTCAGTTGTGCGTTTCGATTTTACGAACAGTCGAACCGAAGACTGTCAATACATGATTAATTTCGTCTTTTAATTTCATGTTATTATCAATACGTGAATGAGTTCGAATTCACGAGTGAAACATCTTTATTTTCGTATCCAATTAAATTAATTTGAACAATGATTCAAACTAAGAACTAAGTCGTGCGACATTACTTAACATTATGCCAAGTGCCACAAACTTCAAGTGACTCTGTTAAAATTCGACGATAAGTTTCGAGTGGACTTTTATTTTTATGAGTATTAAACTTACATTCTCATTCGAGTCTAGTGGCCTTATTTTCATTTAACACGGCACAAAATTTAGTGACATTTCACCGTGTGATAAACTCTCAAAGATACCTTTTTTTCGTGTTTGAACCTTGTTAAAACCATTGATAAACTTTCCTCTCATCTGTGCAGAAGCAGTCTTTGCATTAACTCGCCCGAAGGCTTAACGAAATTCATTCACGTTCATCGTCTACGAGGACTACCTCAGCGCGCTTCATCAGCACCGTATGGATCTTCAAGACGTCGGATGGATCTTCTAGAACTTCCATCGGGGGAGGAATGGTGATTCACTGGTATGGGAAAAGCAGGAGCTGCCGGAATCCAAGGACATCGCCAGCCCTAGGACGAGGAACATTTTCTACTGTATCTGCTGTACAGAGGTGACATGACTTTGAATTTGTTAATAAACTCAGAGGAAAAATTTTAAGATTTATTTCTAAACAAACCCTCTCCCTCTGTACGCACTTCAACGAATGGTACACGCCCTGCGTCTCATGTCTACCGTGGTACCACATTTACTGTTACAATATTGTGATCTTTCCTACCTTTAAAGACACCATCCAAAATTATTCGTCCACTGACGTCGTCCCACGCCATCTCTCCACTGACAGCTCGGAACATACCACTTAGACGAGCAGCTCGTCTCCTTTCTCCCAAGTCTTCCCAGCCCAAACTTTGCAACATTTTTGTTACGCTACTCTTTTGTCGGAAATCGCCCAGATCAAATCGAGGTGCTTTTCTTTGGATTTTTTCCAGTTCCTGAATCAAGTAATCTACTCTAGTTGGGGTCTCACAAGAGACAAATATGCTCTCTCCTCTACATCCTTACTACAGCCCCTAAATACTCTCATAACCATGTGCAGAGTCCTGTACCCTTTATTTACAACTCCATTTATGTGATTACCCAAATGAAGATCTTTCCTTATATTAATACCTAGGTATTTACAATAATCCCCAAAGGGAACTTTCACCCCATCAACGCAGTAATTAAAACTGAGAGTACTTTTCCTATTTGTGAAACTCACAACCTGACTTTTATCCCCGTTTATCATCATACACTCCCTACTGTCCACCTCACAACATTATCGAGGTCATTTTGCAATTGCTCACTTATTTATTACTCTGTACAGAATAACGTCATCTTCGAAAAGCCTTATCTCTGATTCAACTTCTTCACACATATCATTGATATATACAAGAAAACATAAAAGTCCAATCATACTGCCTTGAGGAATTCCCCTCTTAATTTTTACAAGGACAGATAAAATTTCACCTACTCTAATTCTCTGAGTTCTATTTTCTAGAAACAGATCCACCCATTCAGTCACTCTTTTATCAAGTCCAATTGCACTCATTTTTGCCAATAGTCTCCCATGATCTACCCTATTAAATTCCAAAATTCAATCAAACCAGTTATTAATTTTGCAAACATGTCTAATATAATTAGAAAAAATGCTTTCCCAAAGCTTACATACAATGCATGTCAAACTGACTGACCTGTAATTTTCTGCTTTATGTCTATCTTTCCATTATGTACAGGGGTTAATACAGCAACTCTCCATTCATTTTGTAAAGTTCCTTCATGCAAACAATAATCATGTACGTACTTCAGATATGGTACTATATCCCAACCCATTGTCTTTAGTATATCCCCCGAAACCTTATCAATTCCAGCTGCTTTTCTAGTTTTCAACTTTTGTATCTTACTGTAAATGTCACTGCTGTCATAGGTAATTTTAATACTTCTTTAGTATTAGTCACCTCCTCTATCTGGGCATTATCCTTGTAACCAACAATCCTTACATACTGTTGACTGAATACTTCTGCCTTTTGAAGATCCTCGCATACACACTCCCCTTGTTCATTAATGATTCCTGGAATATTTTTCTTGGAACCGGTTTCTGCCTTAAAGTACCTATACATATTCTTCCATTTTTCACTAAAATTAGTATGGCCTCCAATTATGCTTGCCATCATGTTATCCTTAGCTGACTTCTTTGCTGGATTCAATTTCCTAGTAGTGTTCCTTCAATTTCTCCTCACTTCCACAGCCATTACTTACTCTATTTCTTTCCAACCTTTACCTCCTCCTTAGTCTCTTTGCTTCCCTGTTATAATATAGGGGATCTTTACCATTCCTTACCACCTTTAAAGGTAGAAACCTATTTTCACATTCCTCAACAATTGCTTTAAACCCATCCCATTGAATCGTAATAAATCGTAATAAATAAATAAATAAATAAATAAATAAATAAATAAATAAATAAATAATCCGCAATATGCATATGATACTTTTCTGTTTGCAGTAAGTGATGAAAATCCACAGATATTGGCAAATTGATTGGTCAAAAAAAGTTCTGGGTTTAAACACGAAAAATACTAACTTAGTGACCGTAAGAAAACATGCCATTCAACCCATAAAGTTGACTGTACCTGACACATCACTGGAGCATGTGCAGTGCTTTAGGTCTCTCGCCTGCGTACTTCATCACAGCATGAGCAGTCCTGTTGAAACTAGTTCCCAAGGACTGCATTCAAGATAATGATTTAAATCCCGTGTCACTTCATTTTCTCTGTTCCTGTTTACTTCAGTGTTGTGTATGTCCTGTCTTATTTTAAGGTGGTTTTGCTATTTGCTTTACGTCGCACCGACACAGATAGGTGTTATGGCGACGATGGGATAGGGAAGGCCTGTGTGTGGGAAGGAATCGGCAGTGGCCTTCGTAAGGTACAGCCCCAGCATTTGCCCCATGTAACAATGGGAATCTACAGAAAACCATATTCAGGGCTGCCGACAGTGGAGTTCGAACCCACTACCTCCCGGATGCAAGCTCACAGCGCGCGCCCATAACCGCATTACTAACTCATCCGGTTTACTTTATGTTGCTGACGCCTGCACACCATCCTTCGAGATGTGGGGCTACAGTACTCCGAGCTGGAGGTCACGTACAATATCAGAAAGTAGAGTACTTTGGTCATGTCATTGGAAATTGTGGGGTAATGTGGTGGTTTATACGTTTAGGGAATAATAATTTCAAACCAAATCCATCAAAGAACCAGACATATGCTTTTCACGTGGGGAATACTGAAAGTTGCAGGTGAAGTGATTGGGAAATGTACTGGAACACAGTGATACGCCTAAGTATCTGAGGTCAAGCTTTGCACTTATCACTGCTCCAGCACCGAGGTAAAAGTCCTCTCACAATGCTTTGACATGATCAGATTGGGCCGCTCATCCAGAAAGAGTGCCACAGCCCTATGGTATAAATCTGTACATGCCAAGAAGTTCTACGTTGCACTCGTAGAAGCTTACTGACTGATCACAGGGTATCTAAAACCAACCAACTAAAACTAATAGCTCCACCTGACACTCGACGTGAAGTAGCCGCGAATGTGGAGACGTACAGTTCGCCCTCTCCATAGACATCAACTTGTCTACTTGCAGATCCAAATGAAACCATGTTTGAACCAGGAACCGCACATTCCTAGATCGCTTGGAACTTGAGAAACTTGAACAGAAGCTTCTCTGTTACTACGAAGAGTCCTGGACGACATGGAAGTCTTTAAACAGAATTGGGAGGTCCAAGGACAATGTAAAGAAAAACATCCACCTGATACTAGTGCTAGTATCTGGTACTAGGCAGCACCACTCTAATATGTATCATCTTTCTTGTAATTTTTACTGTATTATGGGACTGGCTCAAATGAATAAGTGACCTCCTGCAGTTTATCTTATAGATGACATTTAAGGAAAGAGGAGTAGGGCAAAAAGGAGAAAATCTTGCGTACATAATCTACGAGAATGTTGTGGGCTTCGTTCCACCACACTTTTCCGACTTGCTGGGAACAAGAGTCGATCGCCGTGATGACAGCGGACATGCGATGAGGAAATTGTAGAAGAAGAAGAATTATTGCTAGTTTTATATCGTAATTATATATGTACAACATAGAATGCGATAAGCCTGAATTATTCCGCCTCTTGTATATTTAAATACAGTTTTAACAGTAAATATGGGCTAAATGTCACCGCTGACTGTTTCGTAACATTCGATGCGACACTGCGCACTTCCGTCTCGGAATGCAAGAGAAACAGTGTTTCTTGATGGCGTCGTGGTAAATGAACCATGCTTCATAGCTAAGTCCAATTTACTAAAGAAAATGTTCGACGTTCTGACAACGAGAAAATATGAACTTCATGAAATGTTAACTAGCAAATGAACAGTACTTAGTAATCTACGTAGGTGAACTAACTTGAATAATTATAAAATACTTTACGTGCAGTTACAACACTTCATCGTCATCCTGGTAAGGAGAAAGGAAGAGGGTCAGTTTTGAGATCTTACCAACAGCGCGCGACGTATGTTACATAATCGTGTATTCTCTTTACAAGTTTCTGCTTCTTGTCGATAATTTAATATAAGTCAATTGCAGCCATGACATGGGTCTGTTATATTTTACCGCTTTTCCCACAGCATTGGGGTAGTGGGTGCAAGATGTGTCTCACATGTGGATTTGACTCTGTTTTACGATCTGATGTTCATCCCGACACCAAGCCTACGTGATGGGATGTAATCACTATTGCGTGTTGGTAGTGTTGCATAAATATGAAGAGGAGAGTGTTGGGACACACAGTCCTCGAGCCAGAAGCAGTTACAATCGTGACCCTGCCGGTATTGGAAGCCGGGACCCTCCGAATTGAAGGCCTGAACGCTGACCATTCAGCCAAGGAGTTGGAAGGATCCCTTATATTTATTATGTTGCTCCTTATTTTAGGAATAAGAAACACTCTTCAGTAAATTCAACCGTGCGATACTTCTACGTCCGTATGCGCACCACCCAGCCTCCTCACGTCGTATATCATCTCAAACAATCAAATTTTGGCGTCTTAGACGTATCGTATGTTGGAAAGCATTGTCAATTTCTCTTCACGTATGAACCCAGACCAACTACAATATTATCAGACCGGAATGCATATATAGATACGTGACAAAATGGCTGTCACATTTGGCCACGTGTAGACGGCGTGTCGGGCGTGTTTACATTCAGTTCGGTTTGTACCTCTCACGTGTGTGGTTGGTTGAGGTTATCTTTCTACTGGAATTCGCGATTTTTATTTTTCCACCAAATGGGTCTTGAAAGCCAAGAATAACGGCCGAGAGGATTCGTTGTGCTGACCACACGACAGCTCGCAATCTGCAGGCCTTCGGGCTGAGCAGCGGTCGCTTGGTAGGCCAAGGCCCTTCATGGGTTGTATTGCCATGGGGTTTGGTTTTGGTTTGTTTTCCACCGAACATTTGTATGTGTTAAATAGTGTTGCAGTGTCCTTTTATCGGTTATCTAGATATTTTTATGTGTTGTGGTGTTTTTAGTATTTAGACGTTATTTCGTTAAGTGGTGTGAATGTGACAATTTTACAGATTTTAACTCCTTCATCTGTGAAGTTCAGAAGAAATTCGTTGAACCATTCAATGGAATAGTGAAGGAAGATTATGCATTGTTTGTGAAGGTGGATGATGAGTCATGTATTACGGTTGCAACATTGAGATTTAAAGTTTCAAGTTCATTTGCAGTTCAAATGTTTCACAAAAATGTGTGTTTGTCTACAGAGCATTTTAGTGCTTGTGAAGACCGGAAATATGACAGATGGACGAAGTTTTACACTTTGCTAAGTCATTTCACCAGTTATTCTGATGATTCTTTCTATGAACCTTTTGAAAAATGCACCTGAGTTAGACTACGAGTTTAATGCAGAGAGAATTGGTAAAATAAAATTTGTCCCGGAACAGTTACAGCTCTCTGTAATTAATCAAATAAGATACTCTCCAGAACTAATAATTTGGGCAGTGACATTCTCTTATTATACCAAACTTCGATAAGACAGTTGATGTTTTAAGTGATGTGGTCAGTGTTGGTGTTGGTACAGAGCCAGTCTGTAAATTATAACTACTCAGGCCAAATTTTCAGATCATAAAGAGCTGTTTCGTTCGGAGAAGAAATTGTTACTAAAAATGGCTTCAAATTTATCTAGGATGGCTCTGTATCCAACAACAATAGGGACAGAATGTCTCATTAGCAGTAAAGTCTTTGATCGTAAGAATGTTGCTGATTTGTATTTGCTTAAAGCTCAAGGTGTGGATGTTTCTGATGGCACAATCCATTTCCTAAAATTAATTCAAAACTGGTGGTCAGTCTGTAACGTACAGCATCCCATGAAAGATACATATACTAGGAATGAAGATGCTAGTCCAATTACTGATCCTGGTAACATGAACCTTTCATTCCTTACATGTTTAAAACATATATGCACTTAGGCACATGTCATAAGCAGAAGGAAGATTGACAAGTGAAACATACACTACTTTGATACACATACTTACCATAATGTGTTTTCAATAATTACCACTGGTCTTATGTGTTTACTACAAAATTGCAGACAGACAGTTCAGAGAGAAGATTTGGTCTCTACAGGAGATTGAGTGGTTGCACTTCTAATGCCTCTGTGGAATGAATTCTTGAGTCTGAAAGAAAGATCAGATTGTTAGGTGTATTAAAGATGAGGTCTGCAAAACTTCGTGAATTTACTTTGAAAGACTTTGCTCATAATGTTTATATCAATAGCCATGATAGAATTATTGATAATTCAGATGGGTTAGAGCTTGCATTAGAAGAAGTAGTTCATATCAGAGTTCCCCTTGAAACACAATGGATTTTAGTCTGCGTTGCCAGCTACACCAGTTTGCAAGTGATTAAAATATAATTTAAAAAGTGTGATGTCTGCATTAAAATCTTGCAGGCTGAAAAGAAATTGCTTGTGGATAGTGACAGGGAAATGGTGATGTATCCCAAAGTAGTGTAGAGAGGTGGTTTGAAGTGTCCATCATTGATGGTCATGTCCTGTGTGGCGGCCGTACCTTATGTGCTGAAGTGCTGCAGCACATTGCCTATTGGAAAAATATTATCTACAATCAAATACAGTGCATTGGAAAAGGCGTCAGCAAAAGAATAAGAAATTATTCAACTCCCCTCACAACCAGGTAACTACTGGTGCGCTGCACGCCGAGTGCTGTGTGTTCACAGCTCAGCGAGAGCTAAGCTTTTAGCCAGAAACCAGGAACTCTGCCTTTTGCGCATGCGTGCCCAACTTTTTCGATACAAAGAGAATGTGTTCCGACAGGCTGTGGAAACAACAGCCAAGACATCACTTCACAGGGATTCTTCGTTCGACCACAGAGAGGCAGCCCTAGCACTAGTCACACTTGCATTACGACCGATATGAGAACGTGGCAGCTGGCACCCTCTTGACTCAGCGGTAGTATTTAAGAGGGGATCGCTCAAAGCAAACGGGTACACAAAATGCTGTAGAGCTGTTCCCGCCAGGTCTTTTAATACCAAAGAGGATAGAATACCACCAACTTTCCTATTCCATAGCCACATTTGTAAATCGATGAACTATAAAAATTGTACGTTGTATGTTGTCAAAATAAGGACATGATATTGTGATTTTCTTTAATTAAAAATCTCTAGTTTATAAATGTCAATATAACATGTAATTTTGCATTACGACGTTGCTGGTTTTATTTCAATGATGTTGGTAACATTAAGAAGTTACGTTTTTGCGCGCTCACACCAAGTGTTTGAATTGGTGAATATTTTGCCATTGCAGGTGTTATTGTGTGTTTAATTATATAGGTTTATAGTTTTTTTATGGGGAATGTGTATATGTGTTGGGGTTGTTTGCGTGTTTGTTCAGTGTGGAAAACTCAGTGGAGAGCCCCCTGAAAACCACATACCACCGAGCGAATTCCCCGTGCGGTTAGAGGCGCGCAGCTGTGAGCTCGCATCCGGGAGATAGATAGATAGATAGATAGATAGATAGATAGATAGATAATGCCTTTATTGGTGGCGAAGTTAGGGCTCAAGGCCCTCTCTTACACTTAACCACTAGATGAGTATACATATACATAACTTATAATTTCGAATACAAATAAAACAAATAATACTAATAGCAATAATAATAATAATAATAATAATAATAATAATAATAATAATGAAAGAATCCTTAATTTTAAAATATACAAAATAACGTACACTTAAATTATGTAACTGCGGTAATCCATTCATTCATCCCATTCATTCCTTCATTCACTCAACAATTATCCAGCAAGTCAGCGGGATCTACCCAGCAAATGCTCCCGGCAAGCCACTTAAAACTTGCGATGAGAAGGATTTTCTCTAATGTTCGCAGGTAGCGAATTCCATGACCTAGACATGGAGATTATGAAGGAGCGGTTGTACACAGCAGTGCGGTTTATAGGTACGGCAAGAGAGGAACCAGATCTTGTATTGTGTTCATGATAGGACGAGAGGTAAGAAAAAGATGAAGACAGATAGTCGGGAGTATTAGTGGAAAGAACTTTGTGCAGAAGCGATAGCATGTGAAGTTCACGGCGCTGGTGCACTCGAAGCCACGACAGCTCCTTATAATAAGGTGATATATGAGCATCATATCGCAGATTAAAGATATATCTTATGCAGCTGTTCAGGCTCCGGTCCAGTTTCTTGTTACTGTCCCAGGTTATTCCAGTCAACACAGTGTCACAGTAGTCAAATATAGGTAGTATAAGAGAGCGAATTATTTGTACTTTAAGTCGAACAGAGAATATATTAGCGAACCGTTTCAGGGGATATAAGCTTTTATGTACTTTATTGCATGTGCTTATCACCTGTTGAGTCCAGTTTAGAGTCTCAGTCATGATAATTCCTAAGTTGGTCACTGAAGTAGAGTAGGGTATGATTTTATTGTTTAAAATTATTGGGGGGATGTTCTGTTGCTTGAGGGAATAAAGGTTTTTACTGGTACCGATAATAATAACTTGAGTCTTATTTGGATTCATTAATAAACTGTTTTTATTTGCATAGTCACTAAGATGTTGAAGGTCAGAATTTATTTTAGTAATTGCAGTATCAATATCACTCGGTTTTGAATGATAGTAAATCTGTATATCATCCGCGTACACTTGCAATTTGCAGAATTTAAGAGCTTTTGATATATCATTAATTTGGATGATAAATAGCAGTGGCCCGAGATCCGACCCCTGAGGGACGCCGAGGGTCTTTCTTTGCCATCCTGAACTCAAATTTCCAACCGTTACACGTTGCCGGCGATTTTCAAGATAAAATAAAAAGAAACGAAGTGATACACTGTTAAAATTTAGCTCTCGAAGTTTCTGCAGTAGTAACTGAGGATTAACAGTGTCGAAGGCACTACTGAGATCTAATAATGTCAATACAGTCACGTCCCGTTGGTCCATTGCACGTCTGATATCATCTGTCACTCGTAGTAAAGCTGTCGCAGTGCTATGTCCTTTCCTGAAGCCGGATTGAAAGGGATTCAAGAGGGAATGCATGGTAAGGTATTCAGTAACTTGTGTATGAACTAGACGTTCAAGCACCTTGGATAAGGGTGGTAGAATGGATACTGGACGATAATCTGAAGGAGAATCCAACTTGGAGCTCTTCGGGATGGGTCTAATTAGTGCATCTTTCCAAACCTCTGGGAAAACTCCGTTTGTCAGGCAGTAGTTAAATATATGAGTTAGTATTGGCAGAACAGCTCCTAAGATATCCTTAATAAGCGATATAGGAATGTCATCATTACCTGTGGCATTAGATGTTATAGCGTATATCACACGTTTAACTTCATTCGAGCTGACATTTCTAAAAGAGAATTGCTCATACACAGGCTGCTCTTGTAACAAGGGTAGTGAATTTTCTGGGAAGGAGGTAGAGGCTATTCTTGGCCGTGCGAAATGATCATTTAAAACATCTAGCGATATGCTTGGCACATGTTGCTCTACGGCTTTACCTATACCTAACGTGCGTAATTTATTCCATTTTTGTCTCGGGCTGTTATTGTTCATCAGTTCCTGAAAGTATTTATATTTAGCATTCCTAATTAACTGTTTGGTTCTGTTTCTCAGAATCTTGTATTGCTGGGAATCATCTGTGTCATGCGTCTGTCTGTATTGTCTGTAGAGTTTGTCACGACTGGCCATAGCAGATCTTATCTCGGCCGTTAGCCAAGCGGAAGAGTCGATAAATAAAAAATAGCCACAAGGATATTAAAATCCACAGAACTGGCAATAGAAATACAATGCCTGTGGAAACTAGAATCAGCCACGACAGTTCCAACAGTAATATCATGTACCGGTGTTATTCCAGAAGGGTTGCACAGCTCTCTGGCCGCATTAAACCTGCATCATCACACATACGTCGAACTACAGAAAGATACCCTCCTGAGCACCTGCCACATTCTGAGAAACTTTCTAGGAACAACTTTTCCTCTGACTTACGCCAAACAGCATGACGTTCCAGGCCGCAGTTCCAGTAATACTGAAGAACAGATTCCCAAAAGGGGAGATAAGGAGTTGTTTAGCGACATCATCTGTGCATATTTCTTGCATCTATATATATAAAGCAAGATGTCCTGACTGACTGATAATCAACGCACAGCAAAATCTACTGGAGATAATTGCATGAAAATTTGAGGACATATTCCTACCGTAGCCTAGATGCGCACTAAGAAAGGATTTTTTAAAATTCCTCTTTTAAAGGGTGAAAAGGGTTGAAAGGTGATTTTACTTTTTTGTTGATTTTCTCCATTTCTGTGAAAAATATTGTAGGCACTTATATTCATTCACATATTTATTTTCATATATCATAAATACTATTTTAAAAGAAATTTTAAAATTCCGATTTCAAAGGGGTGAAAAGGGGTGATATGTGGTTTTACATTTGTGTTCAACATATCCGTTTTTTAACAATATTCTATATATATATTCATTCAGTCTTCCAAATCGTCTCAAAAATCTTGCATTTCTTGAAAAGTCACCGGAAATATATGTATTTTCAAGATTTTCCAGATGAAATGCTTGCCTTGCGCGCATGAACCTTTGGCTTTTGCCAATTAAAAATGGCAGCGGTACTTTCTCCAACACATTAGTGTACGTGCCGATTCACTCTGCTTCCGTGTATTTTAAGACGGTAATGAACCAAATCCTTAAAGAAAAGAAAATAAAAGTAACAGTATATAGGCCTACATATACGAATGTTTGTGAGTAAATTCGTGAGAGGTTGTATTACGTTGTGCTGATAGCGCAACGGTTAAGTCAACGGAGTGCAGACTGCAAAAATGCGGGTTCGAATCTGCCCGCCGTGGGCAGCCTATTTTTAACTCAGGAATATTGTTTTATCAATGAGATTTATTACGGTTTTATATTTTGTTAGTGAGTTATGCAGCCGCTTACAGTTTAAATGAATTGTTTCATCCATACAACTGGTAGAAAAGGCTAGGCGAAAGCAGTACCAGTTCGGCACGAGCATGCGTCATTAACAAAGCTGTCTATGGTTCGATGATACGTCGCTCATATTGACGAAGGAGAGACCGGAGGCAACTTGCATAATATTGGCGACCAGTAATGAAGTGAGTGCGATAGGAGTCTTGAGCAATAAGGGTTTGAACCTTGGCAATCCTTGCTAATAACTACTCCTCCTCAGAAGAGTACAAACATTTCATACCAGAAGATACAACGTACTGGTGTGTGATATTTCAAGGAGACAGATAACAGATTGCAGCGCGATAACGTCTTTTTCACGCACACAGCATAATGGCAGTAACTCACATCTAGCGGAATAGAATCGAACGGGATTCTACGGGAAACTTCACAGGCTTGCAATGGACGGTCTGACAGAAGGTGTGAGGAGGTAGAAAATTATGAGAGATCGGAGAAGTTTCTGGGTGCATGAGATTAACAAGATAGCCAAAAGGAGAGTATTCAAACTTCCTTGAATGTTGAATGCGCGATGAAGCTAAGTTTCGACGGTAGGCCTACTTCAGAGTTATTGTATTGCAATTTCAACAACTATTTAAGATAGTAGAATTTAACAGAAAAGTTCAATTTTACAGGAGAAAATGCTACATCAGATGCAATGGGAGGCCGTGATCATTTTTATAACTACTTTAACGCAGTAGATTGCGTCCCGTGGGAGAATGAAATCATTAATCGAGGTAGCCTCAACATTCCTTTTTATTATTTTTTTACAATTTGCTTTACGTCGCACCGACACAGATAGGTTTTATGGCGACGATGGGATAGGAAAGGGCTAGGACCGTGGCCTTAATTAAGGTACAGACCCAGCATTTGCCTGGTGTGTAAATGGGGAAACCACGGAAAACCATCTTCAGGGCTGCCGACAGTAGGTTTCGAACTCACTATCTCCCGAATGAAAACTCACACCTACACAATCCTAACCGCACAGCACACATACGACAGTTTGAAACCTAGGGAATGCCACTTACGAAATCGTTCGCTGAAAATATAATAAACACTTAAAGATACATCCTATGTGAGATGTGATGTCAATTATCGTACTGATATACTGTATGTGGACTCCAACATAACATGTTTTGTGATGAAGTCAACAAAAATTATGAAATAAATTGTATACTGACTACAGTAACCTACCACAAAATTGAATATTCTAATAAGTTTGGTTTTCCATAGCCTTGCTTATATCCTCCCAGGCATTGTTTTTTACGTTGTTGCAGTAATGCTCGTGGATCTTGTATTAGAGGAAATTATATTTTTGAACTAAACTAATACGTTTTTTCGTGTCTAGTACTAATAAGTTAAATAAACGATCACAAAACAGAACATTTCCGACCGTGTCCAAGAAACAGCTGACTCTCCAGCTGAAGCTGTAGCACATTTGCCGGCTTGCCGCCAAATGGTCGTCCTAAAGATCTCGACTCAACCCGACCGTCTACGAAGTTGCACGAATCTTGACATTTCTGTTCGATTCCGTTCCGCTAGTCGAAAAATATTCTTGGCAGAGAATCCTGTTCCGTTCGGTTCGATTCGATTCGACTCGTGGCGATCGCCATGTCTATCTCCCATTTAAACACATGCTAAAAACAAGTTCTGTTCGGTTCGATTCTATTCCATTCCACTAGGTGGGAGCGGGCCTTTACTATTTACACAGAGAAAATAGCTTCAGGTATCATCTGACATCAATCGGTTAAGCTGCAAAGCAAAGAGAATAAATATCTCCGACCAGCTAACTGCGATACTGAACTTATAGATGTTCCATGCACCAAGACGGAAGTGTCCGTCAAAGCATGTTACCGCTTTACGATCGCAATGGGAGCCGTAATAATTACTTCTCCTGAAATAAATAACAACATTTATATCTTATTTTTAAGAAAAAATGCATCGTTTTTACAAATATATATGTTTATTTCGTATAAAACTGAGAGTTTCGCATCTATTTCGCATAAATTGTATAATTTCGCATTTTGAACCAATTTCGTATTTTATCGCGAATTCGAAACCGCTAAAAACCACCCGTACGGGTCATATAAGATGAAGGCACATACACTGACAAAGTTTCGGTATAATTCGCATTTATCGCAAATGCTAAAAATCACAAACTCTACCCATGTAGTCTGGAGTAAGATGGAGTCGACAGCAGGCGGATATTCGTGTTCCTGGCGAAAGACGCTGTTCAGAGGATTGGATTATGTTCCTGGCTAATATATCAGTTGGTTTCAGGCTAGAAAAACACTTTTCATCGGCGCTAGGCGTCAAAATGTTTTATTCCATTTTGATTTAACTTTCGGCAATTATGTTTTCTTATGCCCTTGTAACAGTTTGATTTCATGTATAATCAGCTTAACTAAGTAAGTGCTGATTCCGGAACCTTAAACTTAATGATCTAACATTGTTATTGGCATGCTTTAAATAAAGAGTTTATGTATGGAAGTTTCCTGTATCGATTTTATAAGCAGATAAAATAGCTATAGTTCGATCTCATAATTATAAAATTGGGAATCCTTAATAACCGTTCGGATCAAATTTTTCTTCTGTTAACATAATTTCTAATCTGATTCTTGCATAAAGTTTATTCAAGGTCTATGCGAGGATGGGCCTAATAATATATCGTCACATTCTTTTCTACTGATGTAAACAAAGCCTCAAAATTATTATTTCGCCACACATTATTACAAAACTTTCGTAAATTTGACAACTCCAATTTATAATTGTTATATTTTCTACGGAACAGCTTATATTTTGGCAAGAATTTCGTTATTAAGAGTTCCTATAGTGTTGTGAACTTAACATGAATCAAAATACGTAGATATTAAACAATTTTATGTGATTATTTATTAAATATAGAAAACTTGGCGCACAAAAAATATTAAATGAACACGTTTTATTAAAAAAATTATAATTTTATAACACAACATATTAAAATAAACCCTTAAATTATGAATGTAGGTTATTTACATAACAAAGAAACCAAAACTACCAAGAAAATAAATTAAATAAGTATAAATGTAAAAAAGGCATGACGAAACATTATACTTATAAGTTCACACTATCACTAACCGTTCGTGAATATGACGACACCCACCCAATTATTACAAGAATGTGCAAAGATGTCAACAATCGCACATGCCACAGTCAATAACTGCTCGAAAAAATCAGCTACACAAAATAGCGGCACGCACGCACGCGCGGAAGGCATTAAACTATACCGTTCTGCTACCTACTGTCGTAAAATTTTCGAAGGGTTAGTGTTCTGGGGTTAAGACTAGTTTACAGTACGTTATATTATGCCTTGTCTATTGTTCAGGTTTGTTGCCTTATAATGGTATTTATTTTGATAGTGAATACTTTTTTGCCCTTTCTCTTGTTTATAAAAAATAATGAAAGACAACTGATGTGCTGATCATTACCACATGACTATAACATATATTCTTCACGCTTGTCACTTCGTGGTTGTATCCTAAATAGTAATTGATTTGATGCTAGTTTATCTATTTATTAATTGTCACCTCAATACGTTAATCGTAAAAGTTGAGATTTAATTATTTCCTGATCTGGCCTTGCATTGTTGGATGCGCTTGAGAACGGTTGGCTGTTGAGAGAGTTCTTGCATTATTGTAGTGATAAGGTAGTTAAAATCTATTGAAATAGCTTAATGTTTTGTATTTGTGATTCATTTAGTGCTATTTATATAGTGGTGTTTAGTGCTTGTTGGTAGAAATTGGGAGTAGTGATATATATTTAAATTTTATAACAAGTCATTCAGTTGGTCTTCAGTAATTTACGTTTTCTAGGTTAAGTAGGCTAGCTAGGTGTACCTTGTTTCGAATTTAGATTTAGTAAATACTTTAGGTAATAATATTAACTTTTAGGTAATAATATTAATTTTTAAAATATTTGTGAATATCTGTAGGTTCGTTGGTATAATACTTACAAAGACAGCTTATCATAGGGAATAGTACCGTAACTTCCGCCGAAATTCCTCCGGTATTTCGTATAGATATCCGTCCGAACTATCGCGAAGGTAATAATTTACTACATTTAAAAAGACTATACGCCTGTCTTCCATTTATAAAGTAGTTAAAGAGATTACTCGGTAGTAGTTAACAGTCGTTGTATTGTTATTGATTATTGTCGCTCCTCATATTCAAATATTGCATTGTTGACTACAGTCGTGAACAAAGGGAGTAGTGTAGTCAAGTAAATATAAATATAAATCATCTGGCCTTGTATTCCAGTCATTTGTACTTCTGAGTAGGTTAAAGTATCCGTAATTTATACTTCACTCCCTCGATCTTTCAGTATTTATGAGCTGTTAGCTAATAATAATAAAGTTCATATATCCCAGTAGGCCTAATTGCAGTTAGAGTCCCTGGAGTAGTAGGAGTAGTTTTGATAGAAATATTTGAGAAATTATTGTAGACAACCTCGTATTTTTCAGTAGACCTAATTAAGGACACTTTTACTCTCAGTCACGTGGAGTAGGGAAAATAATATTAATCCACCAGCTGTAATAATCACGTAACCACATTTCAGTAGAATTGTAGTGAAGATAAGGTATAATATATTAGATAATATCTTGCCAGTTATATTCGTGTTTTTCTTCGTGTACGGCAATCCTTTCGATACTTAAGAATTTAACCAAACGTAGTGTAGTGTAGTGTAGATACATTGTAGTATAGGTACAGTACATTTAGATAGTGCCGTATCTTGCCTGCTATATTCGTGTGTTATCTTTCGTGTGTATCTATTAGACCGTAATACTAATAAGAATTTGTCTAAGCAATTAGCTTTGTTGTTAATCTTTGAGTACAGTAGTTCTTGAAAAGTTCATATCTGTTTGTGCTTAGTAGTGGCATACGGTACCGGTATCGAAATTAAGATACGTCTGAAAGTAGTTTAAAAATTACTGTAGTGTACTGTACAGTAGTATACGAGTAATATCCTATTAGAATTTAGTGTGCTTATTTTATTATTGTAAAATATTTGTGTAGTACTGGTATAGTAGAAGTATCCGTAGCAACTTTTATTAAAAATTCTGTTGTTGTAATTAGGATAGGCTTAATTGCAGTTTGGAATTGTGTAGTTCTTGTGTATTACTTTCGATATTCAGTAATTAATGTTACCGTGGTTTGGTGGACTAGCAGAGGTGAAAGAAGGTGCGGGTGTGAACAGGTCTCAAAA
This sequence comes from Anabrus simplex, assembly GCF_040414725.1. Taxonomy (NCBI): domain Eukaryota; kingdom Metazoa; phylum Arthropoda; class Insecta; order Orthoptera; family Tettigoniidae; genus Anabrus; species Anabrus simplex. Next base: position 129,525,945 of record NC_090279.1, on the reverse strand, counting down.
TACGAAATTAAAGTTAAGATAAAATTTAACAAGGTTATATTTTCTTTTCAAGATTAAGAAATAACAAATAGAACAGACACTCAGTAGGCGAAACACAATTCGAAAATGTACAATTACAGTGATTACAGGATTTGGGCTCCGAGAGCCAGACACACAATTCTTGAGCTATAAGCCCAACCTTACGATATACAGAATTCAACAAGGGGGGAGAAAACCCCAATCATGCCTAGGAGCACTTGCTCCTCTTTACACGGTAAACCCTCCTCGAGGCATACAACAACTCAATTTTCAAGAAGGGGCCACTCGCTCTCAAAATTTAAGCCTATCAAAGGCCACACCAAACTCCACATTCAAGTTGTCCTCCAAGGACATGAAAACAGGGGTAAAAATACCCAACCTACTGAGGCCTATTAAGTAAAGGAACAGGTAAATTACATGGCCTCTAAAATACCAACTTGGGAGGAGGCGTTCTTGCACTCCTACTACACTTTATATAAAACCTACTTGGCACTAGGCCGTTACTGCAAGGGCTAATCCCATACTAAAGAGGTGACTTTTAGAAGGAAACAATTTACATTACGTTAAGGAAGAAACGGTTGTGAAAGTAAGTTCACCTCAAAGCAATATGAGTGGGAGCTCGAGAGGGTTAAGCACTCTCTATCCCAATTTGTAGTTTACAAAGATAGGATTGAAACTAAGTGTCTTTACATTTTAGAGGAATGTTACATGATGAAAGGCTTCGGACCTGTCCCGAGAGTTAAACTGCTGAGCGAGCAAGAAAAGAAGTTATTAAACGGCCATTACCTGATGGTTGAAATGCTGCTCGACGAAAGAGGCGCTTCCCGCCCCCTGCTACGTACTTTACACACTGATAGTGGTTACTGAAGTGGCCCGGAGACCCGAAAATCAGCAGTTTATATACCCTCGTGGAATGTTCGAGGCGTTTCAGGAATGAGAACACCCTCCCACAAGAATTTTATTGGCTACCCACAAAAACCCCTACACAAGATGAAGAAGAAACACATTATTGGTAGAAAATTAATTACAGAAAATTATGATTGGTCAAATTCAAAACTGCCGGAAAGAAAGGGTTAATATTGCCAACTGAAACAATGACTGAAAGAAATTTAACAAAGAGCAAACTTATGAATTCAAAATTTCTCCAAAACACACGGTTCTTTCACTTCGCGCTAGGGTGCATAATTGTAGTCCTTCAGTAGTGCCATCTAGAAGAGAATGTCCACACTTCTTACTACAGGCAAAATAAAAATACATCGAAAATGACCCAGTTCAGAAACTTCAAAATTTACAAGTAGAGACATCTTCTGAGAAACTTGAAAATTAACACAGTAGATAAAGTTCAGACTTCCTCCAGTAGAGGAGTTTCGACTGGCGCAAGGTTTAAATTAGCGGCGTGGAGGTGTACCACCCGGTACAGACATCCCCCCCCAAAAGTTCCTCCAAGGGGTAACACAGAAGAACATAAACTTTTGTTTTAAAATAAGGTCCAAGTTATGATGTTGATATCGAAGTTAATGGTAGAAGTCTTTACAACCAAATTTTCTTAAATGATAGGATCCAGTTTCAAAATAGTTTGTAGTTATAGTTGATGTAATGTCTTTATGTTTGTAGAAGTTGAATTCAGAAGGAAAAACTTTTAGTTTTTAAAGTTGAGGAAAAATTTTCTAAGTCCACCAGATTTTGCAGTTGGATTCAAAACTGCAGTAATTGTAGATATTAAATGTCCATGTAGCTGATTACATATTTTCAAGGTTGATTAAGTTGGATGGCCAGACCGGCCGCTGCAGCTTGTGTCCAGAGGAGGCCGCTCGGACCCCTCAAGTACCCTGGGATACCGCTCGCCCGCACTATGAGAGGAGTAGTGGTGTTGAAGCACGCCGCGCCCGCGGCGAACATGTAGTTCGCGGGCCAGTTACAGGTTGTGCGCCGCACATCAGCCTTGGCCGGGAGGAGGACTCCGGCTCGCCGTACACTGGTTGGCCTCACTGGAGAAGGGCGGGCCCTTACCCCACCTCAGTAGCGTTACGGCGCCGCGCTGCTGCGGGGGCACTGAAACATTAAAGCTCGGCGGCAGAATTTTTGTTGGACCAGAATGATTTTAGGGTACATTAATTGTGGTGAGATTGAGGGGCCAGCGGCGTGGAGAAATTCATTTCATATACAAGCCACTGTGGGTAGTGGAGCAGGAGACGGGAGCGTGGTAATGGCCGTGGTAAGGACAGGATGGCAGTTTAACTGGTCGGGGAAGGTTTACAATAAATGGTTACACACTAAGGAAACAGATTCCAAGGGCAGAAGGCCTTAAAAGTGAAACCCCTCAAACAAAAATATAACCTTCGTATTTCTTTCAAAATTATATGAAGCAAGTTACCACAGAAATTATACAGATTTCACCTGCGACAGGTGAACCCTAAATATCCTCCCGGTGGCTGGATTGCTTAATAACAATGTGACCGGCGTAAGAAAATCAAGAATTATGCACGGCCCATGAAATCTGGGGGCAAGCTTGCCCGCGGGAACAAAATTCTTGACCATCACCTGGTCGCCTACCTTCAAAGGGGTGGGTCTCCGTCCACGATCATATCTTTCCCTGACTTTTTCATGAGACACTTTAAGATTGGCTTTAGCCTTCTTCTAAAGATCTTTATTATTATCTGGATCTATTGTCTCAGGTAGAATATCACTCAGAGACCAGAGGTTAGAGAGCGGCGTGTTGGGAACAAACTTGAACATCAAAGAAGCTGGAGTAAACTTATGGGATTCATGAACAGCCAAGTTCAAATCAAAAGCTAACCAATGCAGGGACGTGTCCCATCTAGAATGATCTTCATGATGATAGACAATAAGCGCGGACCTGAGATTACGATTAACCCCTTCAGCCAGAGATGTTTGAGGGTAATAAGCAGAAGTTGTCACATGAGAGATGGACAGGTCAAAGCAGAATTTACGAAATAGATTAGATGTAAAAGCCTTAGCATTATCAGACACAATATATTGACACGGACCAAAAGAAGCAAAGATTGAATTTAGACAAGTAATGGTGGACTGAGCGGTAGCCAGCTTAGTCGGAAATAACCAGGAAAATCTTGTAAAACCATCTACACATGCAAAGATGAACTTGTTGGCATTTCCCTTTGACTGGGGGAAGGGTCCTGCATAATCAATATACAGGCGTTCCGTTGGGCGCGAAGCCTGATGAGAAGACAAAAGGCCTACCTTGCTGGACATGGTGGGTTTACTAAGCAAACAAGATTTACAAGCCTTTACTAGTTCACGGATTTCGCCATCCATACTCTTCCAGATGAACCTTTCACGAATCTTTTCACGAGTTTTAAAGATGCCTAGATGCCCCCCTAATGGGGTCTCATATTAGTACTTGAAGATCATGGGTACAAGAATAGCTGGAACGACAACTTTCATCATCTTATCATGCCTCGAAGGGCAACATAAAACACCATTCCTCAGTACATAAGGGACAACATGTTCCCCAGAAGAAAGGGTTTCCATTATCGGAGCCAGCGTCGGATCTTCACGTTGGTATTTCTCAACGTCCTTAAAGAGCATGGGAGCATCTGTTAAGATGACATTAACCTCAGATAGTATGGACTCGGGAGGTGATGAACTATCGACCGGTTCATGGGTCTCGACGTCGTTGGAAAACATACGGCTGAGTCCGTCTGCAACAACATTTTCAGTACCTCTGATATGCCTAACATCAAATTGGAAGGCAGAAATTCGGATGGCCCAACGGGCTATACGACCAGTACGACGCGGCCTACCTAAGACCCAGCTTAAGGCTTGATTATCCGTCTCCAGGTCGAATTTGACATGTTCCAGATAGAGACGGAACTTTTCTAAGGCAAATAAGACTGCCAAACCTTCGAGCTCATAGATGGAATACTTGGCTTCTTGAGCCGATAGAGTCCTAGATGCATAGGCGATGGGTCGCCTCCCTAGTTCAGTCTCTTGAAGACGGACTGCAGCTACCGCCGACGAGACGCGTCGGTTTGGACGCTGAATTTCTTCGAGAAATCTGGCATGGCAAGGAGAGGGGCATTACAGAGAGCTAATGTAAGATCTTCAAAAGCGGCTTGTTGAGAAGGTCCCCACTCGAATTTGATGCCTTTCCTACGAAGAAGGTTCAAGGGCGCCGCTCTATTAGCGAAGTTTGGAAAAAATTTCCTGAAGAAATTCACCATACCAATGAACCTGGCAATACCTTTTATATCCTTGGGAGGTTTAAAATCACGGATGGCCTGTGTTCTAGAATGATCGACTGCAACACCATCGGGCGACACAATATGCCCTAGGAATGACATGGAGGGCTTAGCGAAGGCAACCTTGGATAACTTCACAGTTAACCCAGCCTTACGAAGGCGATTGAGAACTTCTCGCAGATGATCTAGATGTTCTTCGAAAGTCTCCGAAAATACGACGACATCATAAAGATGGTGATACAAGTACTCAAATTTGATGTCGGAGAATACCCTATCTAGCAGTCTAGTGAGTACAGCTGCTCCCGTGGGGAGCCCGAAAGGCACGCGGTTGTATTCATACAAATTCCAATCCGTGGCAAACGCTGTAAGGTGTTTAGACACTTCGGCTAGGGAAATTTGATTGTAGGCCTGATTCAGGTCCAAGATGGTAAAGAACTTGGCCTTACGAAAGCATGAAAAACAAGAATGAAGGTCAGGAAGGGGCACAGATTGTAACACCACCTTCCGATTGAGAGCCCCATAATCAATGACAGGCCTGAAGCCACCTTGGGGTTTCGGGACTAGAAAAATAGGCAAAGAATACGAAGACTTAGAGGGCCGAATAATACCATCCTTTAACATTTGGTCACTGATTTCTTTCAGAGCCTTCATTTTAGGTGGAGATAGCCTATAAGGTGGAAAACGGACAGGAACCGAATCCGTGACCTCAATTTTGTATTCAATAAGGTCAGTAACACCAAGAGTATCAGAGAACACCTCTGGAAACGACTGACACAACTTACGAATACTATCAGCCTGCTCCTCAGGTAGATGTCTAAGGTCTAACAACATCTCATCCTGGGTAGGCGAAATAGAGGAACATGATACAGAATTACACTTTAACAAGGGGATTTTACAATTGGAAGCAAATTTGAACGTGCACGACTTACTCTGAAGGTCGAGCACTAGACCGGTGTGAGAAATGAAGTCGGCTCCCAATATAATGGGGCAAGACAAGTGCTTGGCCACAAACAATTTAATTTTCCAAGTAAATTTAAAAATGCGAATTTTGACATATAAGGAACCTAAAATTTCTAATGGAGAAGAGTTAGCCGAAACATATTGAACAGAAGATGAGCAATAGTCAGGAAGTTTACAAATAGATTTCAATTTCGAATACCATTGAGCCGAAATAATTGAACAAACACTGCCTGAATCTAAAAGAGCTGTTACAGGTTCATTATTTAACTCAATTTTGAGGAAGGGCACAGGTGTGGGGAAATCCGCCGCAATCCTAAGACATTCTTTGGGGCATTCAAAAGATAAATCTGAAGACTGAGTTTTCCCTGAATTTTCGACCTGTTTACCAGGGGCTGAGCCTCGGGAAGATGGATTAGTCGACTCAGCCGAAGCCACTAGTCACTTATTATTAGTGACATTGGTGGAAGTTGCACCAGAAGTTGAGCAGGAGGGGGTGCTATTCGAATTTGGGCAATTCTTGGCGATATGTGAGAAAGCCCCACATTTAAAACCACCTTGTGATGAACCAGCTCCATTATTTGCCCTACTAGATTTGACCAATGGACATTTATTGCGAAGATGGTCAGGCGACACGGAAGCATAACATTTACGGGGTGTGACTGGTCGGCGAGGTGGAGGCCGAGGATTACTAAAAGAAGGAGGGGGTTCTTTCGCGACACGCAAGGAATCGGCGTATCTAACTCCTTCCGCTGAGACGGCCAATGCTTCAAGTTCAGAGAAGGTTTGCGGGCACGCCGCGAAACACAAATATGACCTATAAGATGGTGAAATACCTTCCACAATAGCCTGTACAATCTGATCTTCAGGGAAGTGAAGAGCAAACACCCTAGTATAGAACTTAATATCTTGGATGAAATCTGCCAAGTTTTCATCCAACCGCTGTACACGATAATAGTACTTCTGAATAAGTGAGGACCTTGCCCTAGCCGGAATGAAGTTAGCTAGCAAGTGGGCGTGGAAGTCTTCAGTAGATGATTGTTCGGCAATGGCTCTTACTAATTTGTCTGAGAGAACACCAATTGCATAAGGATAAATTATCTGCAAAATTTGACATGGAGAAAGAGAAAAAACAAGAGCATGGTCCTGAAACTCAACTAAAAACCTTAAGAATGAAATTTCTTCACTGGTGGTATTAACAGAAAACTTAGAGATACCTCTGAGCAATATTGCTAATGGATGAGGCAAGCTGCTGAACCCAGGTGACATAGTAGGTAAAGGCTTAAGTGGCAAAGAAGTTAATTCAGAACGTACATTATTTAACGAGGTACGGCGTCCAGACTCGTTGTCCAATGGGGCAGGGATTGTTTGAGCTCCAACAGTTTTCCTATTGACTTCTCCCTTACGAGGCTCTTCCTCGCTACCTACTTTCACCGTAGTGGGTTGATCAGTTTTGGGAGGAACTTCCCCAGTTAACAATTGGGTAACCTTACTGGACAATTCAGAAATATTTTCAAGAACCACACTAGCTTCCTTCCTCTGAACGTCATTCAACTTCAGAGACAACAGATCGTTAACTCTATTAGAAAAATGAAATAACCTGGCTTGCACACGTTTAATTTGATTGGGAGAAGGATCATTTCTTCAAAAAAGGTAATTACAAATGCCAGCTCAGTAGTATTGTCCGTGATCGTGGAGAGAGAGTCGTCAATTTCTTTCTCTCCCAAAGTGGGGATGGAAATGGGCAAATCAAGAGACTCTCTAAGCTTATTTGTGTCTACCGCAACCGTGCCTCCAAATTGCACGTTTCTAATAGTTAATTCATAGATCAACTCCTCCTTGCGCAAATAGTTAAGATGGAGAATATCGCGAGGGCCGGGCATGATGACAAAGCAAATTTGAAAACAAACGGAAAAATAAAAAAATTCCAGCAACTGAGAAAATTGTTAGAGTTCGAAAATAAGGCAATGTTTAGCCGTCAAAAGGGGCTAAATTGAGACCCATTCAACCACGCTCTGCTACCACTTGTTACTGTGGTTTGGTGGACTAGCAGAGGTGAAAGAAGGTGCGGGGGTGAACAGGTCTCAAAATACGAAATTAAAGTTAAGATAAAATTTAACAAGGTTATATTTTCTTTTCAAGATTAAGAAATAACAAATAGAACAGGTACTCAGTAGGTGAAACACAATTCGAAAATGTACAATTACAGTGATTACAGAATTTGGGCTCCGAGAGCCAGACACACAATTCTTGAGCTATAAGCCCAACCTTACGATATACAGAATTCAACAAAGGGGGGAGAAAACCCCAATCATGCCTAGGAGCACTTGCTCCTCTTTACACGGTAAACCCTCCTCGAGGCATACAACAACTCAATTTTCAAGAAGGGGCCACTCGCTCTCAAAATTTAAGCCTATCTAAGGCCACACCAAACTCCACATTCAAGTTGTCCTCCAAGGACATGAAAACAGGGGTAAAAATACCCAACCTACTAAGGCCTATTAAGTAAAGAAACAGGTAAATTACATGGCCTCTAAAATACCAACTTAGGAGGAGGCGTTCTTGCACTCCTACTACACTTTATATAAAACCTACTTGGCACTAGGCCGTTACTGCAAGGGCTAATCCCATACTAAAGAGGTGACTTTTAGAAGGAAACAATTTACATTACGTTAAGGAAGAAACGGTTGTGAAAATAAGTTCACCTCAAAGCAATATGAGTGGGAGCTCGAGAGGGTTAAGCACTCTCTATCCCAATTTTTAGTTTACAAAGATAGGATTGAAACTAAGTGTCTTTACATTTTAGAGGAAAGTTACATGGTGAAAGGCTTCGGACCTGCCCCGAGAGTTAAACTGCTGAGCGAGCAAGAAAAGAAGTTATTAAACGGCCATTACCTGATGGTTGAACTGCTGCTCGACGAAAGAGGCGCTTCCCGCCCCCTGCTACGTACTTTACACACTGATAGTGGTTACTGAAGTGGCCCGGAGACCCGAAAAACAGCAGTTTATATACCCTCGTGGAATGTTCGAGGCGTTTCAGGAATGAGAACACCCTCCCACAAGAATTTTATTGGCTACCCACAAAAACCCCTACACAAGATGAAGAAGAAACACATTATTGGTATAAAATTAATTACAGAAAATTATGATTGGTCAAATTCAAAACTGGCGGAAAGAAAGGGTTAATATTGCCAACTGAAACAATGACTGAAAGAAGTTTAACAAAGAGCAAACTTATGAATTCAAAATTTCTCCAAAACACACGGTTCTTCCACTTCGCACTAGGGTGCATAATTGTAGTCCTTCAGTAGTGCAATCTAGAAGAGAATGTCCACACTTCTTACTACAGGCAAAATAAAAATACATCGAAAATGACCCAGTTCAGAAACTTCAAAATTTACAAGTAGAGACATCTTCTGAGAAACTTGAAAATTAACACAGTAGATAAAGTTCAGAATTCCTCCAGTAGAGGAGTTTCGACTGGCGCAAGGTTTAAATTAGCGGCGTGGAGGTGTACCACCCGGTACAATTAACAGCAGTTTTTATCCTGTTACAGGTTGTAGGATAAAAAATAGAGTAGTATTGTAGTGTAGTCGTAGATTAATCACCCTATTGTTGTGTGATCTTTGAGTACTATCCCAGACAATATATCCCTCCGTTCATTTATTTTTTTAAATTATTTTATTTTTAATTTCATTTTTTCCGTAACGAATGGTTAAGGAGCGCGAGTATACGAACTGTGGGTGTGGCGAGGCATTGAGGGGTATGAGGGAGGATTGTAAAGTTTGAGGGAGATAATTAGGATTCTCACAGAAGACAGGAAGGAATATAGGACTCCCTCAAACAATGTACAAGTTACAGTAGGTGTACAAGGAGGAGGGGAAGGAGAGGGGGAGTTGTAGAAGACAGGTGGTCTAATGTTCTAAGGGGAAGGAGATTGAAGGATAAGGGCTCTATTCAGGATCAGAATTCAGGACAGGTGTCTGTGCGAAATCGGTACGAGTCACTCCAGGTAGAACAACAGAGGGAAGATAACGGACAGGGAAATGTTGGTGAGATGTGTGGAAGTAGGAGGAAGGGAAAAGGTAGGAAAGGGGAATGTAGATTAGAGGATATGAAAAGACAGGTGGAACAGGGTCATGGGAAGGAGAAAAGGGAGGAGGAAGTAGCTTCTGCAGCTATCAGGAAAGATAGGGCTGACCAGCAGGGGAGTGGATCAAATGAGGTGGGTAGGATTGAGGCTCTGGTCATTGGGGATTCCATCGTTAGACACGTGGGGAAAGTGTGTTGAGGAAAGGGAACCAGGGTAGAATGTTATCCAGGAATTAGGTTGAGGCAGATGTTGAAGAAAGTAAAAGAGAGGGAGGAGGGGAAGGAGAAAGTGGTAGTGTTTCATGTTGGCACCAACAACGTAAGGCAAGCTGATATAAGTACCATAGTTGGAGATGTGTGGGATCTGGTAAATGCAGCACGGGTGAGGTTTAAGAAAGCGGAGATTGTTACTAGTGGAATACTGTGTAGGAGGGATACTGACTGGAGGGTGATTGGGGATTTAAATGAGACTATGGATTGGGTATGTGGGAAACTGGGAGTGAAATTTCTAGATCCTAATGGGTGGGTAGGAGATAGGGATCTGCGCTCAGATGGCCTTCATTTAAACCGCAGTGGTACGTATAAGTTATGAAATTTGTTTGGAAGGGTAATAGGGAGGTACATTCAGGTAAACAGGGTGGCCTAGGGAGCGGTGGTAAGGGAACACGGAACTGGAAATCAAGTAGGGATTACATAAAATTGTTAGTGTTGAACTGTAGAAGTATTGTAAAGAAAGGAATAGAATTAAGAAATTTAATAGATATATATTTACCAGATATTGTAATAGGAGCTGAATCATGGCTGAGAAATTATATAATGGATGGAGAAATTTTCTCACGGCACTGGAGTGTGTATCGTAGAGATGGGATAGGAATGGTGGGAGGGGGAGTGTTCATTCTGGTGAAAGAAGAATTTGTAAGGTACGAAAAAGATAAAGATGAGACACATGAAATTCTAGGTTTAAGGCTCATTTCTAAAGATAATAGGCAACTTGATATATTTGGAGTGTACAGATCGGGAAATGGTAGCACTGACGCGGATTTGGAATTATTTGATAGGATAGTCAGCTGTGTGGGAAATGACATGGAAAGAAATGTGATTGTAGCGGGAGATCTGAATTTGCCAGATGTCAATTGGGAAGGAAATGCGAACGACAGGAAGCATGACCAACAAATGGCAAATAAGTTAATATGGGAAGGACAGCCGATTCAGAATGTGATGGAACCAACCAGAGAGAAAAATATCTTGGATGTGGTGCTGATAAAACCAGATGAGCTCTATAGGGAAACTGAAGTAATAGATGGTATTAGTGAACATGAAGCTGTTTTGTGGTAGTTAAAAATAAATGTGATAGAAAGGAAGGTCTTAAAAGTAGGACTATTAGGCAGTACCATATGGCTGATAAAGCAGGCATGAGGAAGTTTCTAAAAAGTAACTATGATCGGTGGCAACCGGTAAATAATAATGTAAACAGACTCTGGGATGGGTTGAAAGAAATAGTTGAGGAATGCGAAAACAGGTTTGTACCTTTTAGGGTGGTAAGGAATGGTAAAGACCCACCTTATTATAATAGAGAAATAACGAGGCTAAGAAGGAGGTGCAGACTGGAAAGAAATAGAGTTAGAAATGGCTGTGGAAGTAAGGAGAAATTGAAGGAACCTACTAGAAAATTGAATCTAGCAAAGAAGGCAGCTAAGGGTAACATGATGGCAAGCATAATTGGCAGTCATACAAATTTTAGTGAAAAGTGGAAGGGTATGTATAGGTACTTTAAGGCAGAAACAGGTTCCAAGAAGGACATTCCAGGAATAATTAATGAACAAGGGGGGGGGGTGTATGTGAGGATCTTCAAAAGGCAGAAGTATTCAGTCAGCTGTATGTAAAGATTGTTGGTTACAAGGATAATATCGAGATAGACGAGGAGACTAAGGCCAAAGAAGTAATAAAATTTACATATGATAACAATGACATTTACAATAAGATACGAAAGTTGAAAACTAGAAAAGCAGCTGGAATTGATCAGATTTCTGGGGATCTACTAAAGACAATGGGTTGGTATATAGTACCATATCTGAAGTACTTATTTGATTATTGTTTGGTCGGAGGAGCTATACCAGATGAATGGAGAGTTGCTATTGTAGCCCCTGTGTATAAAGGAAAGGGTGATAGACATAAAGCTGAAAATTACAGGCCAGTCAGTTTGACATGCATTGTATGTAAGCTTTGGGAAGGCATTCTTTCTGATTATATTAGACATGTTTGTGAAATTAATAACTGGTTCGATAGAAGGCAGTTCGGTTTTAGGAAAGGTTATTCCACTGAAGCTCAACTTGTAGGATTCCAGCAAGATATAGCAGATATCTTGGATTCAGGATGTCAAATGGACTGTATCGCGATTGACCTGTCTAAAGCATTTGATAGGGTAGATCATGGGAGACTACTGGAAAAAATGAGTGCAATTGGACTAGACAAAAGAGTGATTGAATGGGTTGCTATATTTCTAGAAAATAGATCTCAGAGAATTAGAGTAGGTGAAGCTTTATCTGACCCTGTAATAATTAAGAGGGGAATTCCTCAAGGCAGTATTATCGGACCTTTATGTTTTCTTATATATATAAATGATATGAGTAAAGGAGTGGAATCGGAGGTAAGGCCTTTTGCGGATGATGTTTTTCTCTATAGAGTGATAAATAAGTTACAAGATTGTGAGCAACTGCAACGTGACCTCGAAAATGTTGTGAGATGGACAGCAGGCAACGGTATGTTGAAAAAACGGGGTTAAAAGTCAGGTCGTGAGTTTCACAAATAGGAAAAGTCCCCTCAGTTTTAATTACTGCGTTGATGGGGTGAAAGTTCCTTTTGGGGATCATTGTAAGAATCTAGGTCTTAATATATGGAAAGATCTTCATTGGGGTAAGCACATAAATGGGATTGTAAATAAAGGGTACAGATCTCTGCACATGGTTATGAGGGTGTTTAGGGGTTGTAGTAAGGATGTAAAGGAGAGGGCATATAAGTCTCTGGTAAGACCTCAACTAGAGTATGGTTCCAGTGTATACGACCCTCACCAGGATTACCTAATTCAAGAACTGGAAATAATCCAAAGAAAAGTAGCTCGATTTGTTCTGGGTGATTTCCGACAAAAGAGTAGCGTTACAAAAATGCTGCAAAGTTTGAGTTGAGAAGAATTGAGAGAAAGAAGAGGAGCTGCTCGAATAAGTGGTATGTTCCGAGCTGTCAGCGGAGAGATGGCGTGGAATGACATTAGTAGACGAATAAGTCTGAGTGGCGTTTACAAAAGTAGGAAAGATGACAATATGAAGATAAAATTGGAATTCAAGAGGACAAACTGGGGCAAATATTCATTTATAGGAAGGGGAGTTAGGGATTGGAATAACTTACCAAGGGAGACGTTCAATAAATTTCGAATTTCTTTGAAATCATTTAGGATTAGGCTAGAAAAGCAACAGGTAGGGAATCTGCCACCTGGGTGACCGGCCTAAATGCAGATCAGTATTGATTGATTGATTGATTGATTGATTGATTGATTGATTGATTGATTGATTGATCAAACAGTTGTAATTTGGGGATTCCAGAATTTGAGCTCTAACCCATTTGGCAGTAATCAGTTTCCTTCAAGATATATTAAATAATTAATTATTGGTTGTAAGGACTTAGTATATTTAAGTTAAATAATCGAGGTACCTCATTTAAACGTTATTACCTCAAATTAATAGCAAATTTTACCATACAAATATTCGCTGTCTGAAATTTCGTTTGTTTTGCCTATTTTTCAGATATTTATCCGTTTTATGTCAATTCAATACCGAATCGGTGTTTTTTTATTTTTCGTGTCTATTTGTCCGTTTGTCTGTTTGCTGTCTGTTGGTTTGTACCACCATCACGGTGAAACGCCTGGATAGATCTTAAACAAACGTCATATTTGGTATATACACATCCCGGGGAAGATTTTGATATGCGTACCATTTTAAAATCTTTGAATAGACTGGGTGTTTATAGGAAAACCCAAACAGTTTTCCCCCATTTTCTGTTATAACGTCGTGGTCTGTATGTGAAACATCTCTTCATTATAAACAACTTATAGTATGTTCATAATTGACCTTGCTCTTCAAATGACGGAGAAAATTACTAATTTCTGCGTGTATCATGCTCTGCATTGAGTGACCGACAGACCGACAACGAACCTACAGGTTACCATGGCAACTTCTCTGACTGCTTGCCAGCAAGGAAGTAGCGTATTGCCATTTTCGTCATCATTCCTGTAAATTCGTGGTTGTCCCTTGGGTAGAAAACAAGAGAGACGTCAATCGGCCATTCTGCGGGATATTGGTAGAATATCGTTGGAGGTTATAACCGTCATCGAATAGCTTAAGTAATAACATCATTAGTCATCTTCTCATGTGTTTACCTAAGAATCCCTGCGCCTAAATTTCCCATCTGTTACCGCTTTCTTATATCCTTAACTCATATCAGCATAATTTATTGAGCGGCATCTGATTTTCCAATACATTCACTTGGTGTTAACATATTATTGTCCTATCCGACTGTCATCAATTATTGACCTATATTCTATTAATTTCAACTTTCTTAACTGTATTATTTTCTTCCTCCATACATATGCGAATGCTAATCGCGAAGCCTGGACACTCTTTCTTTGAGGAAATATTCTAAGCTATGCAAATGTATAAATTTTGGCGCCGGAAAATATCGGAATAGGGATGAAATTTTAACGACGGTGCAGACCTTCGTTTCGGGAAAATTGGTGGCTAAGCGGTAAGTCATCTCACAAAACAGAAAGCACAATCTTTTGCATTCTGGAGAGATCTACAACTTTGGTCGTATTTCTATCCCTTATACGTTAAACAGAGATGTATTTCTCGATTTCAAGTTAATTTTGTACTTCTTACACGATTATGTTCTCGCTTCGCACACTTATAGGAAAAATAATATAGTGACGACATTCATCTCGCATGTTGACATGACCAGTTGCCATATGATAGCCAAATTTTGTGATTCTAGCTGTCACATGAGTGATAAAACTGTACAAAATGTTACTCAATTCAATGACTCTAACTCAATCTAACCCATAAATATAGGAGGTACGAGAAGATGTCGTAGGACCAACCATGTAAACACTAAATGAGACGTCTGATGGTGAGGTCCGTTTGTAGATATGTCGTACAGTTTCAAAGCAGCGACTCTCGAAATAAAGGTCTGCACTTCTGGACGTGTCCATGCTTATCTATATTAATAAAGTTGTAGGCGGTCCGCTGTCTGTAATTTCATTTGTTTTGCCAAATTTTCAGATATTTATCCGTATTAGGTCAACTCAATACCGATCCGGTGATTTTTATTTTTCGTGTCCATTTATCTGTTTATCACGGCGAAACGGCTGGATGGATCTCGACCAAGCCTCATATTTAGTGTATACACATCCGGAGGAAGGTTTTAAAATCTTTGAATAGACTGGGTGTTTATAGGAAAAAACGAACGGTTTTCCCCCATTTTCTCTTACACTACTGTCTTTCCGTACACGCTGTGGACAATACATTATCATGCCTACAATAGGATTAGATGAAAGTTGCTGATGAATCAGAGAATTTAGCTTGATTGTGGAGCAAAGTGCGTTGTTGCAGTGCGAATGAACGTAGCGCAGCGCTGCATTTAAATTCTAACGAATAAGACGAGACTTACGTCAAGCAACAAGGAGTAACAATGGTTCAAAATATTGCAGATAACACTAAAACAAAAGAGAACACAACAAAAAATTAATTATTGAGAAAATAAAATAAAATAGATGCATTAGTAAAAGAAAACAGTGCTGAAACCTTCAGCTCCAAACGTGAATGCGTAGCGACTACAAGCCGCAAGTATCTGCGCGAATGTGACTACAAAAGTATGAGAGATTTTAATCGTTAAATTTTGAAAAAATAAGGCCCATTAGCAAAATTGCTTGAACAGGTGTAAACTATTTTTAATGAAGGAAAAATCCTCAACATTTGAACATTTTTCTAGAAAAATGAAGATGAAATGGAACTGGGTGAGGAGTTGGAAGGAATCGGCTGTTTGCCTGCAAGTAAAATAGGAAACTGCAGTAAAGTATTTTCAGGACAGCCGATAGCTCTCTAATATCTCAAAACATTCCTATACGCTTTATTTGAACTTTTGCGAGGCAACCTGGACGAGGTACTTGTCCTCCTTCCCAGTTTATCCTTGACCCAAAGTGTCACGATCCAGGACACTGCTCTTGAAGCGGTAGATGTGGGATCCTTCGCTGAGTCCGAGGAATAAACCAACCCTGCGGGGTAAACTGATTAAGAAAGAAAGAATTTGTCACCGAGTGAAAAAAAAATCGCTGTTTTTATGCATCTGCTCCTACTCGAAGGCCTATGGTCTCTGCAACCACTATTATAATATAATATAATATAATATAATATAATATAATATAATATAATATAATATAATATAATATCCGACTCGTTGGCTGAATGGTCAGCATACTGGTTTTCGGTTCAGAGGGTCCCGGGCTCGATTCCCGGCCGGGTCGGAATTTTAACCTTCATTGGTTAATTCCAGTGACCCGGGGCTGGTGTTTGTGCTCTCCCCAACATCCCTGCAACTCACACACTACACCTAACACTATCCTCTACCACAATATAATGCAATAGTCTACATATGGCAGATGCCGTCCACCTTCATCGGAGGGCCTGCCTTACAAGGGTTGCACCAGGCTAGAAATAGCCACACTAAATTATTCTTATAATATAACATAATATAATATGCTATAATTGTCGAGTGAGTTGGCTGTATGCGAGCTTGCATCCGGGAGATAGTGGGTTCGAACGCCACTGTTGGCAGCCCTAAAGATGGCTGTACCTTAATGAAGGCCACGGAAGATTCCTTCCTTCTCGTAGGCCTCTCCTATCGCAGCGAAGCCATAAGACTTATCTGAGTTTATGTGCGGCGTAAAGCAAATAATATATATACTCTAATTGAGTAATCAAAGGCATTTATGATGACAGTTGGGGTGCGGAGAGCGAAATGAGTTCTTTGTTCAAGGAGTTACAGGAATTAGACAAAGCCGTTTTGTTATTCCTACTTTTAATGGATAAACTACTGGAAAGTAAAAAGTGACAGGGAGGGATTCAGTAAGCAGTTTGGCAGACTCTGCTGAAGCCCGGGATCTAGAAACTTCGCGTTGGTTGCTCTAACACTGACATATGGTGGCCTAGTAGTAATTTGAAAATAGATGCAGTGAGTATCCAAAAACCTTAGAGAATTTTTGAATCTGAAGTTGGTGATACAAATCTGGAACAGGTAGATCATTTCAGCTATTTAGGATGTGTATTCTCCCAGGATGGTAGCACAGTAAGTGTGATTGGTACAGCAAAGCTAATGCAGTGAGTATCCAGAAACCTTAGAGAATTTTTGAATCTGAAGTTGGTGATACAAATCTGGAACAGGTAGATCACTTCAGCTATTTAGGATGTGTATTCTCCAGGATGGTAGCACAGTAAGTGTGATTGGTACAGCAAAGCTAATGCAGTGAGTATCCAGAAACCTAAGATAATGTAATCTGAAGTTGGTGATACAAATCTGGAACAGGTAGATCACTTCAGCTATTTAGGATGTGTATTCTCCCAGGATGGTAGCACAGTAAGTGTGGAGCTCGCAGTATGCGTTTTATTTATTTTACAATTTGCTTTACGACACAGATAATTCTTATGAAGACGGGACAGCAGTGGGAAGGAAGCGCCCCAGCGTTTGCCTGGTATCAAAATGGGAAACCTCGGAAAACCAGCTTCAGGGCTGCCGACAGTGGTGTTGACAGGTGTGTGACTCTAACCGCGCAGCCAGAGTGTTCTGTAAGAAAGAAGTCTATCTGTGTACCAGTCTGTTTGCTGTTAAAAATAGCTGCTACAAACACGTGGGAACAATGGCAGGAAGGTACTAAGACTGAGTTACGAATGAACACGATAAATGAAGCGCTACACGTGAACCGGCTTCTGTGGAGAGGTCATGTGAAGCGAGCGGAGGAAGGTAGGTTATCTAGGAGAATAATGAAGTAGTTGTGGAAGGTAAGTGACGTAGAGGGAAACACAGAAGACGATGGTCAGAATCAGTTTTAAAGATAAGAATATGGAAATAAACGAGGTCTCAGGGATAGTTGAATATAGATTATTCTTGAGGCGTGTAGTAACTTCACAAGTCTTGCAGACGGAACGCTGAAAGGCATAAGGGTGTATAGTATAGATGTTCTTCCTCGAGATAGTCATAGTGTTCATTTGCTCTGACGGCTAGACGTTACACTCGCGTCAAGAGGTCGAGGGACTCGCATCAAGTATTTCCGCCGCGCAGCTAATCATTATGACCATATTTCCAGCTTTACTACATATTTGCGGAAAACTCACAGATATTTGCATCATCTAACAATTTATTTTCCCAGAAGATAAATTAAAATTTATTTTACTAGCATCAACAATTCAAAGCTGGATTCTAGTTTTCCTGTGATGTGTGAAAGAAAGTTCCGCTCTATGCATACGTCTTCTCACTCAACCCACTGTCACCCTCATCCAATAGCTTCCACTGTTGTTCTATTGTTATCTGCGTGACTTTCAATTTTAACCCTAGGAATATCAACCCTATTTTTAATGTCATTGTATACCAACGGGAGTGCGTTTTGTGACGAGCACTTAAAGTCAAGTTCCTGTGAATCTCTGATGTTTATTATTGGAGATATTTACCAACTTATTTCACATTCCTTACAATCAACTAAAGAAATATATTTCAACTTGGTAACATTATCAGCTGTCAACCCCATAAATAAACAGCTGACTGAGCTATTGTTAAAGTGCAAATATTTTCAATGTTCTACATTCAGTCTGATGAATCATTTCTACGCGTCTGGCGGATAACAGTTTTGAAACTGGGTTTATCTGTGTATCTCTCTCATGATGGTAATCCAGCTCGCTTTTTTTAATATATATATATATATATATATATATTCTCAGTTCCTTCTTCGTTTTCACTAACAGTAATATCAATGTCGTCATCTTCAGACGAATTAGCTATCTCGGAGAGTATTCCAGCATCCATCCATCAGGTGCAATGCTCTTGGAGTACACACAGAACTATCCAGTTAGTAATGTCTAGTAGCAGTCAAGAAAGAAACTATTTCAGTTTTACTGTGAGTGGCCAACAACGCTATAAATCCTGCCAATACTAATTAAGTGAAGGGGTTACTTCTTGCTCACTCATGTTTGAATGACTGCGCCGCCTTCAGACGGTAAAAATGAGCAAATCAAATACACCATTCGGAGTTGGCAACAATGGATATATTTTACAGCCTTTTAATATCGAATGTCAAAAGAAACAGAGCAATAAATAGCAGGTGGTGGGCACAATGTACCCCCCGTTAGTATTCCTGGGGTTAACTATAAGAAGGAACCACGAATCCAAACCTCACCGTTGTCAATGAGAAGTAAATAATATACAGTAAGATAAAATAAACCCAGAAGAACAGAAAAAGTACAATTTCAACAATAGTATTGAATATTTTTGTTATTGGCTTTACATACCACTAACTACTCTACTTGTACAGTTTTCGAAGACGCCGAGGTGCCGGAAGTTAGTCCCGCAAGAGCACATTTACCTGCTCGTAAATCTACCAGCTTGGGGATGACGTATTTGAACACCTTCAAACACCACCTGACTGAGCTAGGATCGCACCTGCCAAATTACGGTCAGAAAAAGTCCAGGTAAAATGTATATCAGTACTCGGAGAACCATATAACTAAGTCAAGAGTGTGAATTTAAATCGGTATTTGGGATCCAAAACAGAGAGATGTTATTCCGTCTAAGGACATCCTTCATGGTCCTGTGATTTACACTATAAAAGGCCTTCTGATGACCAACTCCTGTGCTCCCTCTACCATCCAACGCATATTATTAATGATATCTACCCTAAAACGAGCTCGAGGTTTAGAAAATTAAGGTTCTAATCTTCGTTGCATGATCTTTAGCAACGCCTTACTGGCATGTGATATTAGGACAAGCGTACTGTAGTTTGTGCAGTCCAACAGATCGCCTCTTTTGGTATAGGAACGTAGATGATGGATCGTTTCCAGCCAGTGGGTATTGTTCCATTTTTCCAATCTGCTGACATAATACTCTTAAAGCTTTGACCGAACTCTCTAGTGTAGCTTTAATTTGATATTAGAGTATCTCCTTAGTAACTACATTTTGTATGTGTCTTGACACAGATGATGTACTATACTGTCTTAAACTACCTATGATACCCATAAAACACCTTTTAAGGGGGAACATACGTAAAAATGAGTAAAAATAGCCAATTTTTATTTGCTCATAATATACCTTAACATGTCAGAATTTTAATAAATATATTACAGGTCAATGCCATCTGTAAATATGAGAAAAATGAGTATCTGTAACTGCTTGTATACTGCCACGCCCAACTCTGTAGGACGAGTTTTTTCATTACTCTTACGGAGAATATCCACGTGTTTGTCTTTCTTCCATGGAAACCTGTCATGAATAATGCTGTGGAAAAGTATGGCCGCCGCATTCTTCAGGTTCCTTTGTTGACAGCGTATTTATCTATATGTGTTGCTGTGGTTTCATATCCGATTTACCAATTGCTAATTTTGTTAGTTGTATGTTATTCAAAGTAACAGTATGCCTTGAGGTGAACGTAGAGTTTTGAAGAAAGTAAAAAAAGGACAGTTCTTCTCGGTTTACGAAAAAGAAATCGAATGTATGAGGGCAAGGCACAGAACAGGATACCAGTATCCGCAGTCCTTCGTTCAAGATATCCAGTGCTGCTGAGACGAATATTGATTGAGGCATTTCGTTCGATGAATACAAGACGGAAGATAAATCCTCAAGTGGGTTTAGGTTCATAGATTTGAGGATTCTGCGAGAAGTTATTCGTTCAGCTTATGCATGTGCTAACTGTTGTGCGCGAGATTTGAAGTTATATGAAGACGAAGAGAGGGTTGGTGTAGTCTGTACGTTATATTTGTATTGTGACAGCTGTCAGTTTTATATTGCTTCTAGAACGTCTGAAGTGAATAACTGGACTTATGAAGCAACCTGAGATTGTGCTATGGAATGAGATGTTCAGGTATTGGAAGGGAAGATACCAGCTTGTTTTGTGGAATTATGAACATGCCACCCCCAGCTGCAAGGTAGACTCATACAAAGAGAAGTAATGTGAGGATAATCTGACATCATCAGTGCAGGAAGCTGTGAACCTAAACAGTGATTTGGAAACAACTGAATCAGATGTTCCCGTTACTGGCTTGTGTGTGTCTTGCGCTGACACCTGGATGAAGCGTGGGCAAAAGACGTGAGTGAACGATTCGGAGATGACTGGAGCAAGATATTATAAAATTATAATTGGTTACTTATAATAATACCAGTCAATGAACCTGAATTATGATACGATATTCTGAAGTAAGAAAATTCCAAATTTAACACAAATGAATGAAATTCCCCTTGCAAGAAACTTATTCATTTAATTTTCATTATACTGATGTGTGTATGGTATTAGATATGTTTTTAATTTTCCAGGCATGTTTTTCCGACGAACCAGTGTTTGCAATAACAGGCGAAAGTAGTGAGTACGTGAGGAGAAGCACTGATGAAGAGTTCTTGCCCCAATTAATTGCACAAACCTTAGCCTACAAGGAATACAAAGCCTGCTCATTCGCAGTGCACTCTTCAGAAACAGTGTCCGCCTGGCAGTGCGCGTCTTGACCACTGCAGCGCTAGTATACCACCTCACATCAGCACTCACTAGCATTGATAACGCGAGTTGAAACTAGCACAAATTTACCTCTACACTACACTTCCTGTATATTATATACGTTACTGAGCAGAATGAAGTAGAAAATAATAAATGTTCACCTTTTACCCCTAGCTGTGGATTTTCATTTCAGATAACACACATAACTGTCGAAATTTGTGTCTGGCATTTAAAAGGACATAAGGTCTACACTAGATATTTTTACTACCGCACCGTAGATTTTCAGTGAAAATGAACGACTTTAACCATTTTCCTTGATATTTTCTCCTCATAAATCGTTTTTCTCCTCAAGAAGTATTCTCGGCGATACTCATCTGTGATGCCATTAGCATAGTTAGTGACAGAGGGGCGTAGATACTTCTGCAGTATTATTCTGCTTAGTTCCTCAGGATGATCACTTTTCCCACACAGCAGAATAGGATTTTTAGCAACACGTGGTAACGGTATTTCGGTTAATGTTTGTGCTATTTTTGGACTGTCCAGCATTGCCGATAAGATTTCGTCCCTTATTTGCCTCAGTTTCATCAGCAGTGAAACAAAACCTGGCTTTGGATACCTGAGACCACCTCTGTCTTTGATTTTTATTAATGACGTTAGTGGGGATGGACTCTGGATACTACTAATGTTATCAACACACTCTTGACATGGCATGTGGTCTTCGACAACTCTTACCAAGTACCCTCCAATATATGCCATTGCAGCACTCGACGGAGCGGTCACTAGTGTTCCATAACTTATCCTTGGTACTTGGTACCACCTACACAACAGAATAAGGACATTATTATTATTATTATTATTATCATCATCATCAGAACAGGTGCAATAATAATAATAATAAGTAACCTAATTTTTGCCGTCACAGGGTCTGCGTATTTTCTGTACCATACACTGTCTGTTTATTCCTTTAATCCACAATTCCCTAATTGGCTCTTGGCAAGGGAATTCATGGAAAACTTTATTTCTAGAGCCTTGTTTAAAAAACGGTACACAGCAGTGCACCATTGTAATATAACTGACGTATTTTAACAATACATTTTTCTCGTTTGGTCAGTGTGTGAATTAAGCCGAAAGTGTCAGGTTCCAAGTCGTCCTCAATTTACAAGAGATTCCCCATTTCACATTGGATGGTAAAATTGTATTCTGTGACGTTTGCAGCAAAGAGGAGAGGGAAACTTGTTTTATATTTCCCCGTAACGAATTATAATCAATTTAGCAAAATCAGCATGGTATTTTAAATAATGCATATTAAATGTCCGAGGTCTAGTAATCACTATATCAAGTTCCTGTACTGGTTGGAAGTGTAGTGTGTTGTCTGAATATGAAAGGAGAATTGTTGGAACAAGCACAAACACCAGTCCCCGAGCCAGAAGAATTAATTAGACGTGATTATAATCACCCATTTGGCCGGCAATCGAATCCGGAACCTTCTGAACCGAAGGCCTCAATGCTGATCATTCAGCCAAGGATTCGAACTAAACAAAATCATTATTGAGTTTCATTACTTCTATCAGTATTAACATTCAATTTTCGTAGTAAACGTCACCAGTAAGCATACAACGTGTAGAAATACCGCCAACCGAGGTGTTCATGTGAGGTTGAATTGCAGCGCCTCTAGCGGCAAATATAGCATCCACAAGGCGGACAGCTATGAGTGGCTATTGGGCAGGCTTTGTATTCATTGTAGGCTAAGGTACAAACTGTCAAGCATCCCATCCAGGTTATGGTCTGGAGTGTTACGTCAGTTCATGGTATAGGACGTCTGTATATTGTAGAGGGTATGATGAACCAGCCTCAATACAAAACAGTACTTGAAAGAAGATTATTGACGCAAATGAGAGAGTGGATTCCCAATGGTGACTTTGTATTCATACACGATGTTGCTCCTTGCCATAAAGCGAAGTCTGTGACGAAGCTTTTAAGTGGAAACAAAGTAAAAGCACTTTCTTGGTTTGCAGTAGTCCAGATGTAAACCCCATTGAGAATCTCAGGGCCATTGTGAAATGAAAACTGAAGAAAAACAGCATTACAACAAAGATAAATATCTTAGAGACACTTATTAATAAATGGCACTATGATAAGCAAATCAAAGATTCCTGCAAAATAAAATGTAGAAAGCATGCCATATTGCACTGAATCTGCCATATAATCAAAGCGAATGCATACCAAATACTAAATATGTGATTAATTTCAATTGGAAGAAAAATATCAATGAATAAAAGTGATTTTATACAAAATTTTCAAATTTTTCTAATAATTTTCACACCGCTGTAAAATCAACAATGCTAAGGTATTTCCTATAATCGATATCTAAATACAAAGAGCAATGCACAGAGATTATAAATACGACGAGACTGCAAGTGAACCCTTAAACAAACAAAGATGTAGGGACGGGGTAGGATCGGCATATAATCGTAGAATGAACAAAAACTGAAAACAGAATTGCAAGTTCTATATTCAAGACCAGGTCTGCGAGTGGCTGCCGGTGCTAAAACGTTGTTAAGGCTTCTTCATTCGGAATAACTTCCTGGTAATGCGTCAATGCTGTGAATAAAACCGTCACCATACATATGCCAATTGTTGAAAGTTAACGTCGTTCTTCGACTCAAAATGGGGTTGACATTTTTCTGAGAAACACTATGAGAAGATGGCTCTGTTCAGCCTTGGGAAACATCCCGGAGTTTAATAAGAAAGAAACAGAGCAGTACACAAGAGCTAAAGAGAGAAGACTAGAACTTTTATACAAACAATAAATCATCAGGTGTGGTTATCATAATTATCTGCATGTTAATTACATTGTAATATTCCTTAATTAGTTAGCTTAGTTCAGTTCCGCTCTTTTTGGGTAGCGTTCTATCAAATGAAAACCTAGCAAAACATGAGGTGAACAATCGAATCAATAAGGCAACACAATTTTTCCACCAGGTAAGACACATGCTGTGGGATGAGCAAATACATATGAAAACAAAAATGACGTTGTACAAGTCCTATTATACACCAACAATTCTTACATGCAGTCTCGAAACCACAACACTGACCAATAGAGATAATTACAAACTCCAGACAGCTGAAATGAAATTTCTACGCACTGTGATCCATAAAACCAGGAAAGACAAGGTTAGGAATGAGAAAATTCGAGAAGAAGTAGGAATAGATGATTTTCTCCTCAATAAGATTCAGATATCAAGACTAAAGTGGTTTGGCCACCTGAAGAGGATGCCAGTTAACAGAACTGCAAGGAAGGAATTTGACAGAAAAATAAGGAAGACGACCCGTGGGAAGGCCACGAAGGAAATGGATAGATTCAGTTAAGAACGATGTATTGCTGAGAGGTCATGATTGCAACAAGTTGGTGGAGGAGGAATGGTACAAGGCACATGGTACATATACCACACCCGGGAAACTGGAGATGGTTTAGGATGTTGATGATGATGATGAGTTCATATCCGCTCTCGAAAGCATTTTCTTCGTGCGGATGAAAGAATTCCGAATGATGTAGATCTCTTTTTTTCACTGCTTACGTCAGCCAGAAAGGCTAGGATATATAGATCAAGGTCAGGAACCACCCTTTGTAGTGGGATTGCTGCCTGGGAGACTGGTTACCTCGGATCGAGTAGGGGTATTTCAGTCGCCCTGACAAAGAATACTGCGATGTATTCGAAACGTCAGCAAACTGTATGTAATGTACAAAAAACGACAACACGGTTCAACCCGGAAAGTAAACCAGCTTAAACGTGTTCAGGCTATACTCTTTAATTTCTGTAATAGTGTAGGGGATCTATTTCCTCTTAAAATCAGAGATGAGCACTAAAATATGCCAAACTCCTGGGCTCAACATATTTATGAACTGTCTAATAAAGTTAATAAATTAATGTCAGGGTCTGCGGGTAGAAATGGGGACTATGCTGTCCCATTAAAAGTCAGTACGGAAGAGGATCGTCTTCTCAAGGTTGTTCCAAATGTGGGCCATTCACACACCAGGCTAAGAACTGTAACTTGTCAAATAGTATATCTTCTTGTCCTACTTCTGGTTTTACCTTTGCTAACCACAGCAATAGAAAATGACTAGGGTGCTCGGCTGAGTCCGCGCCACTATCTTCACCTCAAGGCCCAGCCCAGTTTAAATCGGAAATCATATCTTCTAAAGAGGGAAGAACGCCTAGGACCATCTTTGAAGGTCCAAAAGAGTGCCTCAAGATTGCCTCCGATACTTCAGATTTTGTTCCATTCCTTAAAATTGAAATAAGCAATGAACATGTTACTGCCCTCTTAGATTCCGGGAGTGTTCACTCTATTGTTTCGGAAGAATGGTATTCAAAATTAAAGCTTAGTTGTAAATTTCCTGAATAAGTTTCTCCTTCTGTAAGATGTGTTTTCACTAACTCTTGCCCACTAGAAATTTTAAGATTTACTCAGGTGAAACTTCGTATTTCTAAATTTACATCTAATTTTATGTTATTTGTTGGTAAAAATTTGTCATGGCCTGTGATATTAGGTGTAGATTTCATGTCATATTCCGGTATCGTGCTCGATTTTCAAAGTAACTCCTGCACATTCAAATTTAGGATTAATTTCCATATACCTGATTTAAAATGTAATTCTGTATCATCATCTGTTATTTCGTCTACCGGGAGTGAGATGTCGTTAGACGTTAGCCATCTACCTGAGGAACAGGCTAATTGCATTCGTAAATTATGTCAGTCATTTTCCGACGTCTTTCGGAAAATCTTAGTGTGACTGACTTACTTGAATACAAAATCGAGTTTCCGGATTCGGTCCGTCTAAGATTTCCTCTGTACAGGCTATCTCCACCTGAAACAAAGTCCCTCAAGGAAATCATTGACCAAATGCTGAGGTATGGTATTATTCGACCCTCCAAGTAGGCGTATTATTCACCCATTTTTCCGGTTCAGAAACCTCAAGGCGGCTTGATTAGAGGGCATTAAATCGTAAGATAATTCTATAATCAGCACCCCTTCCCGACTTGCATTCGTGTCTTTCTTGGTTTCGTAAGGCTATGTTCTTCACCATCTTAGATCTTAACCAAGCCTAAAACCAGATACCTCTGGTGGAAGAATCGAAATATCTGACTGCTATCGCTAGTGAATTGAACCTGCATGAATACAACCGGGTGCCTTTCTGGCTCCCTACGGACGTGACTGTTCTTATATTTTCAAACGTAAGGCCATGTTCTTCACCATATTAGATCTTAACCAAACCTATAACCAGATACCTCTGATGGAAGAATCGAAATATCTGACTGCTTTCGCTAGTGAATGGAACTTGTATGAATACAACGGGATGCCTTTCAGGCTCCCTGGGGACGTGGCGGTTTTTAATAGGCTGCTAGTTAGCATCTTCTCCAATATTAAATTTAATTATCTGTACCATTATCTGGATGATGTTGTTTTCTCCGAGACCTTTGAGTTTCGGTCGATCATTTCAGAACTCACGCAATCCGTAGATTCGAGCCTCCTAAAAAGGCTAAAGGTGTTGCCAGATTCATCAGCATGGTGAATTCCTAATCGTTGCTAGTAGGAAGGAACCCCTAAACTTTCTCCGCAGGAAAGGTGCCCAGTTTGAATTGGGGACATCACAGCAAGCTGCGTTTGAGGATCTGAAATCAGCTCTGTGTAACGACCCGGTCTCGGCAATGCCAGATTTCTCCAAGAAGTTAACTTTACAGACAGACACCGCTTTATCTACGGTGCGGCGGTTCTTCTTCAGGAATATGAAATCGGAAAGCGCCCAACTAACAATGCGCCTGGAACATTGTCACCTCAAGAGACCAAGTACTCTATATATGAGTTGAAAAGACTGGCCGTCTGATTTGCCTTCGAAAAATTCCGCCTCTACCTTGAGCACGTTAAATTTTAATTGGAGACCGACGATCAGGCTCTGAGCTGGATTTTTCCTAGGCCCCGTTGTACCGGACGCATCACCCGTTGGGCGACTAGGGTTTCAGCTTTTCAGTTTGACGTGCTACACATTCGAGTGTCGGAGAACGAAGTCGCAGTGGCTTAAGCCGAATGTTTTCCGGCGATTCTAATTCTGTTGATCCGGAGGAAAGACGTTCCCCTTCTATTTTCAAACCAATTGCATAAGTGCACTTTTGACTAATGCCTCTTTGTTATTTGACGATATAGCCAAATGCCAGCGTGGAGACACGGTGCATGCTCCTATTATGGAAACCCTTTCTTCTGGGGAACATGTCGTCTCTTATGTTTTGAGGAATGGAGATCTGTGTGGCCCTTCGAGGCACGATCAGAAGACAAAAATTGTCGTTCCAGCAGTGCTAGTTCCTATGATTTTGAAGTATTACCATGAGATCGCAGTAGGGGAAATCTATTCATCTATAAAACCAGAGAGAAGATAAGAGGGACGTTTATCTGGAAGAGCATGGATGGCGAGATTAGGGAACTGGTTAAGGCATATAAGTCTTGTTTGATTAGCAAGCCCACGTTGTCAGCTAATTAAAGACTATTGTCCTCACACCAAGCATCTCGCCCTATGGAGTGATTGTACATGGATTACGTCACACCCTTCCGCAATATGAAGGGAATGGGATTAAATTCAGTCTTGTGTGTTGTGGGTGGTTTTACTCGGTTTTTATGGCTGTTTCCGACTAGGCTTGCCACTACTCAGTTTACTATTTCTTGTCTCAGTTCTGTTTTGTCGTCTTTTGGACCCTGTCAATATGTTGTTCCTGATAACGCTAAGCCGTTCCCCTGTAATTGATTTCGTATGTTCTGTTTCGATCTCTCTATCTCGCATGTCACGACGTCTGCGCACCACCCACAACCATCCCTAGCTGAGCGGGTTAATCATAATCCTCGATCTGCCCTTATTGCTTTTCATCACGAAGATCATTCCCAAAGGGACACTTCCTTACACTGGTTATCATTAGCATTTAACTCGGCCATTCATAAGTAGCACAAGTTTCTCCAATTTCTCTTATGTTTAAGTTTGTCCCAAATACACATTTGTTAAATTCGTAGTCGACCAATGAAATTTTGCCACTGACAATAGATCCAGAGAATATCCGAGATTTATGGGGAAAAGCTAGAAATATTCTTAAGGCCTCTCACCGGAGAGTAAAAATGAGGTATGACCGTGGACAAAGATCCACCAAGTAAAAAATTGGAGATCAGGTAATGGTAATGTTTCCGCGGGCAAGCTTGCCCTCAGATTTCATTAACCCTGCATTAGGCTTGATTTCCTTACTCCTGTCAATGAAATGAAAAGATTTTTGAGCTACACCTGTGTCAAGTAAAACCTGTGTAAAGGCATTTGCTTCTTCAGTATATGCCACCAAGGAATGATGTTGTTGATTTTAATTATATTTCCTTCCTTAGCATCTTATTAGTTTAAGTTTTATATAATCAAGTTAGAATAAGGAGTCTTGCTGACCCTGTTGGCTGTGAAATATTGTATGTATTTAAGTAACATCATAACCTAAATTTCATTTTTTGTTTAAATCCTTTTTTTTAAAACCTTCCCTTCAATGATCTCATTATTATTCTGCCACTAAGGACCCTGCCTCCAAACCTGTGTCAGAAACTCCGTACACTATTCCTCCAAAGTCGCCAACCGTACCTGCACCACATGTAACACTCTCTGTGAGTAAGTTACAGTTGCCCCAAAAATCCATATTACACTGCCATACTTCCACCTGAGGCCACGTCGTGTCAATGAGCGAGAGATGCCGGCGCGGGGTATGGACCCGCCTCGTTCCGGCCGAGACTCCGTCCAAACTGACTCCTTTGGGAATATCATCCTCTGGAGTGGCTTTGATGCTGAACTCCAACCGCCCACTCTATATTTGGCCCGAACAATGCTACTTGGTACTTTGTGACCATCGCCTTGGTTGCTCCTCAAAATATACGGGAGGATGATATCTGAGGGTACCTTGGGGGCCCGGGCGACCCCATCCTAACATCGTCATCGGCGGCCGCTCTTGCTGTCGACTCTGGGCGCAACACCCCGAACTTCTAGTACTTCGCAAACACTATCTAAACTACTTTACTTCAACAACTAAACATGAAAGGCCTCTCTATCAAGTGATACTCCAACTTATATATGTTTTATCAAAAATTATGTACGGCAAGATTCAAGATTTCAAAGCTGTTCATACCGTGGCAAAACCTTAGGGTACCGGGGGTGCACCTTCTCCGTCCAGTCAGACTGCTTGCCTTCTGTAAGGATATCTATGTAATTGAACTTGAATTAATGTTATGCAATACACTTGGATTTAAATCTATTAGATGTCTCTACCATCGGCCTAATTGTCCTCTCCGCCGGGATTAAAGATAATTTGTGTATACTTTCTCTAGCCAAATAAATTTTGTTTTGGGGTGTGTACAAGCATCCAGCCTATCTGTAAAGAATTCTGGAACTTCCCCTCCAGATACTATAAAAGCTGAGCGCTTTAAGGCTGTATTGTCATGGTCATGGTTCCAGTTTATTGTGTGCGGCGTATACTAAAGTGCAGGGGCGATTTCTCCGAGCATGCTGCGCTTGCTGCGCAAGCGCAATATTTTTCTAAAGCAGGTGAGTTAAAAAAAATACAATATGTACCGTATCTGTATTATACAAATCGCATGTTGCATTTATCTTGGCGAGTCCAGCGAGGCTTGCTCGTATCTTAGGAGCTTCAGCGGAGCTGTCGTCACAGCGAGAAATGTATGCGCGCGCAGGTTTCTTCTCTCCAAGGCCGGTTGCAAGCTGTCACGTTTGTAATGTGTAGTTGGAAGCTCTGGTCTGAGAGCTACAGATCTAGTGTGTTGTGTCAGTGAGTAGTGTACTGTAAGTTCCTGATCATCTATTCTGAATGATTTGACGTGCTGCAATGGGTTCCGAACCGTGCATTATTGACAGCTTGTTATGAAATCTACTTTCACGGAGGACTATCCAAGAGAAAACAGACATTATTAAGAATGGTAGGCCCTGTCCGGCGCTGCCAGATTTAAAGACACAGCACAGGGAGAAAAACAGAGAATATGTACGTTCGTTCTCTGTATCTCAGCTATGTTGTCGATTGAAAAAGGATTGCTTGCAAAAATTAGATTACAGTCCACTTTCTATGATGCAGTTATTGATGGTTTTATAAAGAGAAGCCGCAGAGTAGAGTTTGTTTTCAAGTAGGAAGATGTAATAAATAATTGCAGTTTTTCTGTGTACATAGTTTGACGTTTACTTCTTTAAATTATATAATCATTGGCTTGTCATGATTTGTTAATAATTATAAAATTTGTCTGATTGTTATCCTTTTGGCCATTCTTGAAGGTGTGACGTAATCAGTTTGAATGCATGATTAAAATGTTCATGTGATTTAGCGATTTTTGGGCTTATGAATTTTATTCACTCAGAACTATGCATGTCCCACCCCACCAACTTTCACGAATGGAAGAGCAAGCCTGACTTTCATGACCAGCATTCGCCCCTGCTAAAGTGGCAGAGGACGCAGTCGGCGTTCAAAGGCCCAGCAACTCAAGGTAATGGCAGAATTTTCTTAACATATGAAATGATTCAAAACTCTTTTATTTCATGTACATTACTAAACTCTGCTGTTTAAATGTAAAAAATTTCGCCAAATCTAAGTAATCTGTTTTATTCCCTACTGGGAAATACATAATGTAAGGGGACAAGAGTGATTACCCTCTGTTGACTACCGTTCATCTCGGTATGGGGTGACTAAAGTTTCTTATCCCCTAAAATTATTTACAGATTTTGGTATTTAATGTTTATCATTTAGTCTCCCCGGCGCACAATACGCTTAGCCTCTGTATGTTGGGGCCATAAGCCCACTTAAGCTTTTAAGAGTTTTCTACAAGGAGCGCAGGTTTTTCGCCCTCATGGATTTTGTTTTCCCCCGATCTTTATCAACCTTTACCTTTTTACATCATAGCCATTTATTATGGGCACTCATCGCCCCTGTTTATGTTTCCGAAAAAAAAAAAAAACCAACAATAGAGCGGAAGTGACTGTAAATACCTGATTTGAAGATTGCCATTGTATAACCTTCTGCGCTATAAGAAAGTTATGCCTCTGAGTTTGGAGCTCAGACTCTTAGGCTATGGAAGTTAATGGAGCAAACCTTCTCTTATAAAATAGTAAAACTGTTTCAGAGCTAATAATACTCATCCATCGTATATTATCATCCTGATAATTCTCTCTACTTTTGTACCTGATTTTGGACTTTATGTCGTTGTTGTTGGAACTAACGAGTTCATTTTTATATTGTTATTGCCTTTTTTAGATCTTCTATTTACCAAATTTTAAATAAGAGAACAAGACGGAAGGAATACAATTTCAAAATTTTGGGCATTAAATTATGCTCTTGTCAATTCCTTGTCCATCCATTCAGCACAACACCTTCTTACACCTCTGTGATGCACGATATTTCCGGAATAATAATATTAGATGGTTCATGGTGTACGCTACTGTAGTCACGTTCTAGTTCGTGAACCAAGGGCAACAGCTGAGTGGCCTAGTAAGTGGTCCTGAGTGTCGGGATACCAGTTGCTACGGAACAGGAGTGGGTCCTCAGAGATATTCTGTATAATGGCCCTTCATTCGCTCATGCGGCTAGGACTACACAATCCACCGGTGGTCCCTCACCAGGACTATGTGTAAGTACGGTGACATCCTGCTTCATGGATTTACCAAGTTCAGTACGATTTAAGAAAGCCTCGGACCTATGGGAGTAATGGTGACCCACTCTCACTTGACAGGCGAGGTTCTCCTTGGAAACAACTTTGTAAAAAATGGAATTCGATGGGGAGCTACGGAAAAAAGAAAGTAGAACAGGCTGAGACAGAAAAGAGGATGCATCTGGTTGTACTAGGTGTAAGTGAAATTAAGGGTAAGAAGAAATAACGAGGAAGAGACAGGAGATTATAAAGTATACTTGATTTGTGTTAAAAAGGTGAAAGTCAGAGTATCGGGTAGGACAGTTTATCAGGAATACTATTGTACGCAGCGTAGTTTCTGTTAGGCACGTAAATAAGCGAACGTTGTGGGTAGATTAGGCAGTTGGAGGAATTAGGACGAGAATTGTCTCAATTTATTCACCATGTGAGGGTGGAGATGAGGATGAAGTTGACAAGTTTTATGCAACATTGAGTGACATCGCAGTCAGGGTCAACAGCGAATATAGGATAGTGCTGATGGGCGATACCAATGCGAGAGTTGGAAAGAGAACTGAAGTATTCGAAGGGGCGATTGGTAAATATGGGGAAGACATGGAAGCTAATGGGAAAGGGAAGCGTTTGCTGGACTTCTGTGCTGGTATGTGTTTAGCAGTTACGACTACATTCTTCAAGCATAAGGCTACTCACCGCTACACGTGGAATGCTAGGGGTACCAGTTTCGTAAAGTAGACTATATATTAACCGACTTCAAATTCAGGAAGTCTGTTAGGAATGTACGAGTTTTTAGGTGACTTTTCTGTTATACAGAGCACGGTCTGATCTGTAGTAAGTACGAGTATCTCAGTGGCCTAGGACAGAGAAAGTGAAATCTCTCTGCAAAGGGATAAGTGTAGAACATCTCCAGGACGAGGAATTTAGACAGAAGTAGGCCTACATGGATATTATTAGTGACAAGTTTCGAACAGTGGTCAGTAAGCAGGTTACTGGTATAGAAAGAGAATATGTGGTATACAGGGATGCTGTAGTAGAAACAACAAGGGAATGACTAGGAACGACTGTGTGTAAAGATGGGCAAAGGCGAACATCTTGGTGGAATGATGAGGTGACAGCGGCTTCTAAACGTAAAATGAAGGCTTATCAGAAATCGCTCCAAGCAAGGGCCAATGCAGACATTGAATTGTATGCAGAAGAATGAAACAGAGCGAAAGAAATAGTCGTTGAATCCAAAATGAAGTCGTGGGAAGATTTTGGTAATCACCTAGAAAGGCTATTTTAAGCATCAGAGAAACCTTTCTGGGCAGAAATTCATAATCTTGGGAAATGAAGGAAAAAGGAAATGAGCAGTGTTTTGGTTAATTCAGGTGAACTCATAATAGATCCCAGGGAACCACAGGACTGGTGAAGGGAATATTTTGAAAATCGTCTCAACGTAAAAGGAAATCTTCCTGGTGGCGTCGCGAACAACCAAGCTCATGGGGAGGAAGAAAATGATGTGGCGAAGTTACGCTTGAGGAAGTGGAAAGGATGGTAAATAAACTCCATTGTCATAAAGCAGCAGGGATAGGCGAAATTAGACCTGATGTAGTGAAGTATAGCGGCAAGGCAGGGATGAAATTGCTTCATAGAATACCGGTAGTACCTAAGATTAGAACCGAGTGTTGGTGATGTACCTTCAGTTTGGACACATGCATTAATTGCACCTATTTATAAGCAAGGGAACAGGAAGAATTGCAACAACTATCGAGGTATCATATTGATTACTATACCAGGCAAAGTTTTTCACTGGCATCTTGGAAGGGAGGGTGTGATCAATTGTTGAGAGGAAGTTGGATGGAAACCAGTGTGGTTACAGACCACAGAGGAGCTGTCAGGATCCGACTTTCAGTACGGTATGCGCCTGGTAATTGAAAAATGTTACGAGATGAATAGACAGTTGTGCTTATGTTTCGTAGATCTAGCGAAAGTATATGAGAGGGTAACGTGGGAAAAGATGTTCACCATACTGAGGGGCTATGGAATTAAGGGTAGATTATTAGAATCAATCAAAGGCATTTATGATAACAATTGATGGTTGAATGAGTTCTTGGTTCTGGATGCTTACAGGGGTTAGACAAGGCTGTAATCTTTCTCATTAGCTCTTCGTAATTTACGTGTATCATCTGCTGAAAGGTATAAATTGGCAGGGAGAGATTCAGGCAGGTGGAAATGTAGTAAGCAGCCTGGCCTGTACTGACGTCTTCGTCTTAATGGCAGATTGTGATTGTGCCGAAAGCCTGCAGTCTAAAGTGTTGGAACTTGAAAATATGTGCAATGAGTATGGTATGACAATTAGCCTCTCCACGTCTAAATTGATGTCAGTAGGTAAGAAAGTCAACAGAATTTAATGTCAGATTGGTGATACAAAGCTGGAAGAGGTAGATAATTTTAAGTTGTTTTTTTTTTTTTTTTTTTTTTTTTTGTGTTCCCCCAGGATGGTAATATAGTAAGTGAGATTGAATTAAGGTGTAGTAAAGTTAATGCAGTGAGCTAGCTGTTGCGATCAACAGTGTTCTGTAAAAAGGACGTTAGCTCCTGGACGAATCTGTCTTTACATCGGTGTGTTTCCAGACCATCTTTGCTTTACGAGAGCGAAAGTTGGGTGGACTCAGGATATCTTATTTATAAGTTAGAAGTACAAGACATGAAAGTAGCGAGAATTATTGATTTTACAAACAGGTGGGAACAATGGCAGGAGAGTACACGGAACAAGCAGATAACGGCTAATTTAGGAATTAACTCGATGGATGAAACTGTACGCGTAAATCGTCTTTGGTGGAGGGGACATGTGCGACGAATGGAGCAGAATAGGTTACCTAGGAGAATAATAGTCGCTATTATGGAGGGTAAGAGGAGTAGAGGGAGACCAAGATGATAGTGGTTTTACTCAGTTTCTAACAATTTAAAGAAAAGAGGTATAGAATTAAATGAGGTCACGAAACTAGTTGCAAATAGAGGATTGTCGCGACGTATAGTAAATTCACAGAGGCTTGCAGACTGAACGCTGGAAGGCATAACGGACTATAATGAAAATGCATGTATATATGTATAAAAGACGGACGATTTTATTTCCCCTAGTGTACGAAGAATTGGATCGTAAAATTCAGTCAGTTGATCCCTCCTTCCATGGCATAACACTCGTTAAGACTTATGGACCTGCTTTGGTATTCCCTTTTTCACCCGGAGAGGTTCCTTCTCTCTTACATATTCTCATTGAGCCAGACTTAGCGGGACATTGCACCCAGTGTCGCATACTGCAATTGTAGACATTACGAATATGTTAAACTACAACTCTCCCCACAGTTGTGTATTTTGGTATACTGTATATGAGTGTTACAGTGTGATTTATTACAAGTATTGGAACAGGGTGATATAACAAGCCCATTCACATTTCAAGCAGATTCAGAAGCAGAAGAAGTGTCGCATACTCTGCAGTGGTCATTAGTAATACATCCTTTCCTAAATTCAGCCTGATCTACTGACTGTTGCAAATCAAATTTGTTCTTCAAGAGTTTGTTGTAGGTGATTTATCAACATTCAAATATCCGGTTTTGTTTCGAAGTGGCTGATATGTTGTTATATAAGGCGCGTAATAGCCAATTCTACAGCTTATTCCGTTAAGTGATTTACGGATATTCTTCTTTGAGGAATTGTGATTTGTATCATTCTACACTGTGTTCACAACCAGTAACATATTGTCGGTAAGTTCAGTCATATACTTTTGCTAAATATATAGATCTCAATTGAGAATATTAGAAGTTAATATTGATCTTTCTCAGTTTCAGCATTCTCCTAATTTTTACTATTTAATTTTATTAATTTTCTTAAATTTTATTTTTAATTAAGCATTCAAAATGACTACCGGTACGCATATATCTAGCTCGCTTTTTAAAAAACTCCCAGCCTGTGCGTTGCAAGTACCTGCAAGATGTGTGTAGCAGCAATATATCTCAATTTAGTGAAATGACGATCTTTTTCTGAAGAGCTACGCAGATGAGGATTGCGGATGGTAGTTTCAGAAAGAAATTCAGTATGTAGTGTCTAATTTTAATTATTGTTTACTTTACACTACAGGTTGCGACATATGGCAGTAGGGTTCCAAATCTTGAAATGTTTCCAATTAGGATATCTGTATCTTGTTATATCGGTGTTGTTATGGAGATTCTTCAGTATGACATCATTATCCCACAGCAACTACATCCGGTTTTTATTCGTGATGATGTAGGTAACAGTTGGTTGCCTCTCTGATTTATTGGTGTGTAGAAGATTATCAGGGGCGAGTGGCGGTGAGTTTGCATGGTGTCGAATCCTAAGATCTGCAGCCCTGGAAAACGTTTCCGTGTTTCCCATTTTATCATTAATTAACCTTAATTAAAGCTGCTGCGTACCTAATCCAATCCCTTTCCCTTAGAGTTGTTAGTGCAACATTAAACTGCTAGCAGGGATGGAAGAACAATCCTCAGGTATACATTCTGGCTGTGGAAGCTGTAAAAGTAGTTGCTTGAAAATAAAGCTAATAACATATTAATAGAATAACCTGTGATGGCCAGAACAAGTAAACACAGCACATTTCAGTAGTGTCCCCTACATTGAAATATACAAAATACTATTGAGCATAGTTTCCTGAATAGATATGTGTTTAGATAGAAATCTGTTCCCCGGCAATGTGTAAGAATCGACTCAATTAGCCACAGTAACAAAGTTTATTTATTACCTGTAGGAGAAATTGTAGTATTCATTGTTAGTGCAGTAAGTTTACATTTACAGTGAAGTATCACAAAGTGACTAAAAAACACTGCTATTGGGTGAAATGAACTCCCTGAGGCACTACTCGAGGTATTCAACATAGACAATTTTTGTACCACCTGGGGAACAATAAACAGTTGTTGGATACGAGGATAATGTCCAGATAGAGGAGGAGACTAATGCTAATGAGTATTCAAATTTACATATGATAACAATGACATTTACAATAAGATACAAAAGTTGAAAACTAGAAAAGCGGCTAGGATTGATAAGATTTCTGGGGATATACTAAAGACAATGGGATGGGATAGAGTACCATATCTGAAGTACTTATTTGATTATTGTTTGCTTGAAGGAGCTATACCAAATGAATGGACAGTTGCTATAGTAGCCCCTGTGTATAAAGGAAAGGGTGATAGACATAAAGCTGAAAATTACAGGCCAGTAAGTTTGACATGCGTTGTATGTATGCTATGGGAAGACATTATTTCTGATTATATTAGACATGTTTGTGAAATTAATAACTGGTTCGATAGAAGGCAGTTCGGTTTAGGAAAGATTATTCTACTGAAGCTCAACTTGAAGGATTCCAGCAAGATATAGCAGATATCTTGGATTCAGAAGGTCATATGGACTGTATTGTGATTGACCTGTCTAAAGCATTTGATAGGGTGGATCATGGGAGACTACTGGCAAAAATGAGTGCAATTGGACTAGACAACAGAATGGCTGAATTGGTTGCTATATTTCTAGAAAATAGATCTCAGAGAAGCTTTACCTGACCCTGTAATAATTAAGAGGAGAATTCCTCAATTCGGTGTTATTGGACCTTAATGTTTTCTTGTATATAAATGATATGAGTAAACAAGTGGAATCAGAGGTAAGGCTTTTTGTGGATGATGTTGTTCTGTATAAATAAATAAGTTACAAGATTGTGAGCAACTGCAAAGTGACGTCGATAATGTTGTGAAATGGACAGCAGGCAATGGTATGTTGATAAACAGGGTTAAAAGTCAGGTTGTAAGTTTCACAAATAGGAACGGTCCTCTCAGTTGTAATTACTGCATTGATGGGGTGAAAGTTCCTTTTAGGGATCATTGTAAGTATCTAGGTGTTAATGTAGGGAAAGATCTTCATTGGGGTAATCACATAAATGCGGTTGTAAATAAAGGGTACAGATCTCTGCACATGGTTATGAGGGTGTTTAGGGGTTGTAGTAAGGATATAAAGAAGAGGGCATATAATTCTCTGGTAAGACCCCAACTAGAGTATGGTTCCAGTGTATGGGACCCTCACCAGCATTATCTGATTCATGGAATGAAAATCCACAGGAAAGCAGCTCATCGATTTGTTCTGGTTGATTTCCGGCAAAATAGTAGCGTTACAAAAATGTTGCAAAGTTTGGGCTGGGAAGAATTGGGAGAAAGAAGACGAGCTGCTCGGCTAAGTGGTATGTCACTTAGTTTACAAAAGGAGTATATTTATTACCCCACATATGCAATACGATTAATACTATTGTAACGTGTTGGCGGGGTAACTAAGTAAATAAATGCATACAGCACCTGGTAGCAACCTATTTCTAAGATTTATTAACTAAGCACTGTAATTACAGATTTACACACACACAGACGATAGCCGAGCTTACAAGTTACACAAGTACACTTACGGTTCGCGCGCTCTCTCTCTTAGTTTGTCTTAGGTTCCATCTACAATGACACACACACACGCACAGAGTCATCGATTATTTACAGTACACTCTCTCAGCCACTCAGTCACACTCGTTAGCGCTGTCACGGTCGTCAGCCTCGCAGGTCGGGATAGTATCCGCTGTTCACTCAACCCGTTGAACTCCGCAGTTTTCACACGTCGTCTCCTAGTGTTCCCTTCTTCGCCGCTCCAGAACACTCCAGGTTCTCCTCCAGCAGCCAGTATCAAGGGACGCACACACACACGATATCAGGAAGACAGGAACGAGTCGTCGGCTCCGACAGACAGATACTCGATCAGGCTGCACTCTGTCAGGCTATCACTGACTGCTCTCCAGCGAACTCAATCTCGCTCCCACTCACTCACTAACTAACTGTCACTCTCCAATTCTCATTGACTAGCTCTCACTGACTAACTGACTGTAGGCAAGTAACTGCTCTTTTATACCTGCGCCAGCCCTTCTGGAATAGTCCGGATGTTCGATGGATCGAGGAACCTCGCGAAATAGAAGACTCCAGATTAATCTTCCAGTCGTTTCCGTAGTTCGCTGCGGCGCGACCACGGATAGAAGTGAGATGGGCCGACCCAGCGCTGGAGTTTTGCTCGCGGATTGGCGCGCTCGAGCGTAAAGGGGTGGGGCGATGGGTGACGCCCCGGGGCGTAGCGAGTTAGTATGGCGGCCTCTACAACCATTACATTGCCCCCTCCACGTTTCGCTGCAATACAGTTTGTTCGGTTGGCCACCACCTTCCCATGGGGGATCCGCTGGGTCCGGTCGACGGTGTCCTCGTTCCCGTTGGTAACGATCAGCAAGTCCTCGCGTGGCAGCCGGATCTTGGGTGGTTTTCTTTTCGTCCACATCCGCGTCTATTTTCAGGGCTCGAGCGCCTTCGTAGTTCTCTAGTGCGATGCTGGGGACTGGTTTGCTCGTCCCAGATTTAGGCCTGCTGGATTTCCTCTTCTTCCGGGGTGCGGAATTTGGTGTTCGTACCGACACGCAGCTTCGTGCCGGAACAAGTGTCCTATTCAGGTGGCATCCTCGTTCGTTGGTCATCGGTTCGTCTTCCATTGCTGCTCCCTCTCCTAGTAGGGGTTCCTCCAGCCGTGCCGTTGCAGTCGCTGCCGCTGTCTCGTGAGTCATCATCAGAGCCTCTTCCTAGTTCTGTTTCCTGCCGATCGTCCTCCCTGGACGGATCTCAGCGCCACGTAGTTTCTCACAGGCGTCAGCCGCCTCGAGCTTGGTGTCACCTCGCGATAACTCTTCCACAGTCACGTCGCCTAGTCGCTCGATCTCGGCGTCGATTATCCGGGGCGTTATATCTGTGCGCTGAGTCCTCTCCTGCGACTGGACTCGGTAGGTGGCTCTCTGTTGGTGGACCCCGCAGCGTCCGTCGAGCAATCCCATAACCTCCTACTAGGTCGAACTTGGCTGGGGGCTG
The DNA here is from genome assembly GCF_040414725.1 of Anabrus simplex. NCBI lineage: Eukaryota > Metazoa > Arthropoda > Insecta > Orthoptera > Tettigoniidae > Anabrus > Anabrus simplex. The sequence goes on along the minus strand of NC_090279.1, from coordinate 129,486,233 downwards.
CGTTGTACACGTGGCCCGGCGATCGGATATTCGGCACTCTTCTTGGACGTCCGGTCTTGAACTGGGTCCGGCATGTTCTCTTGGAAGTAATCCGGTCGTCCCGTAGGTTTTCCAACTTCACGATGCTGGAGCCGCCGTCGCTGCTAGCAGGATTCATTCGCGTCTCCACAGCCATCGTTTCCGCACGCAGGGCACTCACTTCCACCTCTGGGCCTCGAACTCCGGACTCCACAACCGCGAGCATCTCTTCGGATCCCTTTTCGTCCAGTTCGTTGCCATCCCGCACATCGTCAACGTCGGCCTCGGTTTCGAGAGAGCACACTTCGTCCTCACTTTTCCGTTCACTCAAATCGGTTTTCAGCTGGTCCGGGTTTGACCCCCGCTCAGATCTCAGTTCACTACTGAGTTCGCCATAACCAGATAAAATTTTATTTTCAAGTTCACTAAACTTGCTTAGAAAAATCTGAAACTGTTCGGAATTCATTTCTGCCGGCTACAAAATAAGCTACCAGGTACTCGATTCTGACACCAGTTTTTACGTAAGAGTTTATCCACTAGTGTATCACACTAGTCCATTCCACTTCTGACGCCAGTTGTAACGTTTTGGCGGGGTAACTAAGTAAATAAATGCGTACAGCACCTGGTAGCAACCTATTTCTAAGATTTATTAACTAAGCACTATAATTACAGATTTACACACACACAGACGATAGCCGAGCTTACAAGTTACACAAGTACACTTACGGTTTGCGCGCTCTCTCTCTTAGTTTCTCTTAGGTTCCATCTACAATGACACACACACGCACAGATTCATCGATTATTTACAGTACACTCTCTCAGCCACTCAGTCACACTCGTAAGTGCTGTCACGGTCGTCAGCCTCGCACGTCGGGATAGTATCCGCTGTTCACTCAACCCGTTGAACTCCGCAGTCTTCACACGTCGTCTCCTAGTGTTCCCTTCTTCGCCGCTCCAGAACACTCCAGGTTCTCCTCCAGCAGCCAGTCTCAAGGGACACACATACACACACGATATCAGGAAGACAGGAACGAGTCGTCGGCTCCGACAGACAGATACTCGATCAGGCTGCACTCTGTCAGGCTATCACTGACTGCTCTCCAGCGAACTCAATCTCGCTCCCACTCACTCACTAACTAACTGTCACTCTCCAATTCTCACTGACTAGCTCTCACTGACTAACTGACTGTAGGCAAGTAACTGCTCTTTTATACCTGCGCCAGCCCTTCTGGAATAGTCCGGATGTTCGATGGATCGAGGAACCTCGCGAAATAGAAGACTCCAGATTAATCTTCCAGTCGTGTCCGTAGTTCGCTGCGGCGCGACCACGGATAGAAGTGAGAAGGGCTGGCCCAGCGCTTGAGTGTTGCTCGCGGATTGGCGCGCTCGAGCGTAAAGGGGTGGGGCGATGGGTGATGCCCCGGCCGTAGCGAGTTAGCATGGCGGACTCTACAACCATTACACTATGTTATGTGGTTAAATAAACATAGAAATTCATAATTTTAAGGTGACATGCTTCGCCTTCTTTTATTGGGCATCTTCAGCCTTATTTATTCTTAAAACAAACATTATTTAGAGGACATTGACATTTATGATTTATAAAAATTGAACTGTGTTTTCTTAAGGTTAAACAAACTAAGGAATAGTAGTTATAAAATATGATGTTGAGACATGGCATATACAACATATGTTAAAATCATCGTAAACAATTTTAAAATCTTTGCCCAAAAGAAAATCTGTTTCATATAAAATTCTAGAAACAACTCTAGTCTGGCACTGAAGTGGATCTTCTTCGTAAGAAAATTCGAGCATATGTTAGCTTGAGGCAGTTGCCAATACAAGTCTTCAATAGACTAGATTGGTTGAAACGTTGAGGTTGGATTTTGTATCCTTTTGTGAACAGTAGCCTAAGAATATTGGCCAGGAGGAAAGGCGAATGTTTTAAATTACCTTATTAAGTTCGTTGATCCATATATTATCGTAATATAACCAATGCAAAAAAAATGTTGATATGCTGGTTGATGCTGCTTTTGAGACGAGTATATCTGGTATTTGACAGGTATGTTTGTAATTCTCGTGAAAGTGTAGTCCCTCTAGAAGATGTAGAGAATCGTGGAAAAGGATGTGGTTATACTGTAATGAAACAAACAAAAAGAACTGCGTGTATGACGGTGTGTGTGTTTTAATTGTGTGTTAATATCCAAGAGTTATGTATTATGTAAAACGGGTACTTACTCATTCGCCGTAACTATGTATATCTTTGTGTATTAGCAGCGTTATTCTGTCTGGAGTTCCTACTCCTCGTGTTGTATCGATGTGGTAGAGGAGGATCGGAATGTTGAGGGGAAGGTAAAACACACACCGTGTTACACGTCTTTCTTCTTTGTTTCATTACAGTATATGCACATCCTTTTCCACGATGGTCTACATCTTCTAGAGGGAATACACTTTCAAGAGAAATTCAAACATACCTGTCAAATACCAGATATACTTGTTTCAAAAGCAGCTTCAACCAGCACAACAACATCTTTCCTTGCATTGGTTATATTACTATATATTACGATAATTTATGGATCAATCAACTCAATAAGATAATTTGAAACATTCGCCTCTTCTCCTGGTCAATATTCTTTAGCTCCTCTTCGCAAAAATAAACAAAATCCAGCCTCAACGTTTCAACCAGCTACTCAATTGAAGACTTGTATTGACAATTGCCTCAAGCTAACATATGCTCGAATTTTCTTACGAAGAGGATCCACTTCAGTTCCAGACAAGAGTTGTTTTTAGAATTTTATATGACACACAATTTGCTTTTGGACAAAGATTTTAAAATTGTTTACAATGATTTTAACATGTGCTGTATATGTCATGTCTCAACATCATACATTGTACCTACTATTCCTTAGTGTTTTTAACCTTAAGACATCACAGTTCAAATTTTGGAAAACATAAATATTATTGTCCTCTAAATAATGTTTGTTTTAAGATGAAATAAGGCTGATGATGCCAAATAAGGGAAGGGCGGAACATGTCCCCTTAAAATTTTGAACATCTATGTTTATTTAACCACATAACGTGGTATTAATTGTATTGAATTGACGGGGTAATAAATATACTCCTTTTGTAAACTAAGTGTGCTTGCTGTTTTCAATATGGAACCAAAATGAGAGTGATGGTTTGTAACAAGTGGTACGTTCGGAGCTGTTAGCGGGGAGATGGAATGGAACGACATTAGTAGACGAATAAGTTTGAGTGGCATCTTTAAAAGTAGGAAAGATCACAATATGAAGGTAAGGTTGGAATTCAAGAGTACAGACTGGGGCAAATATTCATTTATAGGAAGGGGAGTTAGGAATTGGAATAACTTACCAAGGGAGATGTTCAATAAATTTCCAGTTTCTTTGAAATCATTTAAGAAAAGATTAGTAAAACAACAGATAGGGAATCTGCCACCTGGGTGACTGCCCTAACTGCAGATCAGTATTGATTGATTGAAACTACTAAACATTTAAACCAATTGTTTGACATGGAACTCCCTACAAGGGGCGCTCTGGTAAACACCACTCGGTTGTGTCATTAGACGTGACATGCACAGAAAAATAAAGAAAGGACACTTAAGTAATTGTTGATGGCATTGCTCAATGCAATGAGCTGATAGGACAATTGTATAAATTTTTGTCTTCATATCAGTAGAATTTTCTTCATTTTCCATTTCCAGTCTTTTGCATTGAAATGTGAATCAAGTACCTCCTCAGTTTTTCTCTACCACTCCCTTCCTTCTTCGAATATTTTTTCTACATTTACTCCATTCTTCTCTGTACTCTCCTTTCCATATCCATTCACCCTTTTCTGGGCTTTCCCCGATGTCTTTCTCTGTAAATACTTACTTTGGTACTCTATCCTCTTCCATTCTCATCATGTGTCCATACCATTTTAGCTTATGGGACTCTATCTTGCCTTTCAGTTCAGGGAATCCAACCCTCTCCCTGATGTCTATGTTTCTGACCTTATCCATTCTTGCCCTCCCTATTATTTCTCTTAAGGAATTTCATCTTGGCCTCTTGCATTCTGCTTTCATCATGTTTTATTGTTGTCCATGTGCCTGATGCATATGTCAAAATTGTTTTATAATACATTGGGTGCAGAATTTTCTCATATATCTTTCGGACGTCCCAGGTACAGACTATACATCTCACACATTAGTAAAACTCATTGGCTTGTTCAATTCTCTTTCCAATTTCTTAATTGATTTTCCCATCTTCTGCAATTATTCTCCCCAAATACTTGAAGCTTTTTCCACAACTTCTAATGGTCTTCCATTTACTTCAATATTCCCACTTCCTTCTCTATTACCTCTCGACACCACTACTATCATACACTTTTCCATACTTATTTTCATTCCATATTCCTCTATCTCCTAATTCCATACAGTGTCTTGTTCTTGTGCTTCCATTTCATCTTCTCCGCATATTACTGTGTCATCTGCAGAGATGCCTTCTTGGTTCCCATTGTTTGTATACTTTTGTGGATTTCTTCCATGACTGTAGTGAAGATTGGAGGGGATAAAACACATCCTTTTTGAAGTCCTGTTTCTACTTTGAACCAGATAGTTTGTCCCATCGTAGTATTCATACTACTTACTCACTTGTCTTTCATGGCTTTTATAATTGGTCCTCCTCTCCCTGCCCTTTTTTTATCAATGCATCCGCGATCACGTGCCATGGTACACTAACACATGCCTTGTAAATATTGATAAATATCATCACAGAATCCAGCCTAAATTCCCATCTGTTCTCCATCACGTTCGTTAGGTTCACAGATTGAAAAACTTTAAAATTATGTTTACACTGAATATGGAGTACGACACCATATGGAAGTGAAACACGGATAATAACTGGTGCCGGAAACACAGAGTTGAATCCTTTGAATGGCCATGATATCAGAAGTTCTTGATTATCAGATTGATAGAAAATGTCTCAAATAAAGAAATAGTGAATCAGCTGGATGAGGGGAGAATGTTTTGAGAGAATTTGATCCTGAGAAGGAAAATTTTGATAGAACAAATTTCAAAGAGTTGTCATCTTGTTCAGTTAGTTTTGAAGCTAATTGAAAAGGATATAAATTGTAGGAAGGGAGTCTCCGTGGCTCAGACGGCAGCGCGTCGGCCTCTCACCGCTGGATACCGTGGTTCAAATCCCGGTCACTCCATGTGAGATTTGTGCCGGACAAATCGGAGGCGGGACAGGTTTTTCTCCGGGTACTCCGGTTTTCCCTGTCATCTTTCATTCCTGCAACACACTCCATTCTCATTTCATAGCAACTATCAGTCATTAATAAATCACTTTGGGAGTGGCGACCCTATCATACTAATAGCCTTTATCTTCTTCATTCATTCCATCCCTGACCTGGTCAATGACCGGAAAACAAGTTATAGGTTTCCATAAATTGTAGGAAGATTTCAAGATATGGACCCAGGTGATCAGAGTGATATGCAAACGGAATAGTCACTGAATTTTCAAGAAGTTTTGTGCATTTTGATCACAAGCGATGCGCATTGGATTTTTAATAAGAAAGGTCATCTTGTTGCGGTTTCAGTTCCATATAAAACTGTATGATATATGGTGTCATATAATACTAGGGGTCCTTTGACTATGATCTTGATATTGACAGATATGTTAACTTATATATCCTATTTAAGTGATCACTGTTTTAGAAGTCATGTAAAACTAGACGCCTTTAGCTATGATCGAAGTATCAGTCATAGAAAACTTGAGGTCCTTAGCTATGATCACAATATCAACAGGCATATCAAATTTTGAATTCTTCATTATGATCATAATATGATGATCATGTAAAATTACAAGCTTGTTGCTTAGTCTGTTGACAAACAACATAAGTAGCAATGACATCAACAAGGTAATACATTTTTCTGGCTTATGTTTCAGTGTAAGGTCATTGGAAGTAATCAACGATCCCAGTACCTTCTACTTCAGTTGCAGTACGAAATGGACCTGGAAATAAAGATCAAAGAGGAACCAGCCGGGCTTGAAGGAACAACAAATGCATCACTTGTAAGTCTCATTCCAGATAACATTATAGAAACTTACTCTTAGCAGTTCAATAAGTTCAATACTATGTGCTTCCCCAGTTGTTGCGGCTTTTGTGTTGGTACTCGTCTGCCGCATTTCATTTTGTAACAGTTGGCAATGTGCTGCTGCGTTTTTGTTTTATACACAGACACTGAACATGGCGACCGGCAGCAGTACACGTGTTTTGGTGTACCTCCGAATTTGTTGTACATAATGTGTAAATATGCAGTGTTTTATTCATGTGTAATAAATGTTTGAATCACCTTGTGAGTGATGTGTTTGTGTCTGCTCGTTTGGGGCAGTCTGGTCCTCCATTTGACTTGTTTCAAAATTGTATTTGTGCGCCTATGGAACTGAACTTTGTTATGTGCGGTCGATATGTTGTTTCGTCGTTCGCAACATAAAATTTTGGTCCTTCCGGGCCGCGATGAGAGTCATTGTGAACTTTGAACATTGTGCTAGTCACCTAAAAATTGTTATCGTCATGAATTGCTGCCTGCAATCGCCGTTTGAACATAGCAACGAGCTTGGTGCGAAAAGCATCGTGAACAGTTATTGTATAAAAGCACCAGGATATCGTGCTTAATACTAATTACTGCGAATGTTTGAATTCGTCATATTGAGATTTCAACGAAGTCTACATTGTTTTGGAACTGCTTTGATATCGCACGTTAACAATCTGTGGAAGTTACCACGTGCTATTTATTCCATTTGTTCTTGTGAGCTGTTTACGCCAGCCTTTATCTGATACCCTGATGTTCGAGATGTTAAATGCTACTTGGAATTTGGACTCCAGTGAACATTACATCGCAGACGTCATCCTTTGGACTTTCCAGTCACTTTGGGCATGTGATTCCAGCCAAGGAGTGTTTCCAGTGGTAGTGATGATTGATGATACAGCACCGCCATGTACTGTAAGTCTGTTCCATTTGTCTTTATTGTTCCTATCTTGACTAGGGTAGACATCCTGCCTGATATCCTAACCCTACTGCTAGCACTTTCCGTGTATAGAATAACAGATTTGTCTTGACTTCTCATGGGCATTATACGATTTCGTGCTAATAATTTGTTGGGCTGCTTTGTGTATTTCGCATATTTTAGAACGTACGTGGTTTATTATACGTTATTTCATGCTTTTGTTCATTTACCTACATTGTTGGTTCCATTCATTGACTGTCACTCATTCTAACAATGCAAAATGAATGCAGTGCACTGAATATAGAGCTTATTGTTTGTATAGTCACCATAGTTGTAAGATTGATTTATATTATTATCTTGTCAATAATTGATTACCTGAACTATTCATCATGGTGTTTGAATCCGAAGCAAAGGCTGTTCAAAAACGTGGTCTACTTAAAAGGTCATTAACTCACCTTGAAAATTACTTAAAGCAAGATAACATCAACCATCACGAACTAATTTCCAGGCAAAATAGGCTGCCAGAAATTTGGAAGGAATTCAGCATTGTTAGGGAGTATCTAGAATGTGAATTAGACTCAAAATCTAGCGAAACTCCCTTTGGGGAGCATGATGAATTTGAAAACAGATATCATGCAATAGTTGCTAGGATTCAAGAATTGCTTTGCTCATTTGAGAGACCCACAAGTCCAAGCAATGCATCCATTATTTCTGATAACTCTACTCGGTCCAACTGTAGCTTGAAGCTCCCGCCCATTGAATTGCCTGTTTTTAAAGGAGATTTGACAAAATACTTGAGTTTCAGGAACACCTTTCAAAGCTTAGTTATCAACAATACCCGCATTGACAATGTGCAAAGACTACACTACCTATTGTCGTCTCTTCAAGGCGAACCCAGGGATTTGTTAGATAACCTATCCATATGTGCTGATAATTTCACTGTTGCTTGGAATTTAATTGATGAAAGGTACATTAACAAACGCTTGATTGTTTCACAGCATGTAAAACATTTGCTCAATCTCCATAATTGTACTAGTGGATCTTCCGTTGAATATCGCAAATTGATAAACCAAGTAAAATCTAATCTTAGTGCTGTTGACAATTTAGAGGGTCAGGTTCCACTACATGAAATTTTGCTACAGGAATTGATTCTAAGTAAGATCAAGTCCAACCATAGAAGTGAATGGGAAAACAAATTTGCCTCTACTGATATTCCCACACTAAATAATTTGATTGATTTCTTGGAAAGAAAATGTCAAACACTAGAGCTAACAGAATGCAAGAAACCTGTTATTGAGCAAAAACGAGACTTAAAATCCAACCTAAAAGCCCTTCACATTGCCAACAATAGCACTTCCTTGAATTGTAGGTTTTGCAAACTTGATAATCACAGCATTTCTGATTGTAGAAAGTTCAAACAAGCAAACATTGATCATCGTCGCAAGTTTGTGAGGGAAAATAGACTTTGTTATCTTTGTTTTTCTGCTTCTCATGTTTCTAAACATTGTAAGCAAAACAAATGCTCAAAGTGTAATGGGCCCCACAACTTATTGGTTCACAAGGAACAAACAAGTCCCAATAATAACAATAATAATATGAATGCTACAAGTTCTGCAATTGTTTCACCCACTGCCATGAAGGTTGTTTCAGGACTAGGTTCTAATGTTTTGCTGAGCACAGCGTGTGTAGGAATAAAAAATAGCTCAGGAGAGATTATACTAGTTAAAGCTTTGTTAGACTCTGCGAGTCAATTATCCTTTGTGACTTCTGATCTTGTCAAGAAGCTTGGTATCCGTACTAGGTCTTGTCGTCTACCTATTGTTGGTATAGGCAATTCGAATGTGTCTCCTGTCAGTTCCACATGTAACCTTGTTTTATTCTCAAATGTATATGATTATACATTGAAGTTGAACTGTGCAGTCGTGAACACAATCACAAGTCCACTCCCTGCGCAGGAAATTGATTGTTCCAATTGGGTTATTCCTCATGATATTATTTTGAGTGATAGGACATTTAATCAGCCCTCTACTATTGATATTTTGCTAGGTGCTGATGTCTACTATGAAATTGTGTCTTCTAATATTTTGCATAAGAAGGGTTATCCCGCCTTATTAGATACCGAATTTGGTTGGGTGCTGTCAGGCACTTTCCCTGAGTCGTGCATTAAGAATAATGCCAAGGCTCGCCGTGCTAATCTTGTAAAACTTGATTCTATTGACACTAAACTCCAAAGGTTTTGGGAGCTTGAAGAACTTCATCAACCAGTTCTTACTCCTGAGGAAAGGGCTTGTGAAGAACACTTTGTGAATAGTGTTCAAAGAGATGATTCTGGTAGGTTTGTTGTCAAACTTCCCATTCGTGCTGAAGTGCCACCTGTAGCTGAGTCTAAGCATAATGCTGTTAGAAGGCTCAAACAGATGGAAAATAAATTTGCTAAGTTTCCAGACTTGAAAAGGAAGTATGTAGATTTCATGCGTGAATACAGTGAAATGGGTCACATGGAAATTGCACCTCCAGAGACCTCTAACTCTGTATGCCTTTACTTGCCCCATCATTGTGTGTTCAAGGATTCTAGCACTACAACCAAGTTGAGAGTTGTTTTTGATGGAAGTTGTGAATCATCAAATGGGATAGCATTGAATTCTATGTTAATGGTTGGTCCTACTATTCAGCCTGACTTGCTGTCCATTGTTTTGAGGTTCAGAACCTATTTTGTTGCTCTTACGGCTGACATTGCTAAGATGTATAGATGTGTGCTAATTCATCCTGACCACAGAAATCTTCAGAAAATTGTTTGGCGTGAATCTACTGATGAAGAAATCAAGGACTACCGTCTTACTACTGTGACATACGGTACAAGTTCCGCCCCTTTTCTTGCCACAAGATGTCTTGTTCAACTTGCTGATGAACACAAGGAATCTGACCCCCACTGCATCAGAGATAATTCGCTCTTGTTTTTATGTTGACGACCTGCTGACAGGTACTAGTTCAGTTGAAGAAGCTAAGGAGCTTCAATCAGAAATTTCTTCTGTGCTTGATAGTGCACATTTTCATCTTAGAAAGTGGACATCAAATTGTCCAGAAGCTCTTGCCAATGTCCCTGTAGAGGATAGAGAAATGTTGTCACCTTGTAACCTCACTAAGGATGAAGCTATTAAAACATTAGGTATCGTGTGGCATCCTGAATGTGATGAGTTTCAGTTTCAAATAAATTTGAAGAAAGCACCTAAGAAAGTCACTAAGAGAAGCATTCTCACTATCATTGCTTCCATATTTGATCCCCTTGGATTGTTAGGATGTGTCGTAGTTAAGTGTAAACTTATCCTGCAGTCTCTTTGGCAGTTGATAATTGATTGGGATGATGCGTTAGAACCTTCATCTGAAATTATTGAAATCTGGAATGCTATCTACAGTGAGCTCCCCTTGCTTAACTACCTCAGAGTGCAAAGAAATGTAATGCCGTTTGCTAAGAATAAGGTTATTGAAATCCATGGCTTTTCTGACGCTTCAGAAGCTGCTTATGGTGCTTGTGTGTATATTAGGACAGTATCTGATAATGATGAGGTATCAGTGATCCTGTTGACTTCTAAATCGAGAGTTGCTCCATTAAAACAGCAATCTATTGCCCGTTTAGAGCTTTGTGCTGCTCTATTGCTTTCTCGCCTAATGAGTAAGGTCACTGAATCGCTGAAATTGCACATTCCTTTCTTCACATACTGCTGGACTGACAGCACGATAGTTCTGTGTTGGTTACAGAAACCCGCCAATTGTTGGAAAACCTTTGTCGCTAATAGAGTTGCTGAAATTCAATCCCTCACTTCAGTCTCAGATTGGAGACACGGACCCACCCACAGCAATCCAGCTGACCACTTGTCTCGAGGTGTTTTACCCTCACAAATGTTTTCTCTTGATGTATGGTGGCATGGTCCCTCCTGGTTGCACGAATTGTTCCCAGTGTACCCTGATTTTGTTGCCAGTAATACTCCATCTGCTGTGAATGCAGAATCGAAATCCTCTTTGAGAGTCTTGCTAGTTAATATGCACCCACTTGAGTTAGAGAAGTTTTCGTCCTTTCTCAAACTTAAGCGAGTTTATAGCTATGTTCTGAGATTTATTACCAATGTTCGCTCCACTAAGGTTGCTCGTGTCATTGGCCCACTAACCCCTGAAGAATTGAGGATTAGTGAAATGAAAATAATAAGTCTAATGCAAGCTAGTGAGTATGGAAAGGAACTTCATGACTTAAGGTCTAATAATGTAGTTGCCTCTTCGAGCTCATTGAAAACTTTGAATCCATTCCTCGATGATTACGGGTTGTTGAGAGTCAGTGGTCGACTCATGAATTCTCAGTTGGAATACAATGAAAAACACCCCATCATTCTTCCTCCAAAACACTTTGTCACTAAATTGATTGTTAAGTATGAACATGAGATGCTATTGCATTCCGGCCCTCAGGCTGTATTGTATTCCTTGCGTAACAGATTTTGGATTCCACGTGGGAAGACAGTTGTTCGTGGTGTGATCCATTCATGTTACAAGTGCTTCAGGAGCAAACCTCCACTCACGACTCACATAATGGGTCAGTTACCCTCGTATAGAGTTGAACCATCATTACCCTTTGTTAAGGTTGGTCTTGATTATGGTGGCCCAGTCATCATAAAAGGTGATAACCCGAGAAGTAAGATAAAGTTTAAAGCGTACATTGCTCTCTTTGTTTGTCTTGTCACTAAGGCAATACATCGTGAAACGGTGAAGAGTCTAACGACTCAGGATTTCCTCGCCGCATTTAGAAGATTCACGGCGCGTAGAGGATTTCCAAATCTCATCTTGAGTGATAATGGCACAAATTTTGTTGGAGCCAATAATGAGTTATTAAGATTTATTAAGGATAGCTCTACTGAAATAGAAGAATATTCATCTAATTTGAATGTGAATTGGAAGTTTATTCCACCCTCCAGTCCTCATTTTGGTAGGCTTTGGGAAGCTGGAATAAAGTCTACAAAATCACTTTTAAAGCGGACCCTAGGAAAATGCATTCTTAATTTTGAAGAGCTGAGTACTCTTTTATATCAAATTGAGTCTGTGTTGAACTCGAGACCTCTCTGTTCAATGACTGACGACCCCAATGATCAATGCTATTTGACACCTGGACATTTTCTAGTAGGGAGACGATTGACCTCTATCCCCTCTCCAGACATATCCAACAGCTCCCGCTCCTGTCTAACTAAATGGAATTTGGTGCAACAGCTGTATCATGATTTTTGGCAGAGGTGGTCAAAAGAATACATACAATCACTTCAACAAAGACGTAAATGGTCTTCTGTAGGAAAGTGGACTCCAACTGTGGGAGATTTAGTGCTTCTAAGGGAGGATAACCTTCCTCCTCTGGTTTGGAAGACTGGTATGATCCAGGAGCTCCATTCTGGTTGTGACAATATTACTCGTGTGGTCAGTGTAAAGACTAAAACTGGTCTTTTGCGCCGTGCCATAGTGAAATTGTGTCCATTGCCCAAGGATGTTGTATAGTGTATATTTGTATATGTTGTATTTGAGTTTTATTTTTTTTATTCATTTGTCTGTGATGAACATAAACACTTGACTTTGATTTTGAGTGTTGAGATCCCTCAAAGGGGGGAGTATGTTGCGGCTTTTGTGTTGGTACACGTCTGCCGCATTTCATTTTGTAACAGTTGGCAATGTGCTGCTGCGTTTTTGTTTTATACACAGACACTGAACATGGCGACCGGCAGCAGTACACGTGTTTTGGTGTACCTCCGAATTTGTTGTACATAATGTGTAAATATGCAGTGTTTTATTCATGTGTAATAAATGTTTGAATCACCTTGTGAGTGATGTGTTTGTGTCTGCTCGTTTGGGGCAGTCTGGTCCTCCATTTGACTTGTTTCAAAATTGTATTTGTGCACCTATGGAACTGAACTTTGTTATGTGTGGACGATATGTTGTTTCGTCGTTCGCAACACCAATATTAACACCAGCAGTCACCATTTGCTGCATGGACATCTAAGTGTAGTTTGACTCTGTTTTGTTTCTCTGTCTTGGAATACACCACAACATGCTACACAAAGCTGCCAACTCTTAGGAACTTAAGGTTGTGGTTGGATTAGTCTGTACTTTTTACTGTCAGTATCTAAATAACTTTCCTGTAGGGAATGCACCTCTTCTATTTTCCCCCTCCGATTACAATAGAGGATGGTTGGCCCATTGTATTGATTTTAAAACTAATATTCTCCAACAGTACTGCACCACCATTAGCACCACATGTTAAAAATGATTACTCCTACCATAATTAGTGTAGAAGAAGTTAAATCACAAATCATTCGTTAGTGTTTTTGAGACGATAAGCCAGTCTGCTAAACAAAAAGTCAACACAGGTGTGATTATTCTGGGTTACCCTCACATCCACAATGTGCTGGAAGATATTATGTGTGTTGAAGAAAGAGCAGATTTGCCTATGACATGTGAGGGATAAAATAGCTCAAAATCTGAATATACTTATCTCAAAATAAGTATTTTTCTCAGGCATTGAATTCATTCAAAAAGGCTGAGTAGTGATTAGCTCATTTTATTCCTCAAATGCAGGTCAGCCTATGTTATATAGAGAACCATGTCTAAGGGCTCTAGAATGCAGGATTTCTGAGAATAATTTCTTAAGGCTCTTAAGGCACATTAAACAGAGTTTTTCTTTCCTCTTTTTCATTATTTCCCTGTCCTTTTTGTTCATCCTTTTCATCCATTCCTTAGTTCAGCTACTGTTCTCTTCTATATTGAATGCGTTAAGTTGGTATATTGTAGAACTTGATACTTTAATTCACTTTTAGAAGTAGGTTAACTTATATTAAAACATGAGCTTTTATTCACAGTCCCTTCCCCCCCTATACTGTTGACAAGGTTTTATGAATCCAAGTGAAAAATTTAAATGTTTTGTCGTAGATCATAAGGGATCTTCTGAAACTGCAGATATACATGCCAACACTGCTGATTCTCCACTGACTGTGTTCTCATCCCCTCAGCTCCTCACAGAACACTACATAACATGCTTATAGTAGTAAAATATTTCATTTCTAGTTGCTTTTCCTTTGGGCTACATCACATATTTTGCTGGTATATGACTGTGATAAGTCTGCTTCATTCATGTTTATTTTTTTTTTTTCATTTTAAACTTGGAAGCATTGATATATGCTGTTTGAAACAGAACTGCTTTAATGGTTTATGTAGCCCCCGTGATCTCAGCAAAACCAAAGTAGAGAATATTATTCCATTATTTCAAGGTATTTTAATCTGTCTATAAACAAACTGTATGCTGAGAACAAAAAATTATTTAGAACAGTTGTAACGCTTCTAATTGGTTCACACAACTTTTATGATTTGATTGATATGATTGTACATATGAAAACAGTTCATACAATTTAGTGTTTATGCCTATCGCTGCTTCCTTCCAAATTCTGTGTGAGATGGCCCCAATTCCATCCCTGGTATTATATCTTCTGATATGGCTAGAAAATATTTTGCATTTTATATTTTGTTCTCCATCTCATCCTTTCTCTGACATAAGGAGTGGGCAAGAATAGTAACACTATTCTCAGTACAGCCTTTGGTTATAACAGTTCTTTGCTGGTAGAAATCATCCTTAAACATCAGTGAAATTCTGAAAGTAACTGTAATACTGGAAATCAATGAATTAACATGCTCATTTGTTAGTGACAGTATTTGTAGATGTGTGTCATGAGCATACCTAATATATCTTATTTTCCACAGGAAAATTTTGAACACGTATCAGAAGTGATAGCTCTGAAAGAAGAAGTTAAATCAGAGTTAACAGAGCCAGGGTCATCGCAGGAAAACTCTCGTGAGGTAATGTACATAATTTGATAAGCCATCATCAGGAAATGGAACTGGGTAGAAAATTGCTCAACAGATACCAGGGTTTGATCCTTCATTTCAGGGTACATGAGTGATAGTCCTACAGAAAATATACTTTTTTATCAGATTGACTGTTTACTCACCTAGTTTTCACTTTTCCTTCAAGTTGTTCCACAATCTTGCGTTATGATTTGTGCAGCAGTTAGGATTATTCCAAAGACCTCTGTTCTATGTTATTTGGGATCTGGTATCATTCCTACTAATACTTTTGAATTTGTAAATAGTTTTGAACACAAAGTAGCTAAAAGACACATTGTTTTGTTACTGTTACAGGATATTTTACTAGTTGTTTCCAAATGAAACACCTTTGTTATCTTATTGATTATATTAATTATTGATTTCTAGATAATGCAGTAATTTGTTCATACAAGTTGTAGGTCATATGCTTGTTTACTGTCAGCATTCACTTGTATACCACACACATTGCAGCCATCTCTTGGGAAGTGAATAATATTCTTATTCTTCCTAATGTGGTCTGTGGTGTTACTAGTCCATTTTGACTTATAATATTTGTACCAGGAGGTACACCTCAACCCCGCACATTTAATAGAAGTGCCTTAAGGAACACTATCTATTGAACAAAACTTGAAACTGCTAATGCATAAAGTAGTAATCAGAAGATGTCACTACTGAATAACTGAGTAATATTTTATTTTAAAGTTACTTAAATTTACTGGATTTCTTTGTTTTGTTTTGGTGTACATCTAGAAGTTTGAACTTTTCTCCATAGATGTCCGTACAAAAAACTGAAGTCATGCACTCTGGTGCAAGGTGTAATAATTAATGATTTATAGAAGTCTTGTGTTTATAAGTTTTCTCATCTAAATTGACTTTCATGTATTTTGATAGTTCATGGTTTGCAACACTTCCTTCTCATCCTGCCAGCTTTGGAGTCTGGCCAATCACAAATTTTCTGTATTTATTTTTTGGCCAATAATAAGCTTCTTGTATCTACTTGAGTATCCAATAAATTGAGAGGGTGTGGTCGGATTTAGTCCGATGCCTTCTCGAACCCTCCCCTCGGGTATAAATGCCGCGGCTTTTTCTAGTTAATATAGATGTTGATTCCCAAAAGGAATCTGAAATTTTTTGTTCCGAATGAGTAAATTTATAATACCAATATATATGGTCCGTTAATGGACATTATAAATTTTCCAGCTAACTCATTCTTGGTTGCCAGCGTTTCGCCCCCGTGTGCCAGGCTGGGCTCATCAGTTGGTACCTAGCACGCCTACCAATACGCTGGCCAGTGCATACCGTGGAGGCCACTGCGTAGGCTAATTATAGCCACCGGCAGTGCCAATGCACTATGAGAGACTTTGTCTCATTACCAAAATGAATGCCTGCTTGGCCATCAGATGATATAGATGTTGATTCCCAAAAGGAATCTGAAATTTTTTGTTCCGAATGAGTAAATTTATAATACCAATATATATGGTCCGTTATTGGACATTATAAATTTTCCAGCTAACTCATTCTTGGTTGCCAGCGTTTCGCCCCCGTGTGCCAGGCTGGGCTCATCAGTTGGTACCTAGCACGCCTACCAATACGCTGGCCAGTGCATACCGTGGAGGCCACTGCGTAGGCTAATTATAGCCACCGGCAGTGCCAATGCACTATGAGAGACTTTGTCTCATTACCAAAATGAATGCCTGCTTGGCCATCAGATGATATAGATGTTGATTCCCAAAAGGAATCTGAAATTTTTTGTTCCGAATGAGTAAATTTATAATACCAATATATATGGTCCGTTATTGGACATTATAAATTTTCCAGCTAACTCATTCTTGGTTGCCAGCGTTTCGCCCCCGTGTGCCAGGCTGGGCTCATCAGTTGGTACCTAGCACGCCTACCAATACGCTGGCCAGTGCATACCGTGGAGGCCACTGCGTAGGCTAATTATAGCCACCGGCAGTGCCAATGCACTATGAGAGACTTTGTCTCATTACCAAAATGAATGCCTGCTTGGCCATCAGATGATATAGATGTTGATTCCCAAAAGGAATCTGAAATTTTTTGTTCCGAATGAGTAAATTTATAATAGCTGGAAAATTTATAATGTCCAATAACGGACCATATATATTGGTATTATAAATTTACTCATTCGGAACAAAAAATTTCAGATTCCTTTTGGGAATCAACATCTATATCATCTGATGGCCAAGCAGGCATTCATTTTGGTAATGAGACAAAGTCTCTCATAGTGCATTGGCACTGCCGGTGGCTATAATTAGCCTACGCAGTGGCCTCCACGGTATGCACTGGCCAGCGTATTGGTAGGCGTGCTAGGTACCAACTGATGAGCCCAGCCTGGCACACGGGGGCGAAACGCTGGCAACCAAGAATGAGTTAGCTGGAAAATTTATAATGTCCAATAACGGACCATATATATTGGTATTATAAATTTACTCATTCGGAACAAAAAATTTCAGATTCCTTTTGGGAATCAACATCTATATCATCTGATGGCCAAGCAGGCATTCATTTTGGTAATGAGACAAAGTCTCTCATAGTGCATTGGCACTGCCGGTGGCTATAATTAGCCTACGCAGTGGCCTCCACGGTATGCACTGGCCAGCGTATTGGTAGGCGTGCTAGGTACCAACTGATGAGCCTAGCCTGGCACACGGGGGCGAAACGCTGGCAACCAAGAATGAGTTAGCTGGAAAATTTATAATGTCCAATAACGGACCATATATATTGGTATTATAAATTTACTCATTCGGAACAAAAAATTTCAGATTCCTTTTGGGAATCAACATCTATATCATCTGATGGCCAAGCAGGCATTCATTTTGGTAATGAGACAAAGTCTCTCATAGTGCATTGGCACTGCCGGTGGCTATAATTAGCCTACGCAGTGGCCTCCACGGTATGCACTGGCCAGCGTATTGGTAGGCGTGCTAGGTACCAACTGATGAGCCCAGCCTGGCACACGGGGGCGAAACGCTGGCAACCAAGAATGAGTTAGCTGGAAAATTTATAATGTCCAATAACGGACCATATATATTGGTATTATTTTTCTAGTTACCTCGTCTAAACTCGTCAAATATCTGAGTGTGTGTGTTAATAGAGGAGGCGGTGTGCCTAATTGTTCGGCAGGAAGTACATCAGCCCAGGTAAAAGCCACCAGTTTTCTATCTCTGTATCTATCTCCGCAAACTCACCCGAGGGGTAGGTTCTTATATTTAACTATGTAACCATCTGTTTACTATAACGTAAACTTTCTTTCTGCTAATGTAATATTTCATACAGACTTAAACTGTAAATCTGTGAATAGAGAATTCTTTACCATCTCGAATTCCCCTTCAATTTATCTTGAGGTGACTACGATTTTGTAATTTTTTTTCCTCCTGTAAATCACTCATTAACTTCTTTTTCGAGTCACCTCAGTAGTGTGGGATTCCCTAGCCTCTGCATCATCGGGCCACAAGCCCAAGTAGGGTATTAAATCTTGGTTTTAAAGGAGCGCAAGTGTACGGCTCCATACATTTTGAGTTTGGGCCAGTATTTTATCCTGTTCTTCTTTTCCACAAAGGCCCAGTAGTATGGGTAATAGATACCCCTGTGTAAAGGAATTATAAATTGTACATTGTGCCTTAAGAGGCAAGAAATTGTAAGGTTTGAGCATAGCCTCCTTGGTTGAATTTAAAGAGCATGTAAACTCTTTCGTGATATTGGTGTAATATTGAGGGGGCCTTCTTAAGGCTGTACGTGTAACCTTTGGAGCAAGGTGCTCTTGAACTGTGTCTTGGGAGATATCTCTCGTTATCTAAACAAACACAACATTTGTGAAGTTGTAAACTTGTAAATTGGAGCTGGAAGCTCAAAACTTGTAATTTCCAACCCTTGCGTTTCTATTTTTGTTTGCTATTTTGTATCTGACATTTTGTTCCTTCACCTAGTGAAAATTTTTGTTAAGTTTGAGATCTGAAAAGAAATATAACCTTTATTATAATGTTTAAATTAATCTTTGATATCGTAGATAGACCCATTCAAAGCCGACACCTTTTTTCACCTCTCTGCGTTCCACAGATAATCCCGGAACAATATTACTTCAACATGCAAGGAATAGATAAGCGATTCAAGAGTTATCTTGCCTTTATGTTTCGTAGTTCGTAAGGGATAGTGTTTGTGAATAGGGCTAATAAGTTCACCGTTACTCACCTGAACTTTCGTTACGTGAATGAATTCGTCATTACCAGGATCTGTTGATTGTTGATTCCCATAGGGAACCTCAAACATTTGTTCCGAATGAGTAAATTTATAATACCAATACAAATGATCCGTCCAAATGTCCAATAACGGACCATTTATATTGGTATTACCAGGATACACATTAGATCACTGTCATCGCCCACTTCATAGCATTTGTGTCATCTTCTTTCAGTTTGACTATGTTGCTATGGGTTATTTCATTGCCCATTTATTGAGATATTCACTTCAACATCTCTTCTGGGAGTTCTGGGTTAGCTGCTGAAAGTATAGCCTTGTGGGCAAGGTTGTATAATCATGATCAGAGAGTGAAGTAATTGGCTCTCCTATAAGGAAATGGGATGTTGTTAGGTAGGAAGTGTCAAAAGGGTCATCATTTAGCTTTGGTGAGGGGATGTGAGTATGTGTTGTAATAATGGTCCCTTCTTTGTTGGTGGAGCGATAAGAACCCATCACTCATCTGAGCTGATATATCAGACTCTTGACAACTGCTTCCCAGATTCCACCAGTGTGGTGCTGCAGAAGGGATGAAATGCCACTTGAGTCCCATGCCTGCAGTTGTGTGAAAAGTTGGTTTTCTGAGGGTTGTTTTGTAGAAAGGCCTTGATTTCTGTAGCTGCTCCAAAGAAGTTTGTTCCATTATTGCTGTAAATATTCAGGAGTTGACCTCTATGAGAACTAAGTCGATAAAGTGCGGAGAGAAATGTTGTTGTGGTGAGATCAGGAATCATGTCTATTTAGACAGCCTTGGTAGATAGGCGGTCTGGTCTTGTTCGATTTCACACGATTTTTTACTAGAATTGGGCAGGCATACTCTATGCTAGTTATAACAAATTGGTATGTCAGGGTTAGAGGCACCCTTTGTGTATTTTGCATTAATTGTTCTGAGTTATCTGCATTCAACTTAGAACACTTGAGATGTGTATGAGTGTGGCTTCTTTCAGTCCCCTTTGCTGATGAGATCCTAAACTTTTCTCTCAGTGTGTTGAGTGCCATTATGAAGTAGATGAAGGTGTTCTGCCATCATAATTATATTTGTGAGATGAAGCAGAATTTCTAATTCTTCCAGTCCACTAGTATTGGAGTATTGTGCAGTCTTCCACCGACAAGAAGATGGCCTTCCTTATGTATGATTGGATGTATAGTCTTTATATGAGTTGATAGTTTCGTACACAACATTAGTCTAACATTTGTATACAGGGTTCATCTCCGATACAAACAGTGGACTTTAATTTCACTCCGCGGGTTGTTTACAACAATCTCAGATAATTATATGTCACAAATCTCATGACTGGACCGTATTAAAATGTACATTAATTCAACAATGTTTCAAAAGTTTATTGAAATCCATGTATTCAGTACACGTTGGGTTCTTAATATTAAGACTTTGATCTTGTCATACTAATTTAAGGAGACATGTTTTGCCCATTGCATGGGCATCATCAGCCATGATCTCATTCCTAAGGGATAAAAATCATGATCCTGATCACTCTAGTCAAAGTGTTACATAGAGGAACATGTGTTATAAATATGAGGAGACTTGTTGTAATTTCACAAATGACAATTTGCACAATTAAGACATGTCTAAATTCACAAATTCCAATTTACACAATTAAGGCACGTCTAAAAGGTGTTTGGTGAAAGGATGTATGTGTTATGAGAGTGGTCCATTCTTTGTTGGTGAAGCGATAAGAATCCATCACTCTTCTGAGGTGATATAACAGACTCTTGACAGCTGCTTCCCAGATTCCACCAAAGTGTGTTGCTGCAGGAGGGATGAAATGCCATGTCAGTCTCATGCCTGCAGTTGTGTGAAGAGTTGGTTTTCTGAGGGTTGTTTTGCAAGAAAGCCTTGATTTCTTTAGCTGCTCCGAAGAAGTTTTGCCATTATCGGTGTAAATGTTCAGCCTAGAGCCAACACTGCATATGCTCAATGCTCCGCCCATCTCCTCTCCTCCGCCACACTCCGTTCCCTAAATGCCACACAGATACAATACAAGATATGCAAGTGTCATTTGTTCTGATGCTGCAAAGGCAACTAGTTAACACCAGAAAGGTCGAGGGGGTAAGTAAATGTATACACAGCGTTTTTTTTTGTCAAATTTAACCCTTATTTCCTAATCTTGAGTATCTTCCTACACTCCTCTCGTTACAGATTCTTTACCACACATCCCTCAATAGTAGATTTCAACATTGAAGCTGTAGCCAACTTCAAGCATGAGCGTCCCCATTTGACTAATAAGACAGGAGGAGGTTATCACATCAGCTAGTAAAGACATACACATTAACACACATTCATGAACATCTTTTCACTTCTACAAAAAAAAAAATAGAAGACTGGCCTCACCATCCAAATACAGGTTTAACAGAGTTTCGCCCATACGGGAAACCGGGGAATGTCAGGGAATTCAATAAATAGCAGGAAATCCAGGAAATAACAGGGAATTCAGAAAAAAGTCTCGAAATCCGTTCTTCTACCAGATGAAATGGTCATACCATGTTTATCCATTAATAGAAGCAAATGTTTCAATTGTTATAAAATTAATCTTGGGTATGTCTTTTATGCCAGGAATAAATTGTTAATAAATCTGAATAAACATTAAAGAAAACAAGTGTGATCTTGAATGTGAAGTAACCAATAGCATCAGTAGCTATATGGATAGGCTATAGCAAGCAGTAGCGACTATGATTGATTGACTGATCGATCGAATTTTCAATGTTTTGATCTGCTTACTATTGTATATTCTGTGTTGTTGGGGAATGGCAAGGCCTACATTGCGTTCTCAATTTTCTAATCGCTTAAATACATTGCTTCCACAACAAAATTTGCATATAGACAAAATACCATAACCCAACAGATGACTGTTTGTTTACTTTGAAATGACATGTGCGATAGTCACTACCTCATAAAATGTATATACTGACAAAAAACACTGACTGAATGCAGGAAATGGGCCGATGACCTTCGATGTTAGGCCGCTTAAAACAACAAGCATCAACAACAACAAGAATGCAGGAAAGTGTGAAATTCGCTGAAACTTAATACTCATTCTAGTGCTCATTATTATTATTATTATTATTATTATTATTATTATTATTATTATTATTATTATTATTATTACAATTATTAAACGTACTGATGTAGGTAAATCTTGTGTAAATGTATAATGCATCAGGACACCGTTCAGGCCGCACCATGTATAGTTTCTAACCTATCTGTTGAAATGTTTGGTGACGGACATGAGTGAATGAGGCTCCACAGTAATCAAGTGATTTGAAGGTGTTATACAGCAGTGGAAGTGATAAAAACTTGAAGAAATGTTACATTTGTATATACCCACATGTTTTGTCGGTATTGATCTTCTTTTTGTTCCAAATTTTCATTGTAAGGAAAATGGCCCACCGAAACAATGGAGTTGGAAGCCCAGCCACTACCACTGCTGCCAACATATGCTGCCTCATGAAGTGTGTGTGGACGACTTCATTAATTCGGACAGCTTCCTTGAAAAAATTGTGCAGGCCATTTTGACCTGCATAACAGAAGTGGTCATAAAAGAACTTGAAAAAAGTTTGAAATATAATATCAGAACACTTTCAGAGTTACCTAAAAAACTTGATAAGAAGGAGACAGAAATCCACAAACTGAAGAAGGATAGGGATGCCAAGTGTGATTCATTGGAGCAATACAGCAGAAGTAATGTAAGAATTTTCGGCATCCCTGAATGTTTGAACGAAAGCTGTGATGAACCAGTGCTGAACGTGTGCAAAGCAGTAGGTGTAGATGTTAGACTTAATGGCATTGATAGGTGTCACGGAGCAGGACCTCGATCACCAGGGAAAATGAGACCTATCCTAGTGAAATTTTTGTCCTATCGCTCATGTCAGGATATCTTCACTAGGAAAAGGAAACTGAAAGGCTCATCCACGAAGATCTAATGGCTATCAGAATGTCCATCTTGAAAATGGCAATTCAGCATTTTGGTTGTACAAACACTTTGACTTACTCAGGAGACATCGTAATCAAAAATGCTGACGGGGTGATATTAAGAGTGTGCCAGTTAATGGAACTTCCTATGGCATAAGCTTCTGTTGCAGTGCTGCCTTATCACTTGGCAATGTGAGTCCACTCCCATCTTTCAACATAAGTCACAGCTGAGAACCTAGTTTTTTCAAGTAGCTTTATCTATGTATCTAGCTCTGTACTTATCTATCCATTTACTGTATTTATTTATCTATTTATCTAAATATCTATTTGCTTATCCCCCTTCTGATCGTACCACCTGTCCATCTACTTACCCTTTTTATTAATTTTCCTAACTGGTTCTAACTTAATTTAGGCCTCCATATTACGTCCACATAGATCTCACACCAACACTACGTACAATAAGCTCCTACTTGTGTATTCTGTATGCCTAATGTGCTGTTGCACATTATTATTATAATTAATATTATTACTACTACGGACAATTTCACTATCTAAAATATGTTAATTGCTGACCATTCATAGGATATAGTCGCATGCTGTGTTCTAGTTAATTTTATTTTACTAATTGGCAATGCATACCACAGCCGTATTCCCTATGACCATAGCAATACTTTCCCTTGTCACACTTCCCCTTCCCAATCCATCCCTTCAACCTGTCTACCTGCTAGTCCATTGACCCAATCCCCACTCCTTGAAGCTGCAACACACATTCTCCAGTCAGCCCTAAATAGACATAAAAGCGCACTTCACATGTCACCTTAATGCAAAGAGTTTAGTTTCTCAAGCTCGTATACATGAACTAAAAGCGATTTTCATACTACTGTCCTTTGATATAATCTTATGCAGTGAAAGTTGGTTCAAAGTCAAACAGCAGGCTAAGAATCTGGAATTACCTGGCTACTGCCTTCTGAGGAATGAGAGACTTGGCAAAGGGAGAGGTGGGGTCTGTGCTTTGTCACTTCGTGCTTGGTACCTCAAATTATCTGTCAGTCTCCTCAACCGTATGAGCGAAAACCCGAGTACATGTTCATAGAGATACAGGTCTCTACTGTGAAATGCTTAGTAGGTGCTGTATACAAGCCACCTAAAGCTCACCATTTGAATGACTTAGAGACAGATCTTAACAGAACCTATGTACAAACATGTTATAATGATGGGAGACTTCAATACAAACCTTCTAGATTCAGATCCTTCCAAAACCACCCATCTATTGAAAATGTTTCTGGCATGCGGTATGGCGATCCTCCTACTTTCTCCCACTCACCACACTAAAACTTCACACACACTACTGAACGTAATAGTAACGAACAACCCTGACAGAGTATTACATCATGGCCAGATATCTGCTCCCGGACTGTCAGCCCATGACATTATCTTTATGTCTTACGCACTGCAATACCCCAAACATAAACCTAAATATGTGACTTACAGAGACTATAGCCATATTGACACCGAAAAATTATTGAAAGACGCTATTTCGATGCTGTGGCAGGAGATAACTCATACAACTAACATTGACAACATGGTCAACCCTTTCAATAACATGATATTTCACATTTTTGACAAACACGCCCCTCTATGAACAGCACGCATCTTTAAAAGACTCCTCCGTGGATAAAAAATATTAGAAGTAATGATGGCCAAGCGGGATGCAGCTCATAGGAAATATAAACATTACCCGACAGAGGAAAACTTTATTACAGATGACTATGTATTAAAACGGCTGATACAGTAAGAAACGCTCGACTATCGTACGCCCATGACCTTATAAAACCTCACGTAAGACTCGGTACCTTATGGAAGTCAATCCAACAATTCGGACTAAATAAACCGAACAAGGTAGACGATTTGGAGTTTTCTGTTGATGAATTCAATAATCACTTAATGTCTTCCCATGTTCAGTTAAACGAAGAAGCAAAAGAAAATCTTTTGTGTGCAAATTACAACCCACTACGCATAGGCAGAGACAAATTTTATTGTAGTTATGTCTCACCTCTGCAAGTGAAAGCGCTTTTCTTGCAAATTAAAACTAAATCCACAGGGGAGGACAACATATGCATTATAATGATAAAGAAAATTATCGACACCATTATTCCAGTATTGACATTCATATACAACTTCTTCCTTCAAAACAGTGTATTTCCAACTGTCTGTAAAATGACCCTGGTACATCCTTTACAAAAAACAAAATCTCCTACACTAAACAGTGACTACAGACCTATTAATATACTGTCTATAACAGCCAAAGGACTCGAACACATTGTGCATAATCAAATCACGAACTATCTCAACGACCACGACATACTAGACCCGCACTAGTCAGCTTTCCGACGAAATCACAGTACATGTACTACCTTGCTAAGCGTGAGTGATGAGGCTACTGATGAGCAAAAGCTGACAATTCTAGTATTGTTGCACTTCAGCAAAGCATTTGACTCTGTAGACCATGAGTTGCTCCTATCCAAACTTTATCGCCTAGGGTTCTCCTACAGTACTCTGAAATGGATGGGAGCCTATTTACGCGAACGTCACCAAAGTGTCGTCAATCAGGGTACCTTTTCTTCGTGGCAATATGTAAAAACAGGTGTAACACAAGGGTCAACCCTAGCTCCCTTGCCACTTTCTGTCTATATCAATGACTTAGCTAAACAGCTGACTCATTGTAAATGTCACATTTTTGCTGGCAACGTACAATTGTATATCCATGCAAAACCAACAGACGTTTCGGAAGCAATCGAGGAAATTAGCATGGATCTAGTATGCCCTCCTCGTGGCATTGCCCCATAGGTTAGCATTGGGAGCACTCTACACCCAGGGTCTTGACGGGTTCTTTTATTGTTGTGGGGCTGTTTCATAGGATCACAGGACTTTGTATGTGCCTCAGCTAGCTAATATGTTCCGGTGAATAGAAATCGCATCAATGGTGGAAAATTGGATTCGGAATCCTATCGGGCGGCTTATTATCAAATTTCTATATTAAAGTTTCTAAGCCAATCGCCGTTATGTTTGCATCACCTATTTTCATAATTTATGACATGCTTGTAATAATCGAGACCTTGTCTTGAATTAAAATTGATTATACCAAATATGATCTTGGAATTTGAATTAATTTCATAAGTAAGGCCATGTATATCTATTTTATAATGAAAAGATGGAGATATTCTGGATCGAATTATATTTATTAATATAAATGATCCTACTAGTTAAGATGAAACCAAAGTATAACCCAGATTTCAAATATTACCGAAAAACAAATTGGTAATGACATAAAACGGCTGTCGTAATTTAATTAATTTATACCCGATTCAACATAATGCAGTGATTTCAAATTGATCATTCCTCATTTTATAATAGCTATTTGAAATTCCAAACCTAAATCTATATTTATTCAATAACATGCCTAAACCTGGAAAATTACCATTATGACCGTGTTCTTTCTTTTACTCCACAAGTTTTAGGTATTCTTATTCCTTCAGTTTTGATTTGATGTCTGATTTTCAATAGGAGAATCTCGTTCATGTCAAATTCAGCTGATAATAATGTCTTTTTATATGTGATGCCTAACCTAATTAAAATAAATAATCATCACCACCTTAACTAACTCGTACGTCCTGATGAGGTTCGCCTCAACGCGACAATAATTACACGTCCATCCTCGCGCATACCTTCGAGGATCATGTTACCTTAATGCTAATGCATAAAATAAATAATCAAAGATAATATACATAAGGACAAGAATATATACACTCAAATGTTAATAAAACCACATACGACATCTCTACTACATCTACTAAACTACGATGTCCATGAAGTAAACATCTAACTTATTAATATCACGTCATATATCCTCGAAGCCGTGCGCGTGGTAAGCCTTATGCACGCCTCAAACACGTCGCCGTCATACTGACTAAAAACCCTAATGATTGACATAAATTTTGAATATGACATCCAAAACGTAACGATAATCGATAGGACAATTGTGACCGACATCTCATCGCAATTAATAATTATCTGCCTTACCATCTTAGCCTACACTTACATATCAACATTACGATCCCAGCATTCAATCATGTAAGAGTATTATGACCTTAACATCATCTTATACCAGGGCATTACAATTTCAGCATTAGCTTATATACGAGTGTTACACCTCCTTTTGCTTTATCTAACTTCACACTGGCATACCGCAATTAAATAATACGTTCTATGTAGCGACATCAAGATAAATCTTCATTGTCACCTCCCATCTTATTAAATAATCCACACAGCACAGCACTTTTCATTATTTCAACCACTAAATTTTATGTAAGCTAATCCACACATCAGTGGCATATCACGATATCATCCCCATGTTTTATTATTCATCATCATAATAACTATTACCACCACAAGCACTTAATACACTTGAATTATTCATTAACACAATGACCACCATCATCGCAGGTACTTAATATATTTGACACTCACACCATCATCATTGTCATTATTATTATCTCACGTTGATTCACACTAGTGTCATTACAACATTACTACATTTGTGTCACTTACCTCCATTACCAAGGTTAGCTTTGCGATAAATATGCTGATTCTATGTTAATGTTGTTACATATGTATACATAGGCTCGTGTCTTCCAGTAATCACGGCACTACAACATAATATAAGCGATGTCGAAGTCATCCACTAACATAACCATTCATTCACTCGCATGGTATCGTATCATTTCGAATGCCGAGTCGCCAAACGCATATGAGAATTCCTATATACCAAATAACATAATATCACGCCGCTCGAGGTGTAATTACTATTACGTTTTGGCGAACTACTTTAGAACATGTACTACATATACATTACTACCTACATTAAAGAAACTAGTAACTAAAATAAAAAACAGATGCATGTTGCATCAAATAAAGTGCACACAGTAAAAAGACATCATTATAATGGAAAGCAGTTACTGACTTGAATGGCCAGGGTTATATGAATCACTGGCTTAGGTTATCCATCCCGGTAACCACTCCATCATCTCAGCTGGACCTACTCGTACATGATTTAGCACTCCATATTCTCCTGTGAATTAGTACTTCTTGAATACATTTCTGACAACATCATTTTAGACTCATGCAGATTACACCTGAAAAAGGTTAATATTAGTTCTTTGACAACACACAGAGCCACTAGTAAATCAATTACGCATACACTTCTGATTATATGAAGTTATTTACGATACGGACAATCTCTATTATATATCGTATTGCTCCCTCTGTAATGGCTTGGCCTTTATACAATCATAAGCATATCACCATTATTTTAGGCCAGGTGCATTCGCTTAACTGCATTTACACATCCCCTAATAACTTCCTTTTGCAAACAATTTCTAATTTTTACGTATCATTTCCATACTACCATCACATTGACATTAACAATGAACAAGAATACTTTTAACGTTTTACACAAGTCATAGAATAACAAAATTAGATACTAGATGTGGAACTCTATCTTAGATGTTTACTTACATCAACTGACACGTAGATGTCGCTACCGTTCTTATTAACAAATATCGATATTTTATACTCCGTAACATTACCCTATGTGTTCAATCTTTGGTTTCGTCTTGTTTTCATACATTCTACATTTTACATTTGATTTAATTCTAACAATATTTACACATATATACACGTTTTCTCCGCTTAGAGATGAAGGTAAAGTCCTTTCTTCACAATCACTTCATTGCGTATTCGACATTTATAAACCAGTCCTCGTCTAAACTGCTCCGGCGCCATGTTTCCGGACCTCGTGCTAGTTGGTTTTGTTTGCGCTGTAGCATATGTCACACATGAATACGGCACACTAGAAGCCATAAGCTAATGATCTTCCCAGCATGGACTTATTTTAAACCCAGAACATCCCAAACCATAGCAGTTGCCCACTCAAGACTTATTTCCACTAATTACTGCATGTCCACTCCTCAGGTATGACTTCAAAAGCAAGCTTTACTCTAAAAAGTCTCGGAACGGTCATTGAACAGCACTTCTCGTGGACGGATCAGACAATATCTGTGAGTAGACGATTTTTCGTGATGCTGCACCTATTGAACAATTTCAAATTTACTTTCCCCATTCAGTTTAAGGAAGAAATTAGTTGAAACCCTCGTTCTTCCAATATTTGATTATTGTGACGTAGTTTACAAAGGCATGAAAACCGAGCTTCGGGATAAACTACGATGTGCACAGAATGCCTGTGTAAGATTTATATTTAATCTGAAATTTTCAGATAATTTTACCCAGTCTTAGGTCGACCTCGGATGGCTACGCCTTGAAGACATACGCAAGCTGCATACCCTAACTTCATTGCATCAAATCCTTACCTTACAATCCCCATCTTACTTGTATGAACGATTTCATAGCCTTTCTAAACACCATGATAATAACACCAGAGCGCTGAGCTCGACATTGCTCGCTATTCCTAAGCAAAAATCATTTACCTACAATAATTCCTTCACTGTTGTGGCCAGCCGTGAATGGAAATTCCTTCTGCAGGAGGTCAGAGGGATATCAAACCGAGGAAGATTTAAAAGTATGTGCTAAAAATATCTCTGTGAAACGAGCTTGTAGAGCGACAGATTTCTTCTTATTCACCTTCTTCTCCTCATCCTGGCCTTTCCTCCTCCTCTTCTTCTTCTCCTTATATCATTCATCAGTAGTGTTAGAGAGTACTCAGCTGTGGCTCCCTGCATAGTTAACCTTATCACGATCCTCATTTTGAAATGTTTTTCGCCAACAATAAAGACACGAAAACTGTAACATTTGTTTGTTGGTTGGATTCTCCAAATTATGATTATTATTATTATCATTATCATCATTATTAGTGTGTGTTTTTTATGGTACTTAATAATTGAATAGCAGAGCTGAGTAGCTCAAAAGGTTAAGGCGCTAGCCTTCTAACCCCAACTTGGCAGGTTTTATTCTAGCTCAGCCCAATGGTATTTGAAAGTGTTCAAATACGTCCGCCTTGTTTCGTTAGATTTACTGGCACATGAAGGAAAGCTTGCAGGACTAAATTCTGGCATATTGGCATCTTGAAAAATTGTTTAAAGCGGGGATTGAAATTTCTGCACTTAGCAAATTCATTGCGGAGCTGAGTAGCTCAAGAGGTTAAAGTGCTGAACTTATGTTTCTTATTGTGCGTGAACGTTGAGTATTCAGCATGAAAGCAGTTTTGTTCTTCAAAATTATTATTGCAAACTTTTCAAACTTTCGAGTGTAGTTAGTAAGACGTAAAGAGAATATTATTATTGCGCCCCCACCCCCACCCCCACCCCCGTGAAAGGAACTCGAATTTGATGTGTTTCAATTAAACAAACAAGCTTTTAATGTACAGTCCTTTAGTTAGCATTCTTGTTTCTTGCCAATGTAAAGAAGCCACTGGTTCGATTCCTAGTCTGGTCGGTGATTTTTAATTTATTTTAGCTCGATGGTTGTGTGTATTGAATCCTTTAGCTATTATGATAGTCAACAGTCCAAGGGAAAGTTTGCTGAATTTGATTACCAGGTGGCCTGGGGATTTTTTAATTGCTCCCTGCTCTAATGTTAGGTACCATGTGATGTAAACATTTCAGCAGGTTTCAAATCTGCAGCCCACAGTTCGATGCGCGAACAATAATTTTTGTATTCCCTGTCTTAGCAATTAAGTTACCTCCAAGTCTGGTCAACTTGCTCGTACCGCCAATGTTCTTTTTCTGAGATGTGCATATTAGGCTAATTGCAAAAACAATGAACTTTGTATTTCATGTCACAGCAAATATTTCCAAGTCTAACCAGAATGTTCCTACAATCAATTTCATTTTTGCTGAGACGTACATGTGTCACGACCTTACTTAATACAAAATTTGTTGCATTCTCTTTCCACATTCAGTTAACATAGTTTGTGCCAATCGTTCACACTTAGTCTTCAGTGAAAGAAAAGCTTGTCATCGACTCCGGGTCAGGTTGAGGTCTTTCAACATTTTTTCTTCTTATGAACTTAACACCTTTCGTTCTGAGTCAAAGTTAGCTCCAGGTTTGAGAACCCAAATCAGCGATTGTTATCTTTGCTCAGAATTAGAAGTTTGAATTTTTGGAGTTAGATATTTGAATAGCACTTCAGCTTTGGGTCCAAGAGTGCTCCATGTTCAAATCCTAGTATTGCTAGTGATTTTTCCTTTGAATCTTGTAACGCTAAACTAGGTGCTTCAGTGAAATACATAAGCTGTTAATGTACAGTCATTTAGTTAGCATGGTTGTTTGCTTCCCAAGTAAATGAGTCCCGGGTTCAAATCCTAGTCGGGTCGGCGAAATTTTCATTTCTTGTAGCTCAAAAGTTGGGTGTTTCTGAACTTAACACACAATAATTTAGTTACGCTTAAGTTTTAATCTCTTACGTGATATCAACAGTATTATATTTCTAGAATTCTAGAAAATGGTTTTCCGTGGTTTCCCATTTTCACACCAGGCAAATGCTGGGGCTGTACCTTAATAAAGGCCACGGCCGCTTCCTTCCCACTCCTAGCTCTTTCCTGTCCCATTGTCGCCATAAGACCTATTTGTGTCGGTGCGACGTAAAACAACTAACAAAAAAAAAGAATTCTAGAATAATTCTAAAATTCAAATTTCTGAGCTCGAATTGTTACAATAAACATTTAGAGTTCCAAACACTAAAAACCAGCAGTACATTATGCAACAACATCTGTGACTCTGCAGCCGCTCAGCTTGAGGACCTGGAAATAGCTTTATAGAGGCATGTCCCTATGAATAGTGCACATGTGTTAAACCTTTCACCATCTCCACAGTCCCATACCATCATCTTGTTCCACATTCAGATCTGAGCCCTAGACCATACCTCATTCCCTTTTTCCCTTTAGTTTGTAGCCCTTTTGGCCTTTTGCAGTCACTCAACTCCATGACCTGATGTCACCTTTCCGCGTTATGCCCCCATGAATAAAGCACATGTATTAAGCTTTACACCATCTGTCTTGTCTTATTAAAATAATGTGAATGGCCGCCATGCACTACGAAGCTCAGCTCCTAAAGCCCATGCACCATGTCTCATCTTGTCTAGTTACGTTAAGCCTGGGGTTGAATGTCAAACTCGAGTCTGTAACGCCCTTGTAAGGTTAAGCCGGGCAGCAAATCCGTGATTGATAGCTTAAGCCAGCACTCTTGGACATCAAACTTGAGTCTATAAAGCTAATGACCTTGTAAGGTTAAGCCTAGTGTTGAGTCCATGGCCTGTGATGTTAGGCCTCGAGTCGAATCCATGCATGTTAGGTTAAGTTTGCATTCTTGGCTAAGCCCTACTTTTCAAATACCCCCACCCTCCAAAAGTTAGGTCATGTGAGGTTAATCATTTTAGTTAGGCATGATTATTACATTACGTGTGTTCTTCATCATTTATTGAACATTCGAGAACTTATGTCACTCTCGCTATATGAATCATGATCGAATAACTAGAAGATTGATCACTTTAGCACATTAAGATGATTTGTCAATCTATCTTCCCACATTATAGAAGATAGCCTAATAATGGTTTAATATTTGCATTAATTAGATACGTTTCCTTAATTAGACAAGCTTGGTGTTGTTGAGTGAGCACAGAGAGTGATTTATTACCTTAAACTGTGCTGTTCGCTTCATATGCTCAATAATATACTCTCCATAATGCAATATTGGTTGCTACTTCCTCACTGTTCATAAATATGAGCTATCATTCCATTCTGTCACTTAAGAAGGCTAGGCTATTTCCATTGAGCACTAACCGCCTTCTTAAGTAGAGCATCGTATGTTATTAAAGCCTATTATTAACACTCCTTCATTTACATCCACGTTCATTACTTTTAACATAACTTACCTTTATATCATAAGTTTAGTTCCTAATGTACATAAGTAACATTTGGGTGACAATTTATACTTCATTGATGAACTTATGCAAGATGAGGTGTAATATTATGTAAAAAATTCACAAAGGAATGCACCGTATCCATCCCTGTTAGTGTTTTAGGTTCTAAGTTAAACAAATTGGTCTGTGATTTTTAACACTTAATTGTTAGTGCACTACGTTGTTAATGAAATTCAAATAATAGAACTATTACAATATCAACACATTTCAACTCTTAGAAGTACACTCATCTTCATAAACAACAGAATACCTTGAAAGTCTAGAGGTAGGAAGTTCATATTCACAGGACATGTTCATTAGTATTTTCTGCAGAAACGATTAGCATTTCAGTACTCCAGGTACGGCATGTGCCGCGTTGCCTAGTAGGCGCTGAGTCCTCCAGGGGCACTGATAACTTATTCCATGTGTGATGGCATCAACACGTATAAGGCACAGATGGGGTCCTGGGTTATAGTCATCCATGCTGAATTCACCTGGCTCCACAGTTCATCTTTGGTGGTTGGCATTGGGTCAGAGCTCCACACCCGTCCTTTCATTATATCTCACACATTTTCAATTAGCGCCAAGTCCGATGATCAGGTGGGCTAGGGCAACCGTCTGACATTCTGTGACAACAAGAAAGCACGTGTTCATGCAGCGACATGTGTTCGCGCATTGACCTGCTGAAATAAGGCGTCTGGGGTGTTGTGCAGAAATGGTGTGGCTAAATTCGCAGGATGCCATTCACGTAGGTCAAACTGGTAACATTGACCTGGACACACACCAACTCTGATTTGTGGTTGTACCCAATAGCACCCCACACCATAACGCCTTTAGTTGGCGCTGTATGTCTTGTGTGAAAACAGTCAGTGTGATGCCTCTCCCCCTGTCTGCGGCGACCCAAAATGCGGCCATCATTTTCAAACAGATAGGACCTGGATTCGTCCGAAAACACTATCTGCTGCCATTCCTGTCCCCAGTGACGTCGTTTCATACATCATTGCAGTCTAGCATGTTTATGCACATTGGTCAAAGTTAGGCGGAGAAGTGGAAGACGCGCTGGTAACCCATATCGTAATCAACGGGGACGGATTGTCACTCCTGGTAGTGAACGATGTGTTCCACTGTTCCACTGTTGCGCCAGAGCCGAGGAAGACGCAAATCTGTGCTGCAATGCCATCCGGATGAGGTGTCGATCTTCTCTGGTTGGTGTGACCGGACCCATCTCGTTGTGATCTACGGCCTTCTATGAACGTTCTGTACACAACCGCTGCACTGCCGACACACTTCGAACACAAGCTGCAGTTTACAAGATAGATGTATCACGTTCTCTCATGCCAATAATTCGCCTTCTTTCAAACTCACTAACTTGACAATACTTTTCTTGCATACGTCTGCGAGCCATCAGGCACGTCTGCTCAAGTCACGCTGATCAATTACCTTTGGTTTATAGTGACAACGAGAGCCGCAGTCACAATTTACGAGTCCGTGGTTGTGCGCAGGGATATCGATGTGGACCTTGAACCTGAGGATCGGCATGTTTCAAATGCTAATCGTTTCTTCAGAACATACTAATGCATATGTCCTGTGAATATGAACTTCCTATTCCTAGTCTTTCAAGGTGCTCTGGATTTTATGGACATGAGTGTATTTCAATCATTCACAAAATTTACCAACACCAATAAGTAGATGAGAAGCGGTGAGAATCTGTAACAACACAAAATAATAGAAGATATTATTTCAAGAATGAAGTCCTTCTGAAAAGGAAATTAATATTTAAAAAGGTTCTCTCTCTTTTATGATGGAAGTTGATTAAGTCCTGGCTGGCAACGTCTCACGATTGGTCCCTTTAGCACCCTTTAGGGTGTTGTGGGATCTCCCCTTTTAGTGGCACATTCCGGAAGTAATATCCCTTGCAAGGTGCACCATGATGAAAGTAGAGATTCCTCTTGCAAGCAGCATGATGATTCCCCTTGTTCATTGTCTTGCAGGCTTCTTGTAACAGTAGGCTTCCACTCACACACATATACACATACTGACACATACTGAAACTAAAATGGCACATTAATATGTGTTCCAACCATGCCCATTTAAATGTCAGTCGACAGGTAACTTGCGGGTTCAGATGATTTGCACACCACACGTGTTCTGGAATTAATATTGTAGTGGTTATGTCGCGCAGAAGACGAAATAACGTGTTCCCTTTGTAAGACATCACGGCTAATAAACGACGTTTGGCATTGAATATCTTGTCGAATTATAGTGGGAAAGCGAAGTGAAGTTGTGCTTTAAAGTAGAGCAGTATGAAAACAGTAGAGTAAAATCTGAGTAAGTTGAGCGTCGATTTCACACTGATTTTATCAGTCCTCAGTCTAGGTGGTTTGATTAGTAGGAAACCAATCATACATTTCTGCACGTCTTCTTATAGTATCATGGTTCAAAACTGGTCTTGTGAAGAATTCTGAAAACTTGCCGGGCGGTGTTAGCCTTGAAAATTTTAACTGTTCATATCTGTCGCATGTTAACCTCCTGACCAATAAGAAAATAGGGACGGGTCGCCACACGACCATGCAGCTATGAGCTTAAAGGCGAATTTCTCCAAGGTTATCAGATCTTGGCCTTCACCAGAGCTGTTATAAATGACCCATTGACCGAATTAAATTAAGCTTTTGCGGCAATCTCAATTTTAACTCCAATTATGCCATTTTCGGGTGCAGTGTGTTGTAGATTAAAGATTTATTTCCACAGTATATACTGCTGCATTAATTATACAGAAGTATTAAAAGTGCATTATTTTGATTTATTGATGCCTTGTTGAATTAGTAAAATTGGTTTGCAGAAATCCTGTGTGTGGTGTGAAAATCGCATTTTCAGTATAGATTGTTGTGTAGAACTTTAAGGTGAAATTATCTGTAGACTTGTACAGTGCTTACGCAGTGTCATTCTACATTATTAACAGTTAACTTCTCTGAGATGCCCAGCTATCGTTTAGCTGTTAATGTTAATACTATAATTGGTTTTACAGTAAAATAATGATAATCATTACATTTACTATTTCTTAATTGATATTTCACCCATGTGTCATTGAAATGTGTTTGATCCAACCCAGTCTCCTCATTTTGGAGATAAATTGACCCGTGAGTATTTCTCTATGCCCAGATACCTTTGGTGCATGATTCCCGTTTACAGCATATACCCTACAATTTACTAGTATTTTCGTACACTTCTCTGAGTATTAGCTTCCAAATATTCCATGCGATAATTCTGGAAGTCGGTTTATCTTCACATAAATTTATACTTTGTTTCTTAATATGGATAGATCTGTGTTGATGTAGGACAGTCAAAGTTCATAGAACTATTGTGATAAACCTTTTTCTTGATTGTTGTCTCTTTATCTTTCTCCCTCAATGAGAGACGTTGCTTGTTGTATCGTGTGGTACCAAATGTTCACATTGTCAAGAAATGTTAGTTGAAGTGAATTGTTTTACTCTAACTGAAGTGCTGTTAGGTTCAACTTGCATTAGCTTGATCACCTCAAGAATCATGTCTTTGGCTGTTCTTCTGAGTAAGGTTCTTTCATGGGGTTACTTCGGAATGTGTTGCAAGAATATAAGCATAAATTTGGAAGCATTGTCTAACGTAATTACAATGCCGATAAGCTTGATAAGTCTCTTAAAGGGATTCTTGGTGAAGGGCATACAGAGAAGCTGCGAAGAAGTAGGGGCCACCTCGATCCTAGATCCGAAGAGCATACGTAGGCAGCCCATCTTGACTTCAAGGGAGGAAGGCATGCTCTGCATAGAATTTTGGGAGTCTACTTTACTACTTTTGGACATGTATATGAAAACTTATGTCCAAATGTGCATGTACATCTGGGGAACTGTGAAAGTTGAATTTCTAAAATAAAAACTTACTTTTTAAAGTATTGTTTGAAATTACATATTAATATACTCTCACAAAAAGTATTGGAAGAGAAGGAATTCAAGCAATTGCTTCCTTGTTGTACTGAATAACTGGCCTTGTAGCTCTTGGCCTGCATTTATAAGATGCTGGGCTCGAACCCACTGTCTACAGCCCTGAAGTGCATGTTTCACATTTTCACAGCAAACAAATGGTGCGAATGTACCTTAATTAAGGCCACAATTGCTTCCTTCTCATTCCTAGCCATTTTTAGCTCATCATCGCCATATGACCTATCTGTGTCGGTGTGAAAGAGAAAAGGTAGAAACCATCAAATAAACAATATGCCGTAGGTTATGTTCAATTAACTTTCATTAATATGGCTTAAATTTATGATTATAACTGGCCACTGTTCTTTGACTGATAATTACATTCGAACTATTCACGTTTTTGTCTCTTTGATGAATCAAGGAAACTAAATGTTATGTACATAGTCAATGAATATTTACATTCTCATAAGTTCCATAAATTTATACTTTAGGAATATTTGTTGCTTCAGTTAAACTATTGTAGTTAGGATACATCTAAATTGGCTTAGAATTATTGTAGAATAATTATTTTAGTAGTAAATATCATTCTTGCTTTATTATTACTTAATCTTTTCATTCTATTTTTCCTGTTAACCTGTTGCAATTTGGATAATGTAAGTCCGGTTTAGAATTGAGGTGTAGCTATGTAATTAGATTTTAAGTTGCTTGCTTTGGAAAGGCCAGAAATCTCATGACATCAAAGATTTTTGTGAACTTACCTGCCAGGTTACATCCAGCAGGAATGGTGTTGATTTCATTGTGTGCGCAAGCATGTAAGATTGAGTTGCTGAGGTTCAGTGCTATTCCGACAGCCTTATGTGAATTACATTCGATGTTGCATCCTCTCGAACTTGTGTTTTCTATGTCACAATCTGGCTGTGACGACCTGGATAAGGAACAGCATTGGCAGGAACTACGAGGTCATGTTGCAGCGTATCCTGAAGGTGAGTTTCCACTTCACTGTGATGACCTTAATGCGCATGATGGTCACTAAGAATTTTTACAGCTGCCATGGTGGTAATACTTTCGGTACCTGATATGATGATGGAACTCATATTTGAGGTTTCACTTGTGGTGACTGCAGCAAGCAAATTGACCTTATCGTTGTTCAGCACCGTGATCTACGACGAAGAAAGAATGTGAATGTCAATGTCATATCATCTGACTGTATTCCACCTCTGCTTAAGGTAGGCATAGCGGATTTAAGGACCTCTATGCCCATGAGAACATCAAGTGGTGGAAGCTTAAAGACTAGAAGGAGACCCTAGCAACAACATAAATTTTCCTCTTGTTGTTCTTAATGCATTTGACAACATGTAGACACATTCTACAGGTCTTTCACTGCAACCGTCACAGTAAACTTGGGTACGATATAACCTAGTTCCTCTTGTATTGAATATCTAACGTTCCTATGGATGATTGCAGTCCAAGAAGAGTTGTACGATAAGACAAAGGCATACTGTATATAAATCTCAATCGAGACGCACTCACTGTAATGACCTGTGTACAAGGTGTATCTGAACTATACTGACAGAGAAATCAGGGATGCTCTTCGTGGAATGTTGAGAATGATGGTGCAGTCAGATTCTCAGGGAAATGTTTCCTTTGAGGAAATTAAAGTGACCTTGTTACTTCCGGTCATGCAGTTCAGATTGAGATTTCTTAGCCACAGGTTCCTCAAAGACAATTCTTTCCCTGTATATAAATTGGCTTTCACAAAAGACTCCACAGAACACAGGGAAAGAATTGTCTTTGAGGAACCTGTGGCTAAGAAATCTGTCGCTCAATTGAGATATTGATTAGAGTATGTATGAAACAGCTATACCAGATGAATGAATACTTAGTGTAGTAGCACTCTGTGTATAGAGAAAATGTGCTAAACTTAAAGCTAGTAATTACACAATAGTCGTCTTGACTTGTGTTGCATGCAAGCTCTTGGAATGCATTCTTTCTGAATATGTTATACACATTTAAGGAATTACCAACTGGCTCGATAGAAGGTAGTGCAGGTTTAGGAAATATTATTCCACTGAAGCTCATCTTGTGGATTCCAACAGGATATAGCAGATATATTAGATTCAGGAAGTCAAATGTATCACGATTGACATATCTAAGGATTTTCTTAGGGTAGATCTCGGGAAACTACTGACAAAAAAATTAGTGCGTTTGGGATAGATAAAACAATGGCTAAATGGGTGACTATAAAGATATGGCCAAATTATTAAGCATTAAAAATTTGAGAATTGAACACATGAGATGTTACCTATTTTTAACTTCATGACATTAGTACTTGGTATGCACCCCCTTAGCTTTCATGAGCGACTTGATTAGACTGGGCATACCCTCAAACAGTATTTTACACTGACTCTTTTAAATCGTCATCATGACACCACATCTGACGGAGCTTCTCAATCAAGCCAATTTTTGTCGTTATTTTTCCTTGGACTTTTCTTTGCTATCGGCTAAGGATAATCTATGGGGTTCATGTCTGGACTGTTTCTAGGCTTTGTGGAAAGGAGGCCCATCTTGCATAAAAAATAAATTCACTTTGGCCAAACTACTCTTGCACCTGAGCTACCAAACAGGTTCTTAATACTATACTGTTCACATCTGATAGTTCCTTCTACAATATATAATCGTCCACGGCCATACCAAGAAAACACACTCCAGACCATCACTGAAGTTGGATGCCTCACTCAATCTGGATGGAATGCTTCTCCTTATCTTCTGACATATTGACTTGTCTCTTCTTCGACAGGAAATACCAATTCGTCACTAAAGCAAACCTGAAATAAATAAAACAGATAAGTCTAGCATTAAATGCATTAAGCTGTAAGGTTTAAAAGAAGAATTTCATACATTTACTGTGCTGTACGGTTACATCACTTAGATTGGGTTATAATGGAATAATGAATGATAATTAAGGAATTACAGTAATTGTCATGGACTTGCCTGTTTCCAATCTTCACATAACCAATTCTGGAGAGTCGTGGCCCACTGAAACGTATTTTTAGCCATAGCAGGAGTAATCTTCGCTTTTCTTAGAGGTCGTCTTGCTCTCAATCTAGCATTAAACAGCTCTCGTCTCAAAGTCCTGGCTGGTACCAATGACCCGTACTCTTATAATTTCATACGTAAATCCAAACTAGTAACCTTGCGGTTGTTTACTGACAAATTAATTAGTTTTGCTTCCTCCTTGCGTTGGTTTCTTCTTTTGCCCACAGTTTCCAACATGTTGTTGAATGTTGTCTTGGGCCGATGACCTTCGATGTTAGGCCCCTTGAAACAACAATCATCATCATCACACATTTGAAAATTCTACTTACAGATTACTGTGGTATTTGCAATCTAGAATCTATTTCTTGTTTTGAATGACGTTTCTCAAGAAGTAGCTCTCTGACAGTGCCTTTCTTGGTGAAAGGTCTCTTCGTCTTCCCATAACCTGAAAATTTGACAGTTCTCTAGAACCACACTTAAGAAATACAACTGAACTCCTGAATAGTATCAATAATACATGTAATTTAAAGAATGCACGGTCTTAACAATAGGTCACATTATTTATTGCCAAACAGCAACAATATGCAGTTAATAAAGATAAACAACAGAAAATGCTCACTAACAAAAATGACACAAAACCATGTGAATAATGAAATTACATTGTGGTTCTCACTGTAGCCACTGTATGAAAAAATACAATAGTGTGGACCAGGATATCCCAAGTGGAAACTTTGCCTCCAAACAAGTTCAAGGATTAGGCTATAAAGGTCGGTAGTTTACATAAAGGTAGAAATATACCTTTTACCATTAAAATTTGGCCACGTCTAGTGTATTTCTACAAAATAGAACTCAGAGCATAAGAGTAGGTGAAGTTTTATTTGATCCTGTAACAATTATGGGATTGGGTCCCACAGGGCATTATTATGAGACCTTTATTCTCTGATATATATAAACAATATGAATAATGAACTGAAATAAGTGATGAGGCTCTTTGTAATAAATAAGTTTCAGGATTATGAGTAACTGAAAAAGACCTTGACAATATTGTAAGATGGACATCGGGCAATGTTATATTTGTAAACGTGGTGAAAAGTCAGTTTCTTTGTTTCACAAATAGAAAGAGTCCTCTCCGGTTTTATTATTGTATTGATGGGTGAAATTTCTTCATGGGGATCTCTGTAAGTACCTAGCTATTCATAATAAGGATATAGCTTCATTATGGTAATCATTTAAACATATTGAAAATAAAATTTACAGATCGCTTAATATGATCATGAGTTTTTTTAGGTGTTGTAAAGGAGAGGGCATATAAATCTCCAGCAAAGCCACAATGAGAGTGTGAGACCATCACCAGTATTACTTGAATAGAGAACAGGAAATGATCCACAGAAATAGCTCCATTTCTTGCGGGTGATTTCTAACAAAAGAGTTGTGTTACAGAGATGTTGCAAAGTTTCAGCTGGGGAGACTTGGAGAAAGGAGACAAGTTGTTTGATTAAGCAGTATATTCTGAGATGTCATTGGAGAGATGTCTTGGAATGACATTAGTTGATGAATACATTTAAATCATGTTCTTTAAGTCTAGGAAAGGTCGCAACATGAAGATAAGTTTGAATTCAAGAGGACAAATTTTGGCAAATGTTCAGTTATAGGAAGATGATTTAGTGATTGAAATAATTTGTTTCATATATTTCAACAATATTTTTCTATTTAAACAACCAACAGCCCTAATTGCTGTGGTTTGATTGATTCATTGATTGATTCATTCATTGATTGGGACATTAACTGATTTATGCTTTTGGTCTTAATGTGATGTCAGAGGGGGATGATGGATATTTCTATGCTTCTGATATAAGCATTGTCCACTTGTTGGGAAAGTGGTGGGAGTACTGTGGGATTATGTGATATTACAGTGCAGTGTTTTTGGAAAGAGAGTGTATAGGAACATGGAAATGGACAAAGAGGTGACAAGTCAAGTCATATGTAGGAAGATGGGAACAGGGGAATATGAATAAAAGAGGATGAAGAAAATGGCTAGTCATTGTGGAATTATAGATCAACAGAAAGAGAAACAGAAGCAAGGAATGGTATTGGGCAATGATTTGGATATACTGCTTACTATTATTTATTTTCCTAAAATTGTACATGTTCACATGCACGTATGTGTACATATACTCTGCTGAATATTCACAAATATGTAGGTGATTTTAAATTTACAAATTTGCAATGTTCCTCCCTTTCTATGCTACTGTGTCTACTGCTGTCCAACGGTGTGTTCCTTTTCATGTTCCTATATCTCATCAATTATTTGAAAAGCATTGACAAAAGGGACTAAGGTTAAAACACAGCAGGTCATTGTGCACGTTAGGTTCCATAAAGGGTAAAAAATAAAATAAATAAGTAAATGCAATGTAAATTTTAACCTAATAGAATTAGTATAGTATTATTTGAAGTAGTTGCACA
The DNA here is from genome assembly GCF_040414725.1 of Anabrus simplex. Classification (NCBI taxonomy): domain Eukaryota; kingdom Metazoa; phylum Arthropoda; class Insecta; order Orthoptera; family Tettigoniidae; genus Anabrus; species Anabrus simplex. The sequence goes on along the minus strand of NC_090279.1, from coordinate 129,443,708 downwards.
AGTGGTATGTGTGTTGACTATGTTTGTGAAACAGAAAATATTATGAGTAAGAGTTTGTAAATTCTATACATTTATTAAGGATGAGCAGTGTGCTTAATAGAAAAAAAGTGAAAATTGTATAATACTGTTTTTAGGAAATTGTCTTCTTCTCTGTTCTTTTAAAATTTAGTGCTTGATAATAATGTATTTTTGGGTACCATTTGCCACCAAGGTAGACACCTCTCTTGCATTTAATGGGATTTTCATTTGATTGTTCTTTCCATTATATATTTTTTAAATGGGAGATAAATTAATTATACTCTTCTTGCGCCACTATGAAATTTATTTTTTCAGCTGTTACTATTTTAGGCCTATAATTTTTATTTCTTTAATTCTTTATTCTACTTTTCTTATTTCTTACTGACAGCCTTCCGAAGATACTAAGGAGGAAATATTCATAGAGGAACAAACTGATGATCAGCTGTTGCCATACATCAAAGAAGAAACAAAGTACGTATACTACAAGTCCTATACAATATGGAATATGTTGTACCTATTCACTGTTGTGTACAGTAGTGGTTGGTTCATCTCCAAAAGTGACCATTTTCATCAGTTCAATCCTGTCTCTACAAGGTTACATTTAAACATTAATATCTGAAAATTCTATTGGTTAAAATTATTTAAAATAATCAGGAACTTTAAGATCATTTTTAATGTTCCATCATGTACTGGTAGTTTTATTCAATATATATCTACAAAAAGAATCTCTGGTAAAGCTAGATATTTTTGAAGTGTATTTGTTTACAATACCTTTAAGCAACCATGAAAAAGTGTTCTTTCTTTCACTTTCTCTGCATCATTTGTTCATCTCATTCGTATCATCTGAAATGCTATATGAAACTATTGCTTCCAGATATTCTGAGTAATATTTTTATACGTAAATGCCAACAGTGACACACAGAAAAAGCGATATTTGTAGATTAAAAATTAAATCTACAAATTCGAAATTGTTAAGTTTTATGTACATTGTAAACAATAAATATTTAACACTAACATAATCAGTTTCATTAATCAATATAATGATGTCTGAGTTCAATAATGTGATGACTCGAAGAATGTCATTTTGAAATTATTTGGTTAGATTCCTTTTTTTCTGATCATTTCTGTTCTCTTATGTGTTAAGTCAGATTCCTCCATTTGTGGACGCCAAAGCAGATAATGTGTAGTAGAAATGTAACTTTGAGGTCAGTTATGCTACATCTTCGGTATCATAGTTTTCAAATAAAACTTGTGCATTGTTGTAAGCATAAAAAAATGTGCTATTGAATTTATGTTCATTCTAGTGATGTGGTCACACTTTCTATTTCATTTTAGTGTTCATTGTCAGTCAGGTGCTTCTAGTGTGTTGATTGCAAACATACTTACACAATTAGTATTAACTAATAAAATGGATAGGTACCAGTGGAGTTTAAAATTTGTGCAGGTTGCCTAAAAAAATTCAGAATTCTTCAAGTAAGTGAATTTATTATCTCATAAAAGTAGATGAATAGGCGGTACATTATTGCTTCACGTCCGTAGGTTTACCTTTAAAGTGCCCTACACGTGACCCCCGGGTGGTGCTAAGAATGCAATAACTGTGGCAGCTGGACATATCTTTTTAAAGAACCTCCAGCAATGGCAGAAGTATTTCATGGAAATGGCTCTTCTCAGAGCTACCAGACAAGAAACATCGGACCTTTCATCCATGTTTTCTAGCTTAACGTAGAAAGCATCAGCAGAGCAAAATGTGACTACCTGTCCAAAGTTATCCTGAATAATAATATAGATGTTGTGGGTATACATGAAACCCATACAGCCAATGAAGAATAGTTTCGGAAAAGGGGCCTCATTAATTGTTTCACAGCTCTTGGTGCAGCATATCACAGTGCACATGGTATAGCTACTTATGTTCATAATAATATCCAAGATGCCTCACTGCTCTTTCAAAACGAAGACGAAGACATCCATTGTGTTGCTGTGCGAGTGGCAATGTTACTATTTTTAACATTTATAAACCCCCAAACGCACAGTGGTCAGGTACCATACTCCCGACTGCTCAACACCCTCCAGTTTATATAGGCGACTTCAACAGCCATCACGAACTATGGAAGTACTCGGATGACAATGAATGTGGAAGGAAACTCGTAGAATATACAGAAATGAACAATCTCCATCTGATTTTTGACCCAAAAGATCTTGGTACTTTCCAGTCAGCTGCATGAAATAGGGATTTCAATCCTGACTTGTGATTTGTTAGCTGCAGTGATGCAGGACAGCCCTTACATACCAGTCGTAAAGTGTTAAGACATTTTCCCCACAGTCAACATGGCCCCATTGTAGTTGACATTGGCATCAAAATTCCTGTTGTACGGTCAATACCACATGCTCGGAGGAACTTCTGAAAAGCAAATTGGTCAACATTCACCACTGAACTGGATCAATGTGTTCGGTGGATTGCTCCCAAGCACAATTACAAGCGTTTCGTAGATGCAGTTATGATGGCGGCTAAGAAGAGTATGCCATAGAAAAGAATACATCCCTGGTTGGAATGTAGAGACTGATGCACTCTATGACGAATATCGGCATACTGGTGATGAAGACATAGCTGATGAACTTCTTTCCAGCATGGATACTACCCGGAGAGAACGGTGGATTGAGACAGTGGAGAATATCGACCTAACTCATTCCAGTAGAAGATCATGGGGGCACCGCAGAAAACTTGGAGGAAGGACACCTTTGGTGAAGCAACAGCCTGGAGTTACTCCGGATGAAGTAGCATCTCACATCGTCACAACTTCCCAAACTCCATCAGATAAGAAACATACCAAATACATACGGCGCCAGCTCCAAACTCTGGAATCAAGAACACCACGCACATCAAGGTATTCACAACCGCTTACGGTGCAAGACATCAATGCTGCTCTCAAAGACGTTAAACCAAGTACAGCTCCAGATTTTGACGACATTCATCCAGAATTTCGCATTCATTTAGGGAAGAATGCAAGAAGTTGGCTGTTAAGGTTTTTTACCGACCTTCTACAGAACAGACAACTCCCGGCAGAATTCAAACGAACGAAAGTGATTTCCATCTTGAAACCAGGCAAGCCTGCCAATGACCCAAGCAGTTATAGACCAGTTGCCCTTCTTTTTGAGAGGCTATTCCACAACAGAATCAGCGCAACTATTTTTCAGCGTATTACAGTTGATCAAGCTGGATTCAGGCCAAATCGCAGCTGCTGCGAACAAGTGCTTTCACCGACATTCCACATGGAAGCAGGTTTCCAGAAACAACTCAAGACCTCAGCTGTATTCATTGATCTTACAGCAGCATTTGACGCAGTCTGGAGGGAAGGATTAATTTACAAGCTTCTGCGAATTGCACCCCGTAGGACCATCGTGCAGGTTATAAGCAATATGTTCAATTACAGAAGATTTCGAGTGTGTATGGGAAATAGTATGAGTAGAGAAAGGAAGCTCAAAAATGGATTACCTCAAGGATCGGTACTGTCTCCCCTACTGTTCAATTTGTATATCTCCGATCTCCCAGAAACATCATCGCAAACATTTTGTTATGCTGATATCATAACACTAGCCACTCAAAATCAATACCTTAGTGTGACAGAAGAAGTGCTACAAAGAGACCTGATTTCACTTGAAACGTACTTCAAGAAATGGCAACTGTGTCCATACTCTAAGGAAACAGATGTGTCATGTTTTCACCTGAATAATCGCCAAGTTGGCATTAAACTTCACATACGTTTTTGTCACCAAGAACTTCGACATAGCAGCTATCCCAAATATTTGTGGATTACACTTGATCGCACACTATCTTACAAACAACATCTTATGAATCTGTCAAAAAAGCTCAAAACACGTAATATTATCCTTCAGAAATTGTATGGCTCAAGTTGGGGTTCATCAGCAAAGATTTTATGATCTGCTTTGGGACTGGTATTCTCGTGTGGTGAGTACTGTGCACCAGTTTGGCTGGATAGCCCATATACAAGACTACTTGGTACTCAACTGAATGTTAGCTTGCGGTTAATATCTGGTACTATCCAGTCCACATCCCTTTATTGGCTCCCAATTCTGTCAGGTAAAATGCCACCTGTTGTAAAAAGATAAAATGCTCCCGTCCGAGAGTTCAAGAAGATAGAAATGAAGCCTCAACTGCCTGTTTTGGATGATATTCCTGTTCTCATGGTAACGAGGTTGGAGTCACGACATCCATCTTTGCATGATGCTGTCGCATTGGCTGATGGGAATTTTCACCCTTTAGAAGAATGGAGAAGTCGCTGGAAAGTTGCCACTGACAGTTCATTACACAACATCTTTTCTGGTGAACATCATCTACCGCGTACAATTTGGACCAGTCTGAATTGGGTGAGAACAAATCTTGGACGACGCAGGGATGCCCTTTATAAGTGGAAATATATATCATCACCAGAGTGCGAATGTGGTGCATCTCGACAGATGATCCCCATATTGTAAGTGAATGTACACGACGTTCCTACACAGGTAGCCCGAGTGACTTTTTGGAACCAACAGAGGAAGTCATACAGAGGATCACTCAACTGGATATTCTGCTATAAACATGTTTCTTGTCTGTGTACATTTGTAAATACTATATATATGTATATATGTATCTAACTTGTTGCCCTATGCTAATAATAATAATAATAGGTAAATAACGTAGTGATATAATATTCTTTCAAAATTGTAATTATTGTCACTGACCTTACAAAGTACCACAAGTGTATGTCCTGTTTTAAAACATTTAATGCTGTAGTGTTTTTGATCTGTAATTGTGACATTGCTAATTAATTTTCTGCTGTCACACCTTTGTTGGTTACTGTGTGAAATGATCTTTGATAATCCGTGGGAAATGATTGTATAGTCTTGGATTGGTGCTCTTAACCAAGCCCTTGTATCAGCAGGTCATGCGATGGCTAGTCATAGCCTAAGGTTTGACTTCAAACCAGATTGGTGATGGAAACTATGAATCCTGAATGGTTTATTTGATTTTGTGAGTGGTTAGAGTCTTCTCGGCTCTTAGGTGATGCACTGACTTGTTCCTACTGTACTTTCATAACTAGTGGCAAGAAATATCCATGTCGGTCCTCAGAACTACCAAGTACCAGCTCACACTCTCTGTTTCTTTGTAATTCATGTGTAACAGGACACAATAGGCTACGTTAGAGAACAATCTTGTATTATGACCACCAGTAAAAATGTTGCTTATGAATCCTTTTCACACACAAAATCATATTTCTATTTTTGATGGAGTCTAAATTAGCTTTCTACGTTCTAAACATATTTTGTGCAGAGACCAGCAAAGCGACATGCATTTTATGTGTCTTCTTTTTTCTTGGCATATATGTCAGAGAACAGTCCATTGTCTACGTAGCTTAGTCCATTTTACATCATAGATTTTAGATGCTTCTGTAGGATTCAGTCGACCGGATCTTATCTGCTACTTCCCACTTTGTTTTATACCTCACCTCAGGCGCTATTGTTTCCTCACTCTCATTTCAGCAGTCTACAAATATTATGCCGCAACTTAAATGACTTCCTTTAAAATGTCTAAACTATTTGCCATGCCAGTTGGGTATTGAATTACATAAGAAAAGATTTTAAGATTCATAAAATTTCCTAATTGCTGACTTGTGGAAATACACGTATTTCTGAGATTACCAATTAGTGATGAGATTACCTTCCATTTGTGGAGAGACACATCGTCCTGAGCTAAATAGCGATGAGGCTTACTTCCGTTTGTGTAGAGATACATGGTCCTGAACTAACCACTTAGTTATGTGGCTTCCTTCCAGCTTTAGAGCGTTGAGTGTCACATGGCCCTGAGCTGACCACTTTGTGCCACTCTTCCATGGTCTTCATATTTATATGCGTGATCGGAGTGAAAATAACAAACTGATTAATATGATCGTCTGCTGTCTATGACGTATGTAAGCAGAAATATGAATTGCAAAATTCTATTCAGGATAGAATACACTGACGGACTCCCCTCTTGTAGGTACTCGTAGAATTTCACCAGATATTCAAACTGTCCTTCCCATTTAACACAGATATACCCATTTTTTATTTTTTTGAGTTATAAGTTTTTTTCACAATGCATTTATAGGAGTCACTTAAACACGAAATCCAGAAGCGTTCAGCCATTCAAACACTATTTTGTGGAAATAAGTTTTTATAGATATCGGACATAGGCATTAGGGGAGAAAAATTGAACATACAATAAACTAATTTGAATGTTAGGATGTGTAAAATATCCATTATATTCCATTTTTGTAACAGAATATTCATCAGTCTGCATCTGGTGGCAGGGTCCGGTGTTGTGGTTTATTGACTCCAGTTAGTTCGGTCTCGGGCCATGTCTGCATGTAGTCTTCCAACTTTCAGACCGTTGTGCACTTTATCAGTCTATGCTGTCTGGTTCGTCCCTAGCGCCTCTTTTCACCGACTTTCTGTGTAATACTCTGACTTTCCCAATGTATCGTCCTCTACACGCAACACATGACCAAACCAGCGCACACGCCTTTCCCCAATTTTCTTCTGGTCAGCATTCGTTGCCGTAGAAAACGACAGGATGGATATCGATAGGACAGATATCAGTTCGGTAGAATTTAGTTTAGAGATGGCCCTTCGTCCAAAGTTCGGAAGGGCGCCTGTTGTCATTCTCCACTTCAGTCAGGCTTTGTATATCGTTAAGTTGATTTCATCAGTAAGTCGGCCATAATCATAGATTGTGGAGCCAATATACTTAAATATCTCTACTCGTGCAATATCTTCAACGTCAACATGCATGGTTCCAACTTCTCGACGATGTAATGCAATGTATTCTGTATTTTTCTTGTTGGGGCGCGATGCTTATTGCGCTAGTCGATTGTTCCAGTCTTCTGTTTGACGCTGCAGGTCTAGCTTATTCTCTTCAGCCAAATGATATCATTTGCTTAGAGAAGTGTCCATGGTATTGGACTGCGCAGGTTTGTGGTAATTATGTCCATCACAAGAATAAGCTGCAGTGGTGATAAGCCGGGGCCTTGATGGACTCCTACAGTTATGCGGAAGTCATCAGACGCTCCTGCGGCAGCTTGAACACAACTCATTTGTTCTTTGTAGAGCAATTATACCCTCTCAGCAAGGTGCTCTGGAATGCCATGTACTTGTAGGGCTGACTAATTAGGTCATGAAGTACCCGATGGAAGGGCTTCTAAGGGTCCAGAAATTTGTGATGAAGCCTCTTATTCTTTTCACAGTGTTTCTCAAGTAATAGTCCGGCAGCATGGGTTTCTCCTATTGCGCCACAATTTTACACAAATCCAGCTTGGCTTGTTGTATGTTTGTCTAAATCGCTAATCCTTTTGTCGAAGATTTGTTCTAAGTCTCTCATTGCGAGGCTCAAAAGTATGTTCGGGCCGTGATTAGAAAAATTGGCAGGGCTTCCCCTATTTCTGAATTGATAATCCGTCGCTAGTCTGTTTGCTTTTGACCTTGTTTGATGATATGGTTGAAAAGCTTGCTTTAGCCACACTGCTGCATCCCCCCATTGAGAGAAACAAAACTCTGCTTAAAGATAATCGGGACAGATGGCTTTCCCTGGTTTCATTTCTTTCAGCATAGTCTGGACTTTAGTGACGTCATTTTCCTACGTTGGACCTTCAACAGCGGAGGTGATTAGGATTGGTAGATACGGAAATTGCATGATTGAGATGTTGTCAAAATAGTTCCGCCAGTGTACTCGCGCTTGCCGCCTGTCCAGTAGCAAATCGTCTGTTTCCTCATTGATGCCGTAAAAACGTTGGACTTCTGACGTTTTGCGATAGCTCGATTGACTAGCCGTTAAAAATTCCGCTAGAATTCGCGCATGTCATGTTTCACATATAGACCTGCCTACCGGTTTGATTTTGTTACGGCAAATACCTCCTTCATTTTACGAGTGGCAGCCTCGTAGGCATTCCAACGAGCAAGAAACTCGTGGTACAGCTGCTTCTTCAACCGTACTGCATATTTAACATCTTCATTCCTTGGCCATATATCATGTTTAATCCTTCGTTGTCGTCGCCCTGACTTAATTGTTCCAGGAATAGAGCGAAAGGCGTCTTTCAGTTTAGTCCGGCTCACTTCAACTATGGTGATTTGTGACTCTGTAACTTTTGCAACGACGTTAGTCTCCTTCTTCAGGGGCAACCATTTGATCCCAATTTGTCTATTTCCTGTGAAGGATTGGGCTCTTGGTGACTTTATCCACAGCTTAGATGACCGGTCGTTGTTGCATCGCAATTGATTTAATAAGGGACAACTGTTATCTCTAGAACATCTTCGAGATTTCACCCTCTCACAAGGATGTAGTCAATGCGAATTGGATGGGGGCCGCTGTAGTACAGAGTAGATGAATATCACTCTTTTTGAACCGTGTGTTTGCGGTGTCAGTTTCTGCATAATCGCGAATTTGTTGGGCATCGTCGTTCTTTTCTCCATGTCCATGAACGCCATGCACTGTTTGTTCTTCTTTCCTCGGTCCGACACGTCCATTCAGATCAGCGGCAGCGATAAGATAGTCAGCGGTCTTCTTGTCAGGCGGTGCCCAGAACGCATCTTTGGTTTCCATGCGCACGTCAGTTTGTGGAGCGTTGCGCTGAATAATTGGAATTTCCTTCTCTCTCCAATGCGGACGAGTTACATCAAGCGATTGTCAAACTTTTGCACCTCGGACACTGAACCGTCAAATTTAGCTGATATGACAATGTCAACACCATGAGCTGTTCTTCGGTTTCTGTTGTACACCAGTTAGTAACCACACCTCTTTTCACATGACTTTTCTCCATTCCATCCTTTTTTCCGCACCTCTCAGATGCCTACAAGCCTTCTCTCAAATGCAGTGGCGTATTCGCTACTTCACCCAGGCATAATTCAATGATGGAATACAAAATGGGGATACTAGCATGGTTAGCCGTAACAGCCCGTGCGACGGTAACCCTAGCATACTTTTCATGATGACTGGGCACTGTCAATGCGCGTCCCTTCCAGGGGCTGCACTAACCTTGGCTCCGATACCATGAGTAATATTTCTGTAATGATGTAAGGGCATTATTTTACGGCCGGCTTGTCTTGAAGCATTTAAGTGCTCATGACGGAAGGTAGTAACGCAGCTGCGGACATGGAGAACAGATGCCTTTTGCAGCCACTCCTCTAGAGAAGAAACCCTACCCTCTTTTCTGCATTAACTTCGAGAAATTTAGTGTGCCTCTTCCGCCATCTGGTCCCTAGTGAACGTCTCCATCTCCGCCAAAGTTACCATTAAAGACTTTGTACATGTTTGGTACGCGAGAGCTTTTATATTTTGCTCAAGTTCATCGGCAGGCCAGCGGGGAACCCGTATCCGTCACCTGGGAAGCGCCACGTGTTTCAGCAATATAGCTGGTTGGTGTAGAATATTTATCAATGCTAAATGAAACATTATTTTACTGAAAACTAATTGTGAACCTGATAAATTACTTGTCACAGGAAGAAGGGTTACAGACTTTTGCACCTTTGCTTGGTGTGATATGCCACAGAACGCAGACATACCATCCAGTGTCGTATTTTCTGCCCCCTGTTGTCTAGTGGTGTCAACATCAATATCTTGTTTGATGATCAAGAGATTTAGTCTGTCATATCTGGAATCAATGTCCCCCTTTCATTTGTCCACTTTTTTCTCCAAAGAGGGCAGTAACAATACATGATCGAGCCTCCCATTACTTTGCTTGTGAGCCAGTCATGCATTCGACTGGGCCATGTGAATTCAGTTCATACAGCATGAATTGGAATGTACCAGTCAATGTTACGATATATTTTAGCCTGCGTGATCGATTTTCCCATGTCGCAGTTGTAAGCGGATCTCACCTTTAACCAAGATACTTGCATTTCCCGCCCTTCTTCCGTAGAATATGTAGAACTACTCTGTGGTGGGGAGACAGGCTCAGTATTGGATGCTATCCAACTATGTTATGAATCCACTAAAAATAATCACGTTGCCTGTGATCTTTTGAAATAAATAGAATAATATTCCTTCTTTTACATAGCAGCAATATCCACTACGGTGCAATTCAACGTCTTTGTCATCTCGAATTTTTTTTCAAGCCTTGATTTTCATGCTCCTTCTATCCGTATTGTTAAAGTAATACTTGTAAGAATATTCAAGGGCATGATAGGTTGCGTTTGGTTTCAAAATTAGGATATTAGGACATTGTAATAAAACGCTACCACCAATGCCATATTCTGTGTTGCCTTCATAATGTCTTTAACAGCAGTGTCTCGAGGAGAAAAGACAGTTTCAATGCTAGCGAGAGAGCCGTCGTATACTTGTTATATTTCAGCTTTGCCAGGATTCCATCGGGATTAGTGGCTTCCGTGTTAAGTACAGGAATAAAGACGTAGACATGGTAGTAAGTATGGACGTCCTTGTATAAACCTACCGTCTTATATATAGGTTGGCTATGTTTGATTGCACATCAAAGATATATATTTCGGAAAAGCGACACAGTGATATAATAAAATGCAATAGTGATATAACAATGTACAAATACAATATGTATATTTGTGTGACAAAATAACATTCATAAAAGATTAGCCGTGTTTCAACAGATCTTGCTGAATGTCGGCAAACGTTCTCAACTTTATTAATATCTACAGCACAGACATTCTCTCAAACAACCTCAAGAACAAGGTCCTTTACAAAAGTTATTACTTCCCTGCAACAAAGCGCAGAGTGGTTCAACAAGATCAAAACTCCAAAGCATAGGCCGTTCTTTATGTAGGAGAACAGACTACGGATTTCGATAGAATAATATGTGCTGGATTAAAGAGCTTGTATCAGTATTTACCCTTTTAGGCTGGACCACTTGTCATGCTTTCTTCAAATGAGGTTGTCTATTAACTCGTACATTTCTAAACCGTGCCAAGTTTCTTGGGCCTGATATCGTGATTAAGAAAAGACGCAACATATTCTCGTAACAAGTGAGAGCTTTTGAAATTTAACCTCAGATGATATTTACTCTCAGGAATGTAATGTTTATGAGTAACGAGCTCTCTGCACTGGATATCAGTGATTGGAATGTCCAGTAGCAAATCCCCTGTGTGAGAGTTGTAGTGGATTTGGCTGTTGAACTATTGGTCACATGGTTTTAATTTGTCACTGTAGATCGAGACCCGAGGTGAGCTATAGAGATCATCAACCCCCGGATGGCGGATCATCTAGTTTTAGGTGTACTGTGTGCAGTGAAGTCCTGGCTAGGAAGTTGGACCTCTTGCGACATCTGATGAGACACAAGGAAGATCGACCCTTCAAGTGCGATCACTGCGGAAAGGTGTTATGTAGCCGAAGCAGCTTGTCGAAACACCTCAGGATCCACCCGCTCCAAGTGTGCGGATTTTCTGATAATTGCTTTACAAAGAGGAAAATGCTGACTGGGGACACGCGATTGCATAAAGGTGGGATTATAAACGAATGCTCAGTATCTCATAAAAATTTCAGGAAAAGTCCAGAATATATGCGGTCCCACACGGGCGAGAAACGATGCTGCAGCAACGTCTGTGTAAAATCCTTCAGCTGGAAAAAACTAGCAGGTCACATCGGTATTCAGACAGGCAACAAGCCTCCCTTTTGCACTGTATGTTGCAAATCATTAGTCATGAAAAGGAGTATATCTTATCACAAGCTGACTCAAACAGGAGAGAAGCCAAACAAGTGCAATGTCTGTAGCAAGTCATTCATACAGGAAGGCAGTCTAACCGGTCATATGCGTACCCATACAGGCGTGAAGCATTACAGCTGCAATGTCTGTGGCAAATCATTCATAAAGAGAGGTAACCTAACCAAACATATGCGGACCCATACAGGCGAGAAGCCTTACAGCTGCAATGTCTGTGGCAAAACATTCGCAACGAAAGGCCGTCTGCCCGATCATATGCGGACTCATACAGGCGCGAAGCCTTACAGCTGCAATGTCTGTGGCAAATCATTCACAACGAATAGCAGTCTCACCGTTCATTTGCGTACTCATACAGGCGAGAAGCCTTACAGCTGCAATGTCTGTGGCAAAACATTCGCAACGATAGGCGGTCTGACCTATCATATGCGGACCCATACAGGCGAGAAGGTATGCAGCTGCAATGCCTGTGGCAAATTATTCGCAACGAAAGGCAGTCTGACCGTTCATTTGCGTACCCATATAGGTGAGAAGCCTTACAGCTGCAATGTCTGTGGCAAATCATTCACACAGAGAGGTAACCTAACCGAACATATGCGGGCCCATACAGGCGTTAAGCCTTACAGTTGCAATGTCTGTGGCAAATCATTCATACAGAGAGGTAACATAACCGAACATATGCGGACCCATACAGATGAGAAGCCAAACAGTTGCAATGTCTGTGACAAATCATTCACAGAGAAAGGCAATCTCACTGATCATATGCGGACCCATACAGGCGAGAAGCCTTACAGCTGCAATGTCTGTGGCAAATCATTCATAAAGAGAGGCAAACTAACCGCACATATGCGGACCCATACTGGCTAGAAGCAATACAGCTGCAATATCTGTGGCAAATCATTCATACAGAGAGGTAACCTAACCGAACATATGCGACCCATACAGGCGTGAAGCATTACAGCTGCAATGTCTGTGGCAAATCATTCATAAAGAGAGGCAAACTAACCGCACATATGCGGACCCATACTGGCTAGAAGCAATACAGCTGCAATATCTGTGGCAAATCATTCATACAGAGAGGTAACCTAACCGAACATATGCGGACCCATACAGGCGTGAAGCGTTACAACTGCAATGTCATTGGCAAAGCATTCACAACGAAAGGCAATCTCACTGATGATACGCGGACCCATACAGGCGAGAAGCCTTACAGCTGCAATGTCTGTGGCAAATCATTCATGAAGAGAGGCAAACTAACCGCACATATGCGGACCCATACTGGCGAGAAGCTATACAGGTGCAATATCTTTGGCAAATCATTCATACAGAGAGGTAACCTAACCGAACATATGCGGACCCATACAGGCGTGAAGCGTTACAACTGCAATGTCAGTGGCAAAGCATTCACAACGAAAGGCAGTCTGATAGATCATATGCGTACCCATACTGGCGAGAAGCCATACAGCTGCATTGTCTGTGACAAATCATTCACAAAGAAAGGCAACCTGACCGATCATATGCTGACAAATACAGGCGAGAAGCTTTACTGCTGCAATGTCTGTGGCAAATCATTCATACAGAAACGCATTCTAACCGGTCATATGCGGACTCATACTGGCGAGAAACAATACAGCTGCAATGTCTATGAGGAATCATTCATAAAGAAAGGCAAACTAACCGAACGTATGCGGAGCCATACAGGCGAGTCATAGAGGCACACTAATGGAACATATGCGGTCCAATGCAGGCGAGAAGTCTTAAAGATGCAATGTCTGTGGCAAATCATTCACAAGGAAAGGCAGTTTGACCGATCATATGCGGACTCGTACAGGTGAGAAGTCTTACAGGTGCAATGTCTGTGGCAAATCATTCACAAGGAAAGGCAGTCTGACCGATCATATGCGGACCCATACAGGTGAGAAGCCAAATAGATGCAATGTCTGTGGAAAATAATTCATAAAGAGAGGCAATCTTACCGAACATATGCGGAGACATACAGGCCAGTCATAAAGAGAGGCAAACTAACCGATCATATGCGGACCCATACAAGCGAGAAAGATTACAGTTGCAATGTCTGTGGCAAATAATTCATACAGAAAGGCTGTCTAACCGGTCATATGGGGACCCATACAGGCGGGAAGCCATTCAGCTACAATGTCTGTGGCAAATCATTCATAAAGAGAGGCAAACTTACCGAACATTTGCGGAGACATACAGGCGAGTCATAAAGAGAGGCAAACTAACCGAACATATGCGGACCCATACAGGCGAGAAGCCTTACAGTTGCAATATCTGTGGCAAATCATTCACAAGGAAAGGCAGTCTGACCGATCATATGCGGACCCATACAGGCGAGAAGCCAACAGCTGCAATGTCTGTGGCAAATCATTCACAAAGAAAGGCAGTGTGACCTAACTGTTCATATGCGGACACACACAGAAGAGAAGCCATACTGTTACAAAGTTTATTCCACTGAAGCACAACTTGTAGGATTCCAGCAAGGTATAGCAGATATCCTGGATTCAGGAGGTCAATTGGACTGTATCGCGACTAACCTGTCTAAGGCATTTGATAGGGTAGATCATGGGAGACTACTGGCAAAAATGAAAGCAATTGGACTAGATAAAAGAGTGACTGAATGGGTGGCTCTGTTTTTAGAAAATAGAACTCAGAGAATTATAGTAAGTGAAGCTTTATCTGGCCTGTAAAAATTAAGAGGGCAATTCCTCAAGGCAGTATTATTGGACCTTTATGTTTTCTTATATATATCAATGATATGTGTAAAGAAGTGGAATCAGAGATAAGGCTTTTCGCAGATGATGTTATTCTGTACAAAGTAATAAATAAGTTACAAGATTGTGAGCAACTGCAAAATGATCTCGATAATGTTGTCGGGTTGTTGCATTTTCAGATTAAAGCTCGCAAATGAGCTGTTTTCATTCAGTAATGGCTACTATACCCCACCCATACCCAATCCCTCCTTCAACGATAACGCCCCTTCCTCCCCAACATCAATAACCGAACCACCGCCGTCTCAATCTATGTATGTATGATTGAGACGGCAGTGAACCGTACTGCCGAACCTTACCCCCACCACTACCACGTGAAAGGGTTTGACAGCGGCATAGGTCCTACCCTTCCGAGAGCCCGGCTCAGACTGAATACTTTTGCCCTCCACTCGTTTGGGCGCGCTGTTGTACATCACGTCACTCATCCTAAGCCCACGTGACGAATACGGCAGCTCCTATTGGTAGAAACATCTCCCGATTGCTATTGATCGATTTGAGTTTGACAACTTGGACCACGTGGGACGACCACGTTTTTGACGTTTGTGACATTTTGCTTTACTTTGATTTGTATGCGTATATCTGTTATCTTCGTTTGCGTGTTTGAAGAAAAGTACAAGATATTTGAGGTAAGCATCCTTACTGTTCTTGTTTTACTAATCTCCTGAGGCCAGAACATGAAAACATACCACACCAAGGCAAATGAATTTCGGATAATTTGAAACATAAGTGCGGCCAGTATCCACTATCCGGAAGATAATTTCGAACCCCACTATCGGCAGCCCGGAAAATGGTTTTCTGTGGTTTCCCATTTTCACACCTGGCAAATGATGGGGCTGTACCTTAATTAAGGCCACGGCTGCTTCCTTCCTATTCGTAGGCCTTTCCTGTCCCATCATCGTCATAAGACCTATCTGTGTCGGTGCAACGTAAAGCAACTAGCCTTATCATTGTTGTCCCCCTGTGGGTAGGGGCAGTAGAATAACAGCATCCTCTGCCTGCTGTAAGAGACGACTAAAAGGGGTCCCATGTGGGCTCCGTACTTGGGAGCTTGGGTAGGCGACCACGGAGCCCTTAATTGAATTTTGGCACTGCTTCCGCTTACTTGTGCCAGGCTCCCCACTTTCATCTATCCTATCTGATCTACCACGATCACGACCTGTTCTTTTCTGCCCCCGATTGTATTATGTATGGAGGCCTAGAGAGTCTTATTTCCCTCAAAGGACATGGTCCTTCTTAGCTGATACCATCATTTTTCCTAGTGTCAGCCCCCTTCCATTTCTTCTCTCCGATTACTAATATATATAGGGGATGGTTGCCTAGTTGTACTTTCTCTTAAAACAATGAACTAGATTTTAGGCCCTTTTAATCAACAGGCATCATCATCTTAAGCAAGGAGATTTGTGGTGAGGGCAAGATATTTGGTGGCCATAACATATACTAGGAACTGTCCCATCATTCGCCTTACTGCAGGCGAAAGGAAAAACCAATCTCAGGACAGCCAGTGGTAGGGGAACAGCCCGTTTCTGTGTCCCAAATGCAGAGGTGTAGAAACACGGTGGAACCATAGCCACCCTTCCTCTGCTTGGTTGGCCGGTTGGAGTGCATGCTGTCAGACCACAGATCAGCCTACTCTGCAACCACCAACATAGATTTCTGCCTTCGATATACAGTAGGTACAAATGGCACTGTCTGAAGTGAGTTTCCACTGTCTTCAACTGGCATTTCGTCTAGGTCACAGCAAAGTCCCTTGCACACCGTAATGTTGTGGAAGTAGCAGCATATTTTTCACAATACTGTACTAAATTAGCAAGCAATTCCTTGGACATAGCTCTTAATAGGTGGAGCTATGTTGTGACTTGGCATGGGAATGTTTTGTGCTGGATCAGCTGCCATATTATTGTATTTAGATCTTGATGCTACATATTTCTGTAAATTTATTAGAACTCCTCTCCTGCGGATGGACTGAAGGGAAGCATTATTTGTACCTCCTGCATGTTGTAAGAGCGAGCAATCACAGATTCTGTAAGCTATCTCTTGTCTTTTAAACCCTAAAATATATTCATGATTCCATCCTTTTCCATCTAGCAGAAAATTTTTGATATATCCTACTGTCACAAAATAGAACATTTTTTATTGTAAATAGTGTAGACCAATGAATACAAGGGATGCATACAATTTTGTAGCTTGACATTGTTTATCATCTAAATGCAGATGACCGATTGAATGATATGTTGTGTTTTGGTGCAGTATGTAGGAACAGAGTATGTGCTATCATGTCTTGGTTTCATCAAACACTACTCTGCCAGAGATTTGCCATCCTCTAGTAGATGCAAAAGAAGTACAAATCTCAATATTCTTCAGTGTGTAGCCCAAGATGCCTCTCTTGACAGACTGAAAGATGTATCATATACTAAGTTCCTTGGGAAAATACAAATGGTGTTGCTGAAAACTTTTGCAATGTCAGTGCAACGTTAAACTGCAATAAGAGAGAAAAGTATTATGTTGTACCTTGTCAGTTCCAGTCTTTCTTTCATAAATGAATGATCTTGTATTTGTGTTGTATTGAATAGTTTTCTGGCTGATGAATATTAATTGATGATTAACACTGCTGAATATAATTTCTACACAATTTTATACCTGTAACACTGTAGATAGTAGGTAGAATATAGTTCCATAAATCAAAAGATCATGTTTCATTTCAATTTACCTTTGAATCGTACAAACTCCCTCCTTAGCATATGAGTTTCCTTTCATCGTTTTGGTTCCTGTATATGGTTTTCTTTCTTACATTGTATTTATATTTTATTTCCTGCATAAGTGGCATATCTGGATACTATTGACTGTTACAGTTGGCTTAAGTAGTGTTAAAGAGGACTGATGTACGAGGGGATGTTAGTGTCTATTTCTGTCATAGGTCTTAATCTGAGATAAGGATTGCCAATCCCACTCACCTTCAGGTCACTTCCTTCCTCCCTTTGTGAGTTAGCTTCCTTCTTCCTCAGCAGAAACAAACAAAAGCAGCACAGGCAAGGCCAGTCACTCCGATCCTTCAAGGCTTTGTGAATTTGTAAATATAAAATATAGCTCCATAATTGAAATAATTATAATAAGCAGCAGAAGCTGGTAAGCTTCTTTTCTCCAGCAAAAAATGTATTAATAATAATAATAATAAAGCACAGCCAAACCTCCAGGTGTATTGTTGTTCAGAATGCAGTATTTCAGAAAAAGGTAACAGAAAGAAGGAAAGAAAGAAAAGGAAATGAAAGAAAAATAGAAGAGAAAGAAAAAAAGAAAAAATATATTTAATGTAATATTTAAGAGTGGAGGTGGGACGAGAACCTGCGGACCCTCCGCGCGCTAAACGATTTAAATCACCCGCCCGGTAATTTTAGTTCAGCCCTGTTTACACTAGAGGCGCTGGTGTGCAATTCCTGGCGATCTTTGCGCAGCCGTTTCGTTCAGAAGTGAAAAATAACGTTGAGAGTCATCTCTTACTCATTCTCTTTGACCACGTGTAAAGCCCACTAGAACAGGACTGTATTGATAGTTGATATAAATATAACGGGACATTGCACCCAGTGCTGTTTTCAAGAAGTGTCGTGTACTCTGGAGTTCTCACTGGTAATTCATCCTTTCCTAAATTCAGCCCGCTCTACTGACTGATACAAATCAAATCCGTTCTTTAAGTGTTTGTTTTAAGTGATTACTCTGAATTAAAATATCAGGTTTTGTCTCTAGGTGTGAGGTATGTGTTGCATAAGACGCGTATTAACCATTTGTACAGCCAATTTCGTTAATTTATTGTGCTACAGATTTTCTTCATTGAGAAATTGTGATTTCTATCATTTACACTGTGTCCACAATCTCTATTGTCGGTAAGGTTCAAGTTCTATAATTTACTTTTGCGAAAATTATAGATCTCAATTGGGAACAGTAAGAAGTTAATACTAATCATTCTCATTCTACATATTTTTAACATTTAATATTTTTAATTTTCTTAAATTTTATTTCTACTTAAGCATTAAATCTGTATACACATATAACTGGCATTCTTTTTGAAAACTCCTGGCTTTTGTGTCACAAGTGCCGGCAAATCTGTTCCTCGTGTGTTGTAGCAATATAACGTAACTTACCTTGCCTATCAAAATTTTTTGGAGTGAAGAATTTTTCTGAAGGGTTACGCAGGTGAAGAATTGCGGATATTAGTTTCAGAAAGAAATTACAATATGTAGTGCATAATTTTAATTATTGTGTTGCTGTGTTATTTACCTATGTTTGCAATTTAATAATGACGCTGTGAATGTTGAGTTGTTCTTTACATTGTAGGCTGCGACATATGGTAGTAGGGTTCGAAATTTTGAGAAGTTTCCATTTAGGATATCATATGTAGAATTCTTGTTATGGTTATCAGTGTTGTTATGGAGATTGTTCTGCATAGTATCAGTCATAGAAAACTTGAGGTCCAATAGGTATGATCACAATATTAACAGTCATGTAAAATTTTGAGTCTTTTTGGTATGTTCATAATATTGACGGTCATGTAAAATTTCAAGCATAATGCTTAGTCTGTTGACAGATAACCTAAGTAGCAATGACTGCAATAAGGTAATATATTTCTCTGGGCTATGTTTCAGTGTAAAATCATTGGAAGTAATCAAGAACCCCAGTACCTTCTAACTACTTCAGTTGCAGTGTGAAATGGACCTGCAAGTAAAAATCAAAGAGGAACCAGCCTGGCTTGAAAGAACAACAAATGCATCACTTGTGAATCTCATGGCAAATAACTTTATAGAGGTCAGAATTTAACCCTTAGTAGCTGAATAAGTTTGGCAGGGGCATAATTTACTATGTGCTTCCCCAATATTAACCCCAGCAGTCGCCATTTTCTACATGGGCATCTAGGTAAAATATGTCTATCTTTTGTTTCTTTGTCTGGGAGTATGTGATAATGTGCTACGCAAGGCAGCCAACTCTTAGGATGTACAAACAACAGTATTTATATACTTCTATAGGTCCAACTAGTGACAGAAACTTTGTTCATGGGGCAAGGAAAGGGTTTCTGGTGGCACATGCCCCCAGATTATGGTCGCCAAGTGGACAATTGGCCTCTAGCATTTGCTAGGGAGATGGCAGTGCATGCTATGTTTGATAGTGGCAAAAAGCTGAATTAAAGTTGTGGACTTGATAGTGAAGGAACCTTGGTTAGGTCCAGCTACCAATGAAGTTGTGACAGGCAGCGTTTCAAGATCGAGGCATCAGGACATTTCATGAGTTAAGTACCCATCAAAGGACTGTTTATTGTTTACTGATTACCTCTGGCATTTATTGAAATGGATTTCTGTAGGTTGTATGGTTATGTTTTTATTCTCCATGGTTTGGTAATGGTATCGTTGTGGGATTGACATCATCTCCTATCATACATTATAAAATTTTAGTGCTAGTAGCTGCTAAACTGAAGGACAATTGTGGGTGATGGATTTAATTCGCTTATGGCCAGTAGGTCTTTGAATCTCATAGTGAACATATTTTTCCTCCAAAAGAAATTCCAGCAAAGATTTGCATCATTTAAACTTCTTTACAATGTTACTAATGTTGGGTGATCTCATAGTAAAACTCTGCCTTGGCGAAGAAGCTGTGAAATAATTTTGGAGAAGAAGCGACTTATTGTCATCATCTTTCCTTGCTCTGTCTGTTGCTACTGTAAACACAGTAAATTGTAATCTTCTGAATGTGTGGCTTACAGTTCAGTCTCTCTTCATCTGATAGCTTACATGGTGATGTGATAACATTCTACTTTCATGTTGGCGAGTGTAATTTGGGTCCATTCTAGAGGTATTTGATGAGGCTGAATATCCCAGCACACGTCTGTAGTTATACTGGCATAAAAGTGAATTCCTGCACATCATTCTTGCACCTCAGAGTCTTTGAAAACCTTGAGAGTTGGAAGAGGGATATTCAATGAATAATTGTGACTCAACAGCAAAAATCTACTCCCTACACTGTGAACTGCTAATTTATAGATGTGACATTGTCCAGGAGTTGTTTAAAGGTGAAATTCTGCAGCTTATGCACACTGTTCTCTGAATAAATGTTAGCTGGTTGAGTTCTAAATTACAGACACTACAGAAGAGAACGGTGTCTGAACATATCTGAGATGCGAGTGCACTGCTATTCAAGATCTATACTCTTGACACTTCTTGTTATGTTCTATTCTTGGGTATATAGAAAAAAACAATAGCTGTCATCAACAACAACGGAATTCAAGAACTAAAATGTGACCCTACAAATAAGTTTCGAAACAAAATAAAACAAGCTATCCAGCAAACAGATTTCATTCTCACAGAACAAGAAAAAGAAAGCCTCACCATCAAAAAATCCCAAACTCCCCACAGTAAGAGCCATCCCCAAAATCCACAAAAGCTCATGTCCCATTAGACCAATAGTAAATTATGATGTGCCAATTTACAATTTAAGCTAACAACTGAAAAAATCCTAAAAGAGAAAGTCTGACATAAAGAAGACAGATAAATTAAAACCAGCCTAGAACTAATCAACCCTTTCCCGCCCGAAAGCGCCCGACTGTTCACTTTGCCTTACGGTCCTTATTGCCCGAAAACACCCAGCTGCATTATCTGCATACGTGTGCAATCTATGCAATAGTTTTGTATTTTTTGGTGGTGAATTGTTTATTAGGCATTGATGAACATGCAGTACAATATACAAGCCTTAGGAAATAAAAGAAGAGTGAGAATTTGTCTTGAAGTTTTCTAGGCAACGGTCTTGAACTTTTGCGAGTGCTGGTCAGCTGTTTAGTTCGTAAACATGACGGGATTGAATACTGCGGATATTGAGACTGAGCTGAATAACGGCATAAGAAATGACACAGAATTGTTGAGCAGGGATGGAGGTAAATTTTTAGTGAGTAAATAACATATCAACAAAGATAATTTTACTGATAACTGTGATATAAGTGAAAACGGATATCTAGAAATCGGACCTGATGATGATGCGGCTGCAATTCAGATAACACAAACATTTTGTTTCATTATTCAATGATTATACGGATGATGTTGAACCTATCAATAATTTCAAAATAGTATTATGAGAAATAGGTTATATTTTTACATATGTTAGGCGGAGACAATCTATTCATTGACATTACCGATTGCGTATATATTAATACAGCAATCAAACAGGAGCATTTCAGTTAAATAGAAACAGAATGGGAAGACACTTGCTAGAGGAAATGAAAGTTGATATACAAGGTCACCATTACACTTCCAGAATCTTATCTTTATTGGCTTAGGGGGATTTAGACAACATGAGAATGTGACAAATACAGCCTACCTCAGTGTTGAGTATCTCCAGCACGGGTGGGCGTTTGAACCGACAAACTTATGACTCAATGAATAGAGAAATGGACATGATGGTATGTTAAATGTTGTAAATGATGGCATATTTTCTAATATTATTGAAAATGTGAATACATTGTGATCAATATTTTTTATAATATTTAACATTTTCTGAAACGGTGTGCTTTGTTTGAATGTTTCCTAATTAATAGGTTGAAACCTGGGGATAAGCGGATGAATCCATTAAAATTATCAAAATATTCATAAAGAAAATACTTCACTGCAGGAAACTGAAGAAATAATTAGCCTTATTAGAACAATGCTACACCAAAATAGCTTTGCATTGACTGACAAGATGTATTGCCACAAAGAAGGGTTAGCCATGGGCTCACCATTATAAGGTGTAATAGCAAACATTTTTTTGAATAACTTTGAAAACATCTTCTGAACGTATCAGCATTCAAAAGGAATATTATACTGGAGCAGGTATGTAGGTGACATCTTGTGCATATGATAATGACTTCACTAATACACACCAGTTATTAAACACACTAAATTATTTACAAAATTCCACCAGCTTCACAATGGAGCAAGAATCTAATAAGAAAATAACACCACAATCAGCAGGAATAATGGCAACCTCTCTTACAAAGTGTACAGCAAGCCCACTCAGGTGTTGCATGCTATTGACGAGTCTAACCATGCATACACAATAAATACCAGGATTGAATACAATGATACACAGAGCTATTTCCATACCAATGAGCACAATGAATTTCAATGAAGAGGCACGAATTGTTAAACAAATCGTGAAAGAAGACAACCACCCTCCAGGCACAGTAGATAAAATATTATACAAAAAAAAGAAAAGTCCCTGGAAAACCACCACACTTGGTTCTCAACTACATTAATAATACACATAAGAAGTTGGTTATATATTTAGGAAACAGGGTTTTAATTAACCTTTAGGATGAACAACACCCTGCAGAGACACATCAACAAGTGCGCCTAAACAAAAAAGACCCTTTCTCAAAGTCACGATTCTATGAAATCAAGTGCCAAGAACTTAACTGCAATGCCACCTATACAGGTCAGACAAAACAAAATTTCCACACAAGATTCAAATAACACAATAAACGTTCATATATAATCAGCATTCAGCCTTTGGGGAGCACATGTACGACAGTTCACACTATTTCACAGACATCAACACAGATCTAAAAATTTTACACATTGAAAATCAAATCAAATATTCGAATATCAGGGAAGCAATCGAGATCTACATCGCAAAAAGTGCTAACGTAACCAACTTAAATGACCATACACACTTAAAATATTCCCCGCACATCGCTCTACTCACATAATATTTGGACCATACTTACTCATTAAATTGGCATTTATCACAATAATATCCTATAGATATTCTCTATTTCAATTCCATACATTATTCATCTAAAATCATTCAGTTGCATTCATCCATCTTACATAAAAGTACATTATAACATGAAGTAGGTTAATAACCTTCTCTCCCCTCTCCAGTGTGGAAAGAGTATTCCACAGTGCTCCACTCGTTCCATCCTACTTCCCCCTCTCCTCTCCATGGTACAGTGTACTAGATTTTAACATCCAGTAGGAGGGATCCACAATGTTCGGCACTCCCCTCTCATGCTTCCCTTCCCCTCTCCGTAAGGTTTGTGCTATACTCAAAACTTTCCATTTACCTCTCCATGACCACAGTCCTGAAATAGTATTTGGTGACAACAAAGTTGGCATTGGCAGTCTAGATAAGTTCAGGAGTTTTCTCGATATATTAATACTTGTCAATTTCTTATTTGTCAGTACTGGCTCATATTATCACTGAACTCTCTATCATTGACAAGTTTATGCAACGTAAACAATGCTGTACATATATGCATATTTTGTGTGATTTCATAGAATCTGAGGATGTTCTTGTAGAATGAAACATGTCATTCTTTGTATAATAGAGTGTTTATTTTTTACGGGTATGTTTATAGTGTAATAATTTATGTTAAAATTGTATGTTTGACAAACTAGAAAGTTTTTTTGTTACATTTAACTAAGTCTACAATGGAAAGAATGGCTTCATCTTTAACAAACTCTCCATTTTGTGCATTATTTTATCTTCCTTTCCTTAGTTCAGCTACTGTTCGATTTCTTCTGTATTAAATGGGATAAGTGAGTATATTCTGGAATTTTATACTTTAATTCGCTTTTATTAGTAAACTAACTTGTAATAGAATGTAAGCTTTTGATCACAGTCCCTCCTGCGCCCCTGTAGTGTCAAAATGTTTTATGAATCCAAGTGAAAAATTTAAAGGTCTCGTAGTATACGAGGGCCATCCGATAAATAGGTTTCCCTATTTTACAAAAAATATAAGCAGGCTATTTACACTTGTGCTGGCCCTGCATTGTCGGGGTAGCATGCCTGCCTCTTACCCAGAGGCCCCGGGTTCAATTCCTGGCCAGGTCAGGGATTTTTACCTGCATCTGAGGGCTGGTTGGAGGTCTACTCAGCCTATGTGATTAAAATTGAGGAGCTATCTGACAGTGAGATGGTGGCCCTGGTCTAGGAAGTCTAGAATAACGACGGAGAGGATTGTTCGTGATCACCACATGACACCTCGTAATCTGTAGGCCTTTGGGCTGAGCAGTGGTCACTTGGTAAGCCATGGCCCTACGGGGGCTGTTGCCCCATGGTGCTTGGTTTTATTTACCTTTCAGAAATATTTAATTTTCATTCTACAACTCGTACACTACTTTTCCACATAGTCACTATTTCAGTCCAAACATTTTGTTATCTTGGCAGCAGTTTCTTGATACCTTCATCATACCGGTTCGGGTCCCATCTCTGTAGACAGCGGTGCACTTCCTCTTCCACCTCTTCATCAGTTGCAAACCGCTTACCTCCAAGGTGCAACTTGAGTTGTGGATAGAGATGGAAATCACTCGGGTCAAGTTCCGCAGAATAAGGTGGATGGGGAAAAAGGTCCCTGTTGAAGTTCTGCAGCAAATCCTGCGTCCTTTGAACTGAATGGGCAATATTTTCTGAGACAAGACCAGAATGTTTTCGTTGGATTTCAACTCTGAGCTTCGTAAGGACCGTGCAGGACCTCTCATGTGTGACCACTGTGCATTGGGGCGGTCAGTCAACCAATACAACATCATTACAGTCTCAAAAGGCAGTAGCCAAAACTATGCCTACAGAGGCTGAGGTCTAACCGGGCAAGTTGGCCATGTGGTTTAGGCCGCGCAGCTATGAGCTTGCATCTGGGAGATAGTGCGTTCGAACCCCACTGTCGGCAGCCCTGAAGATGGATTTCCGTGGTTTCCCATTTTCATACCAGGTAAGTATTGGGGATGTACCTTAATTAACGCCACAGCTGCTTCCTTCCCACTCCTAGGCTCTTCCTCTCCAATCGTCAACATAAGACCTATTTGTGTCGGTGCGATGTAAAGTAAATTGTAAAAAAGAGTCTGAGGTCTTGGCCCTTTTTATGAGCATGTTCGCCAAGTTTCTTCCATAGCATGCTTTGTGGTTTTGTTTTTAGAGTTGAATAATGCGCCCTGCTTTCATCTCCAGTAACAATGCGGGAAGACATTTGATCTCCATCTCTTTGAAGCATTTGCAGGAAAGCTCAGGCTACCTCGTTCTGTTATTGCTTGTGAGCATCAGTAAGAAAACTTGGGACCCATCTTGCACAGACTTTTCAATACTGCAAGACATTCAACAAGATCATTGCAATAAAGGACTGCCCAGTTTCCGTGCCGGGAGGCAGTAGATTCATTATCTCATCAGTGCTGACGCGTTAATCTTCGTCCACCACATTCCGACCTGCAACAGTGGCTGTATTGGGGCTGGCGCTGCGATTGTCATCATGTACATCGTGCTGTCGTTCCAGGAACCATGAATGCCAGCATGCATTTTTCACTATAAACTCACACCAAATGACAATGAATATTGGTAGCCACTTCATTTTTTGCCGTGGAAAAGCGAATAACAGAACAGAGTTCACAAGTGGACACGCTTTCAATTGGTAGCTCCATGGCAGGTAGCGCCGTACTGGTGAACACAGAGCAAGCACGTGCGGTTGAAGATCACCTTACACCAGCCATACGCCAGTGGAAGTTCCTACAGTACCAACTTAATTGTAAAACATGTGGTTTGCAGAGAAAAAATAGGGAAACTTATTTATTGGATGACCTTCGTAGATCATGAAAGAGCTTCTGAAACTGCAGATGTACACTCCAACACTGATGGTGTTCTCATCCCTACAGTTCTTCACAGAACACTGCATAACATCCTTGTAGTTGTAAAACATCTCATTTGTAGTTGCTTTATGTTTGACCTGCATCACATCCTTCCCTGGTCTATGACTGTGATAAGCCTGCTTCTTTCATGTTCGTTTTTTATTTTTATACTTGGATGAACAGAACTGTCTCAATGCAGTGTTTATTCCCTGTGAGCTTGGCAAAAACCAGATTATAGTTAGTGATTAAAATGTTTCAAGGGATTTTGATCTGTCTGTCTAAACAAAATGTATGTTAAGAGCATAGTATTAATATTTCTCACTGTATGGCAAAATATTTAGGACAGTTTTAATACTTGGATGTGATTCAAACAACCTCAATGATTTGATAGACGTAACTGGATACACAAAATCAATTAATATAATTTAGTGTTTATGTCTGTGGCAGATTCCTTCCAAAATTTCCATCTCTGGTAGGATATCTTCTGATATGGCTAGAAAATGCTTCTCACTTTATATTTGGTTCTCAGTCTCATGCTTTCTCTGACATTAGGTTTGAACAAGGATGATAACACCATTCTCAGTGCAGCCTTTGGTTTTGAAATCCTCTGCTGGTAGAAATCTCTCTTAAACAGTAGTAAAATTTTGAAAGTAACTGTAATACTTGGAAGTAGTAAATTATCATGCTCATTTGTTGGTGACAGTATTTGTAAATGTGTGTTACGTGCATAACTTATGTATCTTATTTTCCACAGGAAAATATTGAAAATGTATCAGAAATGATACCACTGAAAAAAGAAGCCAAATCAGAGTTTACAGAGCCAGGGCCAATGCAGGAAAACTCACTTGAGGTAATGTACATAATTTGATAAGCCATTGTTAGGTACTGAAAATAGAAAATTGCTGAACAGATATCAGTGGTTGACCCTTCATTTCAATACATATGATTGATACACCTTTTTATGAGATTGACTGTTTACTTACCTAATTTTCACGTTTCCTTCATGTTCTTTATGATCTTGCATTATGTATCACGCAGCAGTTGGGATATATCCAAAGACCTCTACTGTATATCATTTGGGAGGTGGTATCATTGCTACTAATATTTTTCACTTAGTGAATATTTTCAAACACGGAGTTGCTATAAGGAGCACTTTTTGTTACTGTTCCTGGGTATTTTACTAGTTGTTCCAAATGAAACACCATTGTAATCTTGTTGATTATATTAATTATTGACTTCTAGATAATACAATTATTTGTAGATAAAAGTTGCAGGTGATTGCTTGCTTACTGTCAGAATTCACTTACGTACTACACACATTGTAGCCATCTTGTGGCAAGTAGAAAACATTCTTATCCTTCCTAATGTGGTCTGTGATGATACTAGTCTATGGTGACTTATAATATTACTTAAACTTTCAATGAATAAATGAGCCCTTCAAGAGTGATCTTGCCTTTCTGTTTCATGTGTGGTAAAGGACAGTGTTTGTGAATAGGCTGTGTATGTTCCCCATTACTCACCTGAACATTTGTTACATGAATTAGGATACACATTTGATCACTGCCATCGTCCACTGCATAGCATGTGACTATGTTGTTATGGGGTATTTATTGGGATATTTAATTGACAATCTCTTTCAGGAATTCTGGGTTGGCTGCTCAATATACAGCCATCTGGATAATGAGAGAGGAAGCATAATCATGATCAGGGAGTGTAGTATTTTTCTCTCCTACAAGGAAATTGGATGTAGTTAGGTAAGAAGTGTCAAAAGGGTCGTCATTTAACTTTAGTGAGGAGATGTGAGTATGTGTTGTAAGAGTGGTCCATTCTTTGTTGGTCAAGAAATAAGAATTCATCACTCTTCTAAGGTGATATATCAGACTGTTGACAGCTGCTTCTCGTTTTCTATCAAAGTGTAGTGCTGCAGGAGGGATGGAATGCTGTATCAGTCCCATGCCTGCAGTTGCAGGGAGGAGCTGGTTTTTCTCAGGATTGTTTTTCAGAAAGGCCTTGATTTCCTTAGCTGCTCTGAAGAAGTTTGTGCCATTATCACTGTAAATGTTCAGGGGGTGACCTCTGTGAAAATAAGCGAACAAAGAGAGGTGAGCAATGTAGTTGTTGTGAGATTAGGTATCATGTCTATGTAGAGAGACTTGGTAGCTAGGCAGTCTGGTCTTGTTCCATCTCACGTCAATGTTTATGAGAATTGAGCCAGCATAGTCTATTCTAGTGTTCAGAAATGGGTACATGCACACTTTGTGTATTTCGCATTAATTGTTCAGAAGTATATTCATTCAATTTACGACCGTTGAGACGTGCATAATTGTTGCTTCTTTACCGCCCTCCTTGCTGATGGGATCCGAAACTTGCCTCTCAGAGATGTGATTAAGGGTTGAGTGCCATGATGAAGTAGTCGAAGTTGTTCCGCAATGATAATTAGATTAGTGAGATGATGATATATATACAGAATGATCTAATATTTCCTCCCCACTAGAATTAAGATATTGTGCAGTCTTCTTTCGACAAGGAGATGGCTTCTTGATCTATGATTATTGTTATAATCAATATGATTTAATATTTTCTACAGAACATTAATGCAATATTTGAGTGGAGGGTTCAACTCCGATATGAAGAGTGGACTTGAATTTCACTCTTGTTTATAACAATCTGAGATAAATCAAAAACAATATGTAGCTACTCTCTGTACCTTTTTTAATCTTGAAACTTTTGTTATGAATAAGTCATCATCAGGTCTCTAAAAGCATTTGTGGCATTTTTTGAACTGGGAGATTAATTCGAACATCACGTTTTCATTTATTCCTACTCAAAGGATCTTGATTCAACCATCCAGAACTATGCCAACAAACTGTATTGTTGACAATTGTGTTCATTTGTGGTCGTCTGGACACTAAGTCAGCGGGTTTCTCTTTGGACGGCACATGGTGCCACTCATTTGTATCTTTAGCAACTTCAAACTGGGAGCCTTTAATGTTTTCTTTGAGTAGTCTTGTCAAGAGAAAGGCTCCGCAAATCTCAGACTTTGAAGGGAGAGTTATGAAAAACCGATTTTTTGTAAAGCTTTGCTGCCTTGCATTTTACACAGAGCAACATTTTATTGCTAAACAATCTGACATACACACGTAAATGCTATTTGTTGAGCCCGCAGTCAGATGATTATAGAGAAGAGATGTTCTTGAGTGGATGACCCTTCATGGTGTATGTAGTTGAGACTAATGCCATTGTCAGTCTTGTCTGAAGCGTTGATTTTAACAAGTGTTTTTGCTGTTTTACTTGAATGATTTATGACAGGGTAATGTGGAATTTAATAGTGTTTTTCTTAGTGCAGGTTTTCACATTCCTCTCATGTTATCAAGTGATTTGAATTCTAATATGAATTTAATATATTCCTGGCAAAACTTGTTATTTTTCAGACGTTTTTTTCCAGGGACAGGACATGCTTAATTTCCATTTGTTTAGATCAACTAAGTTTTAAATCATTTCTTCACAGGGAGTTATACAGTGTATCTAACTGACGTGTCTGCCATCATGTGTTGCTGGAAGTTTGCTTCATGCTGTTTTTCCATTGGTGTTGTTCTCTTATGTTATCCAAAATAGTGAATTTTGTTTTGTAGGTTGCATACGAGTAGAGATTGATGAGGCATAGGTTTTATCTTGTCAACTCACCTCTGCCGCATTCGTCATTTACCACTGCTTTCTTCCTGGCATTTGACATGTGCACACTGCTGCAGTTACGGGACTGCAGTCAGCCGATTACCTGCATCAAACATGGATTGCATCATCGGTTTTAGATTGTACACTCTACACTCTTCATGGATGTTTTCGGCGTTTCTAGTGCCATGTGTCATGACTTTTCCTCTACCTCCCCTCTTCATGTCGTCTTTACAAGTATTTGTCTTTACCTGTTACCTTGGTGCACTCTTTGGCTGTTGGACAGAGGGCAAAATCTTTGTCTTATGCTGGTGTAAATTTTCACACTGGTATGGGACTTATTCTTGACCATAAGGTATTGTAAACTGCGCTTGATTCTCGAGTGAGCCGATGACCGTAGATGTTAGGCCCCTTTAAACAACAAGCATCATCATCATCATCATCATCATCATCATCATCATCATCATCATCATCATCACCATCATCATCATCAAGACTCTTGAATGGTAATATTTGATTATGTATCCATAAAGGTGCAGCTGCATGTGTAATTCCTTTATTTGGAATGCTTTTGGACGTTATGTGAAAATGAACTTTCTGTGTGTCAATTCTCTCAAAAATCCTGGAATTAAAAATTTGTTTATATTCCTGAACTGCATAATAGTCTTATCTTGAACTTGCTTTGCTCATATTTTCTAGTCATTTCAATTCTTACTGTATGCCCAGATTTTGTAATTGAAAATGCTGATCTTTTATTCAGTCACATGTTCTTATATTTTCTTCTATAGAGACACTAAGTCAGTGGGTTTCTCTTTGGACGGCACATAGTGCCACTCATTTGTATCGTTAGCAACTTCAAACTGGGAGACTTTAATGTTTTCTTTGAATAGTCTTGTCAAGAGAAAGGCTGTTGGTTAGGAAATATCTGTTCTGTTTAATGTAACTAATTGTTAATGTTGGTGACACTCTCACTGATCTTTGTAGTATTTCCTTTGTGTTTGGTTGTGAATTACCTTTTGATTCTTTTTGTGTTGTACTGTTTGTAAGTTGTTGTGCCTTGGCTTTCAATATATCTGAAGTAGCCAGTTCTTGTTCATGCACCAGTGTCCTTGTATTTTCCTGACTGCTTGTGCATTATTTATATCTTACCCCTGTGTACAATCCATAGTATAACCTTTCTTGGCCAGCACGTGCATATGTCTCTTTGATGTTCACCTTTTATCTTTCGTAAGTAATTGTACTAACCTGTCCATCAGAGATTCATCTCAATTTTGTGTTTTGGAGAACTGGTTAGTTTTTATGAGTTTGCTGATACATTATTAAATGGTGTATGAAAATTTGAGTTCTTATGAATAGGTCCATTTAAGGAGTATGCGAAGTGGGATCAGCAAGTGTTAAGTCTCTAGGAATGTTCCAGTAGGAAATTGGCAATGTTGAAATTGTGGTTCTTTTCAGAAGCTCACTAGCCAGGGTAAAGTCGGTGATGAAATTGTCTGTAGTGACGTTTCTCCCTGTTCCCTCAATATCTTTGACAAGTCTGAATACCACATTCCTTCCATTGTTCACTTCTCTCCGTCTGTTTATTGATGTAGCATTGTCAACTGCAGAGGCGCACACATAAACCATGTCCAAATCCGAGAGGAGGCATAGTTTTGTTCCATATTTTCCTCTTGGTTTGGTAGATAAATACTGCTTAAAGAGGCATTTTCCCTAAAGGAAGCCAGATGTTCATCCACAGTATTATTTTCAAATGGAACAAACACTTTAGGTAGTTGTGAAACGAACATGTCATGAACATCTCTTATTGCTGTTAACTTGCCATTACATCTATGGGCTGGTCTCTCTTCCTTATTATCGAAGCTCAAAACTGGGTTATCATTTGGGACCATTGAAGAGATATTGTAGCTCGAAGGATAGGGTGACCGTCTGCTTCATTCCATACTTCTCGAAGTGATTTGCCCACTGATTTGTAGACTCCAGCAAAATCAAGCCTGCAAATATAGATAACTGCATGTTATTGTTGATTGTGATTATTATCAGTTAACAAAAGACAGAAACTGCTATTGTTTCCAAATTGTTTAAACCGTACATATCTAGAAATGTTTCAAACTCTATCAAAGAAATGGGATTGTAGCTTTCCTTTTATCTGCAAAAACCCTCTTCATTTCAAAATTTGTTTCCCATAAAGTGGTTTCCAGCATTTTATAAATGATGAATAACTTCATTGCCAACATCTGGGATCACCTGTCCTCTGAAGAGCATATCTCGTGGGTCCAGGTGCAATTCTCATTATGTTACTCAATTTGGAATACGCATAATTGAAATTTACGTTTCTCTGAAGTATTATTAATATAAACAACTAAAATATTGAAGAGCATATAGGCCTATAGATATAGGTCCATGATGTAAATGAAGCAATAGCATTGTTCATATTACAGTGCAACCCCAGTTTTGTGTGACCTCGATTTAGCACTATATTCAATTTTACATAATTCAAAATTCAAAATACTGTAGGGCAAAACTCGCATTTAGCATTAAGGAAATGTTAAAATTTTCCTATATTTTGGTTATGGGACATTAAGAACCACTGCAAAAGACATCATAAGCTTGCTAAGGATGATTCAAGGCAGAAGAGGAATTTGGAGCTACGGCACTTAGAGCTAAAGTGAGATGTCTGACTCTGATTGACATCTGTTCGCGGCCGATGTAGTAGAACAGAACCCCCGTTTTAATGACAATGTTATTATAATCTATGAAAATTCCTGTATTAATCTGTGCAATATCCTTTAGTTACAATACAATGAGAATCCTTTTACCGTTTCATCCATTATCACAGGCAAATTCAGGCATGTTAGTTTTCATCCATTACCAGTATTCATACACTCTACTCCAGGGTTTATATTGAATGTGTTGATTCATTGCTACGCATGAGTGAATTGACCTTGAGTGAGTCTGAGGTCTTCTCACAACGCAGACTGGTGTATTAAACATCGGGATAACATATTTTTGCAATATGTGCAATGACAGCACTTGTTAACTCTTAGAAATAAAAGCTGAAGTAAAAGATTCCTTAATTTACTATGTTCTGAAATTAAATAAGAATGTGATACTTCTCAAGATACAGTGGTGTGCATAACTAATTTCAGAGGTTAGGTTATGTACTTGCGCATCTTGATAAATTTCAGAATGGCTGTTCCCTTGTATGTTTATAGTAAAATTTTTATTATTCTACAGGGAGCTTGAAATTTATTTTTATAAAATGTGCACGGTAAACCTATGTTACAAAGAAACAATAACAGTAAAAATTTCCACCTATTTGATATGTATATTTGCATTAAGCAAATCAATTAATCATACACAGTACATGTTTCATTCCATTTTGGAACATCTTCAGCTGTATTACATTGCTTAGGTGAAAACACTAAGTATTTATCTTTTGAAGAATATCTCAAACAGGTACCTTGTTTTTCTTAAAATCTACGTAAATTTAAAATTTGCAATAAATTAAAATGAATGTGGATGGTTGAATGGGGTCGAAGGCTGCATTAGCTGTGTTCCTCAAAAGACATAGTAGATTTTAGCAGCAAGACTATGGGGAAGCTCTTTTATTAATAGTAAAACAGCAATCAGCTTCAGGGATCCTGAACTAACTGAATTCAAGAGATATTTTTGTAAATTTAAAACAAATAGCAATCACCTTTGAAGGAGCAAACGAAGAGAACACCTTGTAATATTCAGGATGGTGAAAAAGGAAAGTTATATTTTCAAAAACTTTTTATTAGAAGACAAGCAGAATATTTTGGTGATAAAAGTGCTGGAAACATTTTTTACAACATCTGTTCAAGTGAATAGATTATTTTAAAATAGGCTAACCATAAGCAGATCCATTTCCCTCTCATTTCACCACCCCATTCAACCATCCACATTGATTTTAATTTATTTCAAATTTTAAATTTATGTAGATTTTAAGAAAAACAAGGTACCTGTTTGAGATGTTCTTAAACAGATAAATACTTAATGTTTTCACCTAAGCAATGTAATACAGCTGAAGATGTTTCAAAATGGAATGAAACATGTACTGTGTGTGATTAATTGATTTGCTTAATGCAAATATAAGTATCAAATAGGTGAACATTTTTACTGTTACTGTTTCTTTGTAAATAGGATTTGATACGGGAAATGAAGCTGATTTCTTGCAGTTGATACCTAGGTTAGGTGATGCCGCTTGAAATAGGAAACTGGCAATGTTTGCGACAATCCTCTGGACTGATGCTATTGCAGTTCTTAAGAAGGAAATGTAATATGGGTGTTCAGTCTATTGGAATTAGAAAATACATGCTAATGAGTCAGCTGCTGCTTGGAAAACATCCGCAATAATGTTTAAACAAACTGATTGCTGTTCTGTAGTAATTTTAATGGGTTTGTGTGAGTTCAGTATCTTTCTTGCCTTTTATGAAAAATCATATAAGAAAAAACTTGAACTGAAGAGATTTGCATTCACCTACAGAAAATTGTCAAAATAAAGCACAAACTGTTATTACAGTACAGTGTATAATGTAGATATCTCCTCCTTTTATTGCTGTCATTGTGTAAATAACGTATGATGGCACAATTTATGTTAACCCCCATTTAACAATAAAAATTCAGGTCCCTGTAAAAACGTTAAATAGGGGTTCTGCTGAATGTGCAACGTACCTTACACCTGATTGTCAGTATGGTTGTTTTCTCCATTCCGTCCCATTTTGAGATATGTACACTTCTTTTTGTACAGAGTCAGTCTCATCTTGTAGTTTATAACCAGATACTTGGAGCTCTTCATTTTCTTCTCCCTCCAGAGAAACGTGACCATCATCAGTTTTTTGGAAAACACAAATTCAGGATCAGCCAATGCATCATCAGCTTCCTCTTCATGTTTACTCTCACTAATTTCGTATAATATATTTCATATAGATTTCTCATTAACCGCTGATGACCAGCCATATTTGATCACAGAAACAATGCAGCACTCCCTAGTCGTGGAGGTAGTCCAACATTGTTTGTGTAGTGACCAGCAGGTAGGGCAGCATTGATATTAATGGATATGTCCATTTGATCCATTCATCATATATGTAATTTTTTGAACTGGTAGAGTAGTCAGCAACTGAAAAATATGTTTAAATCATGTCAATACCTACTAAAGGAGATGAACAAATGTACAAGTCTTTTGGCATATACAGTTCATATTTTGTCAGTTACAAGCAATTGAATATTAAATCTGGGTCGGTGCAACCCATTCAGATTAGAAGGATTAAATGGGGTAGAGACGAGCCTTAATGAACATGTCGAGATGCTGATAATAATGTCTAACTTCATTATAATGCTACAAGTGGGGCAGAGCTTATTTGTACATTCAAGGATGTGCTTCGCATACTCCAATGCAATCAGCTTAGCGCAGTGGTAGTGGTTATGAATTAAGTTCTACAGTATGGTTATATTTGGTTCAATCATGGCAATGTTTTTTAAGGTTTTCTTTGTTCAAGCTTTCAGGGACAAGGTGATATTTTGAAAGTTATGATTCCAGTTCGGCCTTAATTTCTAGTGATCCTGTTTTAAAAATTGCCCTTGAAGTATAGTCACAACATTATGTCTCTGTTGAAACTTGGTAATTTTAATTTTTGGAAGCAGACCTTTGTCTGTTTGACCAATTCTCTTGATTTAAATAAATCTTTGCTTCAGTTTCATTATTGTTAGCTACTGGTTTTAGGGGGATTATCATTTTTGATTCCAGTAAGTCTTTGACTTTGAAATCTTTTTCATATGTGTCATCTCCATGTCAGTCAATATTAAATTTAGAGAATGGTTATATAGTTGTACTTAAATAGTGATTTTCTTGATACTGAAACGTTATTTGGGGTATATTCCAAGGAGCTCCCACAAGGAAGGGTGGAATATTACGATCAATTTTCCAAGAATTAGTTTACCCCATAATAATAATAAGATCCGCGACGCAGGGTAGGAAAATATGCCAGCAGGGAGAGAAAAATTCCAAAATTAATTAAAAGAAAAACAGGTTAAACAACCCACAATACTAAATTCATAACAGGGAAATCAATTCATTTCCACCAACATCCATCAACAATCAGCATCACCATCAATCAATATAATATTCCCATGGAAACGAAAACACGCTAGGCAGTTAAGGAAAATGGCCAATCATAGGCCACCAAACAACAATAGGCATGTACATATTAAGAGACAAAAGAAAAACAGGACGTTGAAAAATCACGAAAATACCAAACAAATTAATTTAATAATATAACCCAGAAGTAGGGTAATTAAGATGGAAAACGAACGTTAATTCCAATCCCTTGTAGCAACTCGCTTGGTTAGTAACCCTGCCAAAACATTGCGTTAACCCCTACTTATTAGGGCTAGAAAGCCGCTACCAAACATTGAGTATTAAATTTACAATTTCCAAGAATAAGAATTAATATTAATTCACAGCAGGTGCAAGTCCCTAGTAAACAACAGTGGTTTACATATAAGTTGTTTGACCCGAAAAATGTTCAAACACAGCAGGGCTAAAACGTAGAGTTTAGTTGATGCAAAGTTACATACTGTTGTGGTACGCACTTCACATTTTGAAATATTCAGTCCACCAGTTGGAACATCTTAAAGATGAGTTAAAAAACACTTACAGTGTAGTATCTTGCCATAGTCGTGAGTTCGCTTCAGCGTCATATCCTTACTTACGTATGGTAAAGGTAATCCTTAGAGTGCACTCAAAAATTCCAGGCGAGGTACATTAAATGGTAATAAAATTTAAAATTAACTTTCACAGTTCACGAGTGCATAAGCCGTATCAAGCGAACGTCACCCTGGGTCCATGATAATCGCTCTATCCATCCCGGCAAGTGGAGAAGCACGCCGTCCTTCCATCACAGCTCACTAGCAAGACCTTAACGGCGACTGGCCAGAACCCTACATGTCAGACCACAGTCGCAATGTTTACGTGCGCATACTCGCTCGGTGGAGGGGGAGAGTGGTGAGATGGTTCATACCGACGACACTAGAATGCAGGAGAATACTGGAAAAGGCACTGTCTGGCCAAACACCACAGATGGGCACATTACTAACTTTAAAGCCGGTGGAAGTTAATGTTTATAAATATTGAAAACCATGGTATCTGTGACCATGAATCACTTGATGAATAACGCAGCGGCAAACCACATTAATGAAACGAATTTCAATGGCCATGCAGCCAGCACTAAAGTATTCACAGAGAGGTATAAATTCTTAATCCGGTAATAGTCTCCCTCCCCGAAGCTCCACTTATACAACATATAATGACTTTCATAAGGTAGTAGTCTGGATACAAGGTGCGTTTTTGATGGAATAGTCCGAATAAGAAAATGACCACTGATCACATGTCCCAGTTTATGCACCACCAGCAAGATGAATCCAATAGTCAATTAAGAACCAAAACATATATGAATTGAGTAAAAAACAATTGAGTGCATTTAAATGACACTAGCTGTCCAGTTACTTTCAATCATTAAGAAGTCCCATGCATTGAAGTGGTGCTACACGCAAGTCGCAGGTAAATCTGTTAATGTTCTAGATAAATGGTGACACTCATGCTCCAGATCATTTGCTAAGTTTTAATTCCAATAAATAAGTCTCGCAAGTTCATATGTATCAACTGTTCAAAGATTTCGTTACTTTGTGGTTCACACACACAACTGAACAACTTCCTAAATGTTCACTGGTAGAATAATAAAGCTTCTTAGATTTAAATGCACGCGATTATAAACCCAAATTGAGATTATCACATGTTAGACATTCATTTTAGTATTGTTTATCGGACTTGGGTAAGTTAAGAAACGCCTTCATTTGGTTTCCATTTTATTATTATTGCCTGGGTGGCATAAACCAATTTAACAAATGAAAAACGCCCAGAAGGGCAAGGAAAAGAAATGAACAAATATAGGAAAACAAAATTGGTGAGCATGTAATAAGATCACAAGATCCAACCGGTAAATCCTTTACATAATCTTAAACTGGATTAACTTGACTTAAGACTACAGTATGGTATTGGATAAAACAACTAGTAAAAGCAAAAGGAGAACAGGGTTACAATATAATACAATAATTACCTAAACAGCCCTTGACCAGATACTAGGAAATATATAACCATAAATATATCATGCTAAAATAAAATATATCGGCAGAAATTTTATGCACAACCTATAAGGAAAAGAATTAACTTGAAAATTAAAGATAGTCATCTCCTGAAATTAGTTTTCTGTGCAGGTCAGCAACCCTATCGGAATGCCACATAATAAAGGCACCACCAGCAACAATGAAAACGAGAAGCTACTGTTGCATAGACATACAACTTCAAACATACACAATACACGGAAATAAGTTAAGCTTAGGAAGGAAGATACTGACAGATTACAACAAACCACAAACATGGTAAGTTCAAGAAGTCCAGGCATCAATCAAGTAAGAACACGTTACAGATCATAACAGCTGATCCAGCAATGCATGATAACAACACAGCAAGAAACACATCAAATTATCGAACACAGCCACACCAACAGTACTCTTCATATAGATGACCTACCCAGAGATGTCAAATCATTTCCAGAATTGAAATACTAAGCGAACAGCAATCCCCACATACTTTCAAAATAACCAGACGTTGACCAAGGGAGAACATGTTGCGAAGCAATAACACATTACACAGTAATCCAAGTTAATTAAAATTACAATTAATTTTTTAAATCAGTGGAGTAGAATCACTAATCAGTGAGCCAATAAATAAATGTTTAAACCCATTAAATACACGACCAAAATCTAGAAATTATATTTTGCAATTAATCAATTGTAATGCTACGTATACACTCCATGCATGACCCGTCTAAAGAAGAGATAAGATCAGATAAATTTATACTCACAAATAAGAGAAACAGTGAGAAACTGGATATGAGAAAAAGATCAAAATCCATGGGTTACGGTAAATAATTACTCAATGCAAGATGAATATAGTTAGCTGCAGTTCGAGACTTCAAGATCTTTCAGATGGTGGATACGCGTATCAGCAACACCAAGTCAAGAATAGTATTAGGATATAGGAACTCATAATAACACAATCATTAACACCATGGTGGAGCAGGACAGAAAATGGCAGAAAGAAATTCAGAAGTGTCACCCAATCTTAAATTATATTCCTCACAACTTCACTGAATTTTCAAACATATACATCAACAATGGAATACTCATTTAAATAAATGGTTTAGAAATACCCCTCAATTAAGTGGCGAATTTGGAAATGAGAGCAGAGACCTGACACGATTCCCTACCGGTTATCCACAAGGGATCTCGGACAAATCCGGACTAGTAACAAGTGACATCCGTAGACTCACACTGTAGCCACACAGCCACAGGTACCGTGCGAAATATATATGAAACAAGGTAAATAAAATTTAAATGGTAGATCATGAACTAGGACGACGGAAAGCGCTCAATAGAACGGTGAAGAAGGAGAAAACACCACGAAAAGACCCGATCATCGAATAGTGGGAGGCTTCAATACCACCTATGAAGCACTAGATAATCCCATACTCAACTGGCGCCCCGCAGAACGGCAAGATGGCCAAAAATTAATAGCAACGGATACTAACACTCCGGAGAGAAAAGGACCAATAGACTGGCAGGTTAATCCAAAATGAACTTTATAGTACAGGATAAATACATGATGACGTCAGATTACCTGGGTATGCAGAGAATTAAAACAAAAAAAGAATAGATCAGGTCATACAGGAATCACAAATTACATTCAAGCAGACCAGGTTTTTGTAAGAAGAGTAGTAAACACATGCGAGGATTTATTTCCCAATCTACGGGCACATAGGGGTAAATTAAATGCAATACCGACCATACCGAAGTGTTATAACCATTTAATTATAAAACACAATAACAATACAACCTTAATGAATCTCAACGGACAAGCGTTAGCAAAAAAGGGGGGAAGGGAGCACTAACTATCCTCAACGACATGCCGTGAAGCCATCATGCCACCTCACAATGCAAGCTTAAAACAAAATCACGTACCGTTACAACATAACTAACTCAGGACCAAAACCATTACCTACTAGGTTCGAAAGTAGAGGATCCATTGGTGCAATTTGTGAAAAATAACACCACCATAACAAGTAGACGAGGTAGGACGACATGGACGTTACACTTCATGAATAATACACCAATTTAGAGACAGAAACCAGGCAAGTAAGGTCTGTAGAAGACTGCAGAATTAATACCACATGCGCCCCAAAAATACAACAAGTAACAACGTAGTTAACCACCATTACCAGAAAGGAAAACCCAGATGCCTAATTTTGAGAAGGTAGATAGGGTAAAATTTTACTCACCAGAAAATCAAAAGGACAGGAATGTCTAGAAATACATCACTCAGTTTACGGGTAATTCACAACTGATTACAGAAATGATTAAAAGTTGGGCATGAGACCAATCGGAAATTAGGAAATTGTACCACCAGAAGTTGGAGACCGAAACCAGTGAAGACAGTTAAGTCCATGCCGTAAAGGCAAACAGCCAATCACCACCAAGTCCGATCGACAGAGTTCCGCAATAATCAATATCCACAGGCAAATCCAAAACTCAACAAATAGGATCTAACATCGGGTACTATCCAGTTCCTAGTCAACCCCCCAAATAAAGAAACTAACCTAACAGATTACTCGGTTCGTTTAATGCACACCTAACAATACCACAACCGGAATAGACAGTAGTTATATCACCAAAATAAAGTCTGATAACAAGACATAGTCAATAGAATACTAGAAGAGTTAAAGATAAATACAGGTTAGGACACCTTAACAGTTTTCATGCCAGTGAACAACAATGCACAGACCTAATATTAGATACAATTTTCCAAAATTTGCTACAAGACAAAGGATACTACATAATACATAATTAAATTTTTGCTAGTTGCTTTACGTCGCACCGACACAGATAGGTCTTATGGCGACGATGGGACAGGAAAGGCCTAGGAGTTGGAAGGAAGCGGCCGTGGCCTTAATTAAATTACAGCCCCAGCATTTGCCTGGTGTGAAAATGGGAAACCACGGAAAACCATCTTCAGGGCTGCCGACCGTGGGGCTCGAACCCACGATCTCCCGCATGCAAGCTCACAGCCGCGTGCCTCTACGCGCACGGCCAACTCGCCCGGTCATAATTAAATTAATGATCAAAATTTAGTAATCTTCAATGATCAGGATAGAATCAATTTATGATGGACAGAGCAGGCATGCACCCAAACCAAAGGAGCAATAACATATTAACGATTAAATAAATAGGTGCCAATAGCGCAAGTGAAAGGATCCACACGCCACGAACCACAATCACATGTTAAAATGCAATGGTAACAAGTACACGGTAGTAAGCTACTACACAGTGATATTAAGATTCACATGAGACATGAATGCAGAAGATTTGGTGCAGAAAATCTTAACACGTTGTAATTAATTCGCACACTACTAAACGACAATTTCTGGAGAGGAAAAGGTTATACGGTCAGGAAGCAATACTCAAAACAAAAATACTACACATGGAAAAGTTACTAAATAAAATTCACACGCAACGAGAATAGTTACAAAATAATCTAAAGATAATTAAACAAATTTTCTCACTGAAATGTAGCCATCATCCGAAGATCCAAACTACGTACCATACGTATTATCAAGAAGCCCTTAAGAGAGAAGAGGGATCACACATTAACCTGATTTTAACTGGGAAAAGTGAACTCGCCTAATCCTCTTGGTGATGGGGTCACTCCCCAGTACCGATACTGGAGACAAAAACTGTAAAATAGTACAGGGACTTTGATACCTAGGAACAAGCTTAGCATAACATTTGTTAATTTCTTTACTAATGGGATAGGACCTGACAAAAACTTGATCACCAACTTTCAACCTAGTTGACTTTCTACATTCGTTATACTTATCTCTGCCTGTCTTACAGGATACCGACAATTTCTTCTTCTGAACATCGTTGGGTTTAGACAGGTCGGGAAGATCATCAATACAAAGTTCGTTGGACATAGAAGAATACGGGGTGTAACAGAACATAAGGAACATGGAAGTTTTACTATGAGATTCGTGTGTGGCAGTACTGAAGGCATGGGCTAACCAGTGTTGGCAAGAATCCCACTTGGATTGGTTATTGTGATGATATGCAATCAGGGAAGAATTCAGGTTCCTGTTCATTCTCTCGGCGTAAGATGGGTTTGGATAGTTTGGATTTGTAGTAGCATGGGAAATGCTCAACTCGAATAAGTACTTTTTAAACAAGTGGCTAGTGAATGCACTGGCATTGTCATAAACCAGAAACTTGGGAGGACCAAAGGATGCGAAGATAGAATTAAGGAAACTTATAGACGTACGAGAAGTCATAAATCTAGTGGGAATAATCCCGGAAAACCGAGAGAGCGCATCAATACACACAAAGATATGAATGTTTCCCAAGGTAGAGCGAGGGTTCGGACCTACAAAATCGATGAATGACCTTTCCATCTGCCGATAGGCTTCTGAAGATGAAAATAAACCAACACGGTTCTTCAGGTTGGGTTTACTGATAGCACAAGTTTTACAGGACTTAACCATTTTCCAAATGAAGAATTTTCTAAGTTTCTGCCTAGTTTTAGATGTGCCTAAGTGACCACCAATGCGTCAACAGTGATAATATTTGAAGATGATTGGCACTAGGACCTTGGGAAGAACAATAATGAAATTAGCATCAATTCGACCTTTTCAACATAGAACACCCTTCACCAGAGAATAAGGTTTTACTACCATTCCGTCACTAACCTTTTCAGTGATTTCATTCAACTCAGGATCAGCTTTTTGTTCGCCAAACTTATGGTATAACAAAGGTAGATCCGGAAGAATGGCGCCCACACTAACATTAGTTTCATCAATTTCTTCAACTTCAGATTTTACATCAAGGCCAAAGCTCCCGTCAAACATTCTACTTAAGCAGTCAGCGGTGACATTCTCCGAACCTCTGATACGCTTAACCTGAAAACTAAAAGCGGGTATCCTAAGTGCCCATCTAGTGATTATGCCCGTTCTTTTGGGTCGGTTCAAGGTCGAAATTTACATGTCCAATAAATGGTCGGAATTTCCCAAGTGCAAACAGCACACCCAAACATTCCAACTCATAGATTGAGTACTTACTCTCCAGATTATTGAGTATCCTAAACACATAGGCAACGAGTCTACGACCGTCCTCATATTCCTGAAAGAGTGCACCAGCAACAGCTTCTCCAGGGGCATCAGTTTGTGCAATGGAACGTTTACTAAAGTCGGGTATGGCCAACACAGGAGCATTCGATAAGGCAAGTTTCAGAGTTTCAAAGGCTTCTTATTGGGAGGGGCCCAGATAAACTTGACATCCTTACGCCTCAGATAGTTAAGAGGTGAGGTACCACAGCAAAATTCGGGATAAACTTGCGGAAGAAATTTACCGTGCCCACAAAACGTGCAACACCTTTTACGTCCTTAGGTGGTTGGAATTCCCTGATAGCCTGGGTCCTAGATTGATCAACGGAGACTCCGTCGGGCGACAAGACATGGCCAAGAAAGGATATACTTAGCTTGCCGAAGGTTACTTTGGATAATTTCACAGTAAGACCAGCCTTTTTCAAACGCTCAAGGACTTCCGTGACATGATCCACGTGTTCTTAAAAGGTATTCGAGAAGATCACAAGTCATCAAGGTAATTGAAAACAAACTTAAACTTGATATCCCCTAGAATAGAATTCAGAAATCTAGTTAAAACAGCTGCTCCGCAAGATAGTCCGAACGTCAACCTGAGGTACTCATAAATATTCCAGTCTGTGATGAAGGTGGTTCAGCGAAATATAAGTTTTAGAGAGAGGAATCTGAAAATAGGATTGATTTAGATCTAACACGGTAAAGAACTTGGGCGGAGAACCACCCAAAACATGTAAATCTGGCGAAGGAATAGATTGCAGGGTGATTGTGCGATTCAGGGATCTGTAATCGATAACGGCATGGTATCCTCCAGAGGGTTTAGGTACCAAATAAACCAGAGAGGCATAAGGAGAAATGGACGGTCTGATGACACCATCGGCAAGCATTTGGTCGATAGTCCTTTAGAGTTCTAGCATGCGAGGAGGTGAAAGAGGTAAGGAGGAGTTCTAACAAGTTGGTTGTGAGACAGTTCAGTATCGTACTCCAATACATCCGTCAGTCCTAACTTGTTGGTAAATACCTCAGGAAATTGATGGCACAAGTTACGGACTTTAATAGCTTGTTGATAATCCAAATGATCAAGATCCAA
Organism: Anabrus simplex; assembly: GCF_040414725.1. Lineage (NCBI taxonomy): Eukaryota > Metazoa > Arthropoda > Insecta > Orthoptera > Tettigoniidae > Anabrus > Anabrus simplex. The sequence continues at coordinate 129,399,536 of NC_090279.1, read as the reverse complement.
CTGGTCGATTTCATTGTTCTTCCCTGGTAGCGGCCTGCCTACACAAGAAATTCTGAAGGTACCCAAAGGAGCATCAATAATATCGACGTTACAATTTGAGGAAAATTTAAAGTAGAATTTTCTAGCCTGGAGGTCTAAAACGAATCCGGTCCTTGACAAGAAGTCAATGCCTAAAATATGCTACAAGCCAACTTCGGAGATACCAAGCAATGAACCTTCCAAGTAAAATTACCAATACGCAATATCACGTCAACAGATCCAAAAATCTCCATATTATCCTTATTAGCCGTGACACATGCAATTTTGACTTTCTAAAACTGAGGCAGTTTACAAGAGGATCTTATTTCATCATACCAACTGGCATCAATTAAAGGGGGCCGTTGGCCTTCGATGTGAGGAGGTGAAAGACGGTAAGCACCGAGCTCGATAGCTGCAGTTGCTTAAGTGCGGCCAGTATCCAGTAATCGGGAGATAGTGGGTTCGAGCCCCACTGTCGGCAGCCCTGAAGATGGTTTTCCGTGGTTTCCCGTTTTCACACCAGGCAAATGCTGGAGCTGTACCTTAAATAAAGCCACGGCCTCTTCCACGTCCTAGACCTTTCCTATCCTATCGTCGCCATAAGACATATCTCTGTCGGTGCGACGTTAAGCAAATAGAAAAAACAACAAGCATCATCATATATTAAAGTGACAACGTTACGCGAGTCCTTTAAAGCAACAATCGGTTCATTATTCAGCTCTGCCTTCGCGAAGGTACTTTTAGACTCAACCAAATCGGAGATTTTGTTACATTCCTGCAGACAAATAACTTTTTGAATCCACAGAAAATTCAGGGGCAAGATTCACAAGTATTACTATTACCCTTTAGTCATTGATTGGGTTTTTTGAAAGAAGTTAGGCAATTATTCTTAATATGCTGCCTCGACCCACACAAATAAGAGCAAGGACCAGTACTACGCTTTATTGACGGGCGAGCATTCCGAAGGTGGTCACGTAATCCACAATTATACCATTTTTAAGATTTCCACTATCCCTAGATTGAGGCGAGGCCGGAGGAGGGTGGCAGATAGGTCTGTCCGCGTCCCCGTGCTTCACATATTCAGCAAAGCTACAAGCAACCTCTAATTCCACAAAATTAGTCGGGCTCTTCCTGTGGAAGAGGTAGGATCGGTTGTAGGGAGGAAAACCTTTCAGAATATGTGCCACCATTTCTTCTTCTGGCACCGAAATTCGAAATACCATGCAATAAAACCTCGAGTCTAAGATATAGTTGAGTCCTAAAACAATATTGAGGAAACAAATTTTGCAGTGCTAAAGAAGGAATAAATTTTGATAGTACAAGCTCATGAAATTCCGTAATCTTTATATTCTTCGAAATAGCTTCAGAAATTTCCCGTTTCAGGATTCCCTCACAATGGCGGAACAAGGCATTTAGAAATATTCAGTTCACCAGTTGGAACAAGTTAAAGATGAGTTGAAAAAAACACTTACAGTGTAGTATCTTGCCGTAGTCGTCAGTACGCTTCAGCATAATATCCTTACTTACGTATGGTAAAGGTAACCCTTAGGGTGCATTGAAAAATTCCAGGCGAGGTGCATTAAATGATAACAAAATTTGAAATTAAATTGCAAAGTTGACGAGGGCGTAAGCCCTATCAAACCAACTTCACCCTGGGTCTATCCACACCCCCAAGCGGAGAAGCACGCCGTCCTTCCATCACAGAACCTTATTGGTGACAACCCAGAAGCCAGAAGTCAGACCACAGTCGCAATGTTTACGTGCGCATACTCGCTCGGTGGAGGGGGAGAGTGGCAAGATGGTACATACCGACGAGACTAGAATGCAGAAGAATACTGGAAAAGGCACTGTCTGGCTATACACCACAGATGGGCTCAATAATAACTTTAAAGCCGGTGGAAGTTAATGTTTATAAATATTGAAAACCATAGTATCTGTGACCATGAATCACTTGATGAATAACGCAGCGGCAAACCACATTAAAGACACGAATTTCAATGGCCATACCGCCAGCACTGAAGTATTCACAGAGAGGATATACATTATTACTCCGGTAATAAGAGGATAAATAAAATAGCTAGTCATTGTTGAAATAGGGATCAGCAGAAAGGAAAAAGGAAGCAAGGAATAGTATTGGGTACTATTTTGGAGATAGTATTTATTATTAATACTATTATTTATTTATTTTCCTAAAATTGTACATGTACAAATGCACGGAAATGCCTCCATCCCCGTATGTATGTGTGCATATTCTCTGCTGAATATTCACAAATATATAGGTAATTTTAAATTTACATATTTACAAATGTTCCGCTTTTTCTACGCTAAGTTGTCTACTGCTATCCTACAGTATGTCCCTTTTCACATTCCTATCTCTTATCAGTTGTCTAAAAAGGACTTGGCGAAAGGACTTGGGTTAAGACGCAGCAGGTCACTATGCAAGTTAGGTTCCAAAAAGTATAAGAAAGTAAAATATATAAATGCAACGTAAATTTTAATCTAATAGCAGTTGTATATTATTGTTTGAAATAACTCCACATGTTGTATATGAGTTGATAATGTTTTTAAATACAGAGAATATTATGAGTAAAATTTCCACGAACCTACTACGCTGGCGTAGCAGGGGGAGAAGTGATACTCCCACGTGGCGCGTCCCAGGTTGCGGATAGGGGGTCCTAAGCGGCTTGCTGGCGGACTTGAGGGAAATAAAATACCTCTCGCGGACCAAACACAGAACCCCCCTGTGGGTTGGGGGACGCAGACCAAGACACACGTTATTCCCTGCCTGTCGTAAGTGGCGACCAAGGAACCACGAAACTACTTGTGATTAGTACCACCATGCGGAGAACATCATGGTTCGCTTTTACTTGCGCGTAGTACCACTATATTAGGTACCAAATAGGTTTGTGATTAGTATCATAGGAGCACCGTGCGATCGGCTTCTGCAGTACCTGTGATTAGTACCACCATATGAGCGTGACCATGAGATGATAGCTACCATGGTCCTGCTTTGTCTGTGATTAGTACCCACTCTATGAGGAACACCGCAGGATAGTGCAGGTCCCTGTGGCTAGTACTCTTATGTGATGAACACCATAGTTTTGCGTTGCCTGTAAATGGTGCCGCAAGGTGAGAAAACCCATAGGTCTGTATTACATGTCGAATTTCATAACCTGTGTGTAGTACCATAATGTGTGGAATACCGCGAGTCTCTGCTACTTTTGAATAGTACCGCAACATGACATATACCATGTTCTACCTTCCTAGAGGTAAGTAGCGTTATGCGGGGCCGATAACTTGGATTTTCGACCCCCCTTAGACTGCAAGCATCATCCATTCAGTGTTACGCTATAGCAACAGTCCCTTGGTCAGTAATCCTATTGTTTTACGTCAGTTTCTGTGAATGTAAGGCATTGCGGGTCGCATCCACTGATTGCTTTAAATTCATGTCCATTCATTCATTCTTCGTCCTCACGTATTGAGTTCTGGTCAGTGGAGACTTTTGGACTTTTAATTTGTCATACCATTTCGTACCATTAGGGGCCGATGACCTCGATGTTAGGCCCCATTAAACAACAAGCATCATCATCATCATGAGTTAAATTTTGTAAATATTGTAAATTTATTAATGATGAGCTGTGTGTTTAAAAGAAAAAAGTTAGTGTAAATTGTATAATACTGTATTTTAGGAAATTGTCTTCCTGTCTGTTCATCGACAATTTAATGCTTGATAGTAAGGTATTTTTGTGTGCCATTTGCCACCAAGGTAGACACCTCCATTGCATTTGAAGTGATTTTGATTTGATTGTTCATTTCCGCTCTTATATTTTTTAAATGGGAGATAAATTAATTATACTCTCCTTGTGCCACTGTGAAATTTATTTTCTCAGCTGTTTCTTGTTTAGGCCTGTATATTTTATTCCCTTACTTCTTTATTCTACTTTTCTTATCTCTTACTTACAGCCTTCTGAAGATATTAAGGAGGAAATATTCATAGAATATTCATCAAAGAAGAAACAAAGTACGTACACTACGAATCCTATATGGAATATATTGTACCTATTCACAGTTGTGTTCAGTAGTGGTTGGTTTATGTCCATTTTCATCAGTTTAATCGTTTCTTTACAAAGTTTCATTTAAACGCTAATATCTTAAAATTCTGTTGGTTATATTTATCTAAAATATTCAGGAAATGTAAGATCATATTTTTGTTCCGTCATGTAGTTATACTGAATATATATTAATATATATTAAATGATATATATATATGTATACAAAAATAATCTCTGGGAAAGCTAGATATTCTTGTAGTGTATTTCTTTACAATACCTTTAAGCAACCATGTAAAATGTGTTCTTTCCTTCACTGTCAATGCATCATTTGTTCATCACATTCTTATTATCTGAAATGCCGCCTGCAACTATTACCTCCAGATAGTCTCAGTAATTTTGTACGTTCGTACTGTACCAGGAACCTTGTGTGGCCTGGAACATAATTTTATTTAATGGACGTCAGCGCAGCGGGGGGACCCTAGCATGCGATGTAGCGCAACAGACCGGTTCGAGCATGCATACAGCAAGCAAGATACGTCACGCAGAGCGTGATGCAGCTATCACGTGAACACCCCCTGATATTGTCGAACATACTACAAGAAATTGTACTAACTTTGGAACCCACTGATATATCAATTAATGAGATACGCCATAGTATAGCCCATTATTTAAAGGCAAACATACTGCAATTTCATTAATGTCGTCCTACGGACTTAAAGAGTAATTCAGGTATAAAGAAACTTGATTTTTCCACGAGAGGAGAGGAAGCTGAGCTCGGCAGATTGGTATAAAAGAACGGGGTTTTGCTAGGTCAAGTCAGTTCAATTCTCAAATCGCTGCCGTCGTGTAGTCATGCTGTCTCACATGAACGGGTTCGCGAGGTTCGAACTTAAAACATCACATCGTACGAACTCTACGGTAAAGTTTTCGCCAAGACTTATACAACAATAACTCTTGTTGGAACTTAGACACTTTTGGAGTGATATGATACTAACTTAATAATAATTTCAAAGTGTTGTCAAAGATGTATGATATTTAATCACTGTACAGACTTAGTACTTTCCACTGCAAATCGAACAAATTTAATTGATTTAAACTTCTATTCATATTGAAATGAAACTGACTTTAAACATTCAAGAGAAATAAGCGTATGAATATTAAGACGATTTTCAAGTGAAATAATTGAACATTTAATCTGTCAAACTAATCTATTTCATGAAGTTACCTTAAGTACGTGTGTAATAATTACTGGTTGAAGTTTTAATACGGTTAAACCTTCATCACAAGTGGACAGTATTTGAAATTGTATGACATTGCCGTCATAGGAACTTGTAAATATCCGCGAATTAAGTATTTCGTTATGGTGGATAAGACTGATTTTCGTGTGTAAATATGTTATAACTGTGCTTCAACATAAACAGTGAATCCAATCTAATGAGCAATAACAATCATCTACCAGTGATTAAATATTAGAGGATATTCACGTAGTAAAATACAGTGCCAATTGTACGACTTACAAGCATAGAACACTCACAAGTTAATCCTGTCAGTTGAACGTTTTCATGTTTATAAATTTTATAAGTGACATCTGAAACCGTGACTTCGCCTATTTTGTCATATAAAGCTGCTGTCATTATGACTACGTGGGAGTTGGAACGTGGTGACTTCATAGAATTTAAACGTGGTTACTACGCGGGACATGGAACGCGGTTTGAGGTTCGATTCGGAACGTGGTTACTACGCGGGAATCAGACGTGGTACCGTGGGGATAGCATCACAACACCAGCTGTCGAGGACTTCATATGATGTTCGTTGAACCGCATTTCTCTACATTTTCAGTTTGATATTTGGATTTTTCTGGTGACATGAGTGCCACTGTAAACAAACTTGAGATTTAAACAGACTATATTACAACTTGAACTGTAAAATCTGTGATTTCATTCATAATTCAACAAACTATTTCGCTCATTGGATTTCACATTAAATTTTATAAATGTTGAGTGACAGTTATAAAATAGACTATAGCACCGAACTTTAGAAGAAGATAAAATTTGCCAAATTTTGAAGTGTTTAAATATTGAAAGTGGTGTAGGGAAATTCATTTTACACGTGTAAGGGTGTTACATTCATTTTCAGTTTTTGTCATTTGAACCAATACTTGAAGAACTTTATGAACTTTATCAGGAAAGAACTTATTGATTTTCAACGAAAGATAATCGTTTCATGTCAAAAGATGGACAATCATAAATATTTATTTTGTCTCAATTAGCCAGGCGACATGAACTTGCTCAGACAATATTTTAATTTGGTTTAATGCTGCGAGTCAGAAATAATAGGGAACTTATTCATCAAATTCTCCAGGTGAATAAATTAAGTTTTAAAATATATCCATTATTTCGCTCTGCATCTAAATCCCTCTGTATCTGCTCCCTAAGGACCGTTCCCCCTTCACAAGATTCTCATGCCCATATCCTTAATTTTTCGTGGTACAGTACCAACAGTGACACACAGAAATAGCCATTTTTGTAGATTATAAACAAAATATACAAATTTGAAGCTGTTAAGTTTTATGTATATTGTAAACAGTACAATAATTTTAAACCAACATAATTAGGTTCATTAATCAATATAATGATGCCTGAGTTCATTAGTGTGATAACTCAAAAATGCAATTTTCAAGTATTTATTTGGATAGATTCCTTTCTAATGATCTTTTCTGTTCTCTTGTGTGTTAATTAAGATTCCTCCATTTGTAGATCCCAAAACAGATAAGTTGTAGTAGAAATGAAACGTTGAGGTCAGTTGTGCTACATCTTAGGTATCATAGTTTTCAATTAAAACGTCCACATTTTTGTAAGCAAAGGAAATTTGTGGCATTTAATTTATGTTTTTTCCAGTGTTGTGGTCACACTAGCTGATTGTTGCCAATTCCCACTTTTCATTTTAGTGCTCATTGTCAGTCAAGTGCTTGTAGCATGTTGATTGCAAACACATTTACACAATAAGGATAAACTAATAAAATGGGCAGCTACAAGTTAACTATAAATTTGTGCAGGTTGCCTAAAAAATTCAGAATACTTCAAGTAAGTGAATTTATTATCTCCTAAAAGTAGGTAAATAATAATGGAATGATATAATATTATTTCAAAATTGTAATTTTTATCACTGAGGTTAAAAAGTAGCACAAGTGTACATCCTGTTTTCAAACATTTAATGCAGTAGTTTGTTTGAACTGTAGGTGCGTCTTTGGACTATATGCTAATTAATTTTGTGCTGTCACACCTTTGTTCGTTACTGTGCGCAACGATCTTTGATAATACCTGGGAGATGGTGGTATAATCTCGGATTGGTAATCTTAACTGAGCCCCTGTATCGGGAGGTCATGCAATGGCTAGTCATAGCCTATGATTTGACTTCAGACCAGATTAGTGATGGAAACTATGAATTCTGAAAGGTTTATTTTATTTTGTGCGTGGTTAGAGTTATCTGTCATATGACGCATTGATTTCTTCTTACTGTACATTTGCAACCAGTAGCAAAAAATATTCATTTCAGTCCTCAGAACTACCCAGTACCAGCTTACATGCTTTCATTAGTCAGAGTAGAACCATGCACACAACTGAAGATCGACCAAATACAACTCTTTGAGGAGAAAATTCTGCTGTTTCTTTGTAATTTTTATGTGACTGGACACAATAGGCTGTTAGAGAACAATCATATAATATGGCCACCAATAAAAATGTTCCTTATGAATACTTTTCACATGCAAAATGCACATTTCTGTTTTTGGATGGAGTTTAAATAGCTTTCTTCTTCCTAAACATATCTTGTGCAGATGCAGTCTCGAACCATCAAAGTGACAAGCATTTTGTGAGTATGGTTTTTCCTTGGTATATAAGGCTCTGAATGATTCAGTTGACCGGATCTTATCTACTGCATACCACTTTGCTTTATATCTCACCTCGTGTGCTATGTTATCCTGACTCATTTCAGCATTCTACAAATATCAAGCAGCAACTTTAATGACTTCTTGCCTTGTCAGTTTGGTACTGAACTACATATGAACAGGTTTTAAGGTTCATAAAATTTCCTAATTCCTGACATGTGGAAAGGCACATGTTTATGAGCTTACCAATTACTGATGAGATTTCCTTCCATTTTTGGAACAACACATCACCCTGATATAAATAATTAGTGATGAGGCTAACTTAAGTTTGTGTAGACACATAGTCCTGAACTAAACATGTAGTGATGCGGTGTCCTTTCACTTGTAGATGTCGAGTGTCACAAGGCCCTGAGCCGACCTCTTTTTGTCTCTCCTCCATAGTCTTCATATTTATAGACGTGATTACGGTGAAAATAAATTATTATGATCGTCTGCTATCTATGACGGATGTCAGCAGAAATATGAATTGCAAAATTCCAATCAGGCTAGAATACACTGAAGGTGTTACTCGTACAATTTCACCGGATATTCAAACTGTCACTCCCGATAAAAACAGATACTCCTGATTTTTTTATTTTGTTGAGTTATATATTATTCTTTATAATGCGTTTATAGGAGTCACTTAAACACGTAATCCAGAGGTGTTCTGCCATTCAAACACTATTTTGTGGAAATAAGGCATAGATAGTAGACATAGGCTTTAAGGGAGAAAATTTGAACATAGTAAGTTATATGTTAGGATGTGCAAAATATCCATTGCATTCCATTTCTGTAACAGATTATTTATCAACCTGCTTCTTGTTATCCTGCTCTTTTAATATTAGTCCTGCCTGGTGTTGTGATTCATTGTCTCCAGTTAGTTCAGTCAAGGGCCATGTTTCTATGTAGTCTCACAGCTTTCAGTTCATTTGTTCTATGCTGTCTTGTTTGTCCCCAGTATTCATGTTCGCTTCATTACAAAATCCATAATTTTACACAAAAATTTTAAAATTGTGTTAGTAGTTAACAGGAAGGTAAATGAAGACTGTTATACTATAGGATTGCCCACTTTATCATTTAAGGGCTGTCCAAGAATTTTTTGTTAACAAAAATGGCACTTTTTTGAGACTATCTAGCAACTACAAAAATGCATTTATTTTAATGTTTCTTTCGCCGAACTATCATCATTAGTGTTCTTGATGTCTCCTACTAAATGTATTAGTCTATCACCATTTCACAAACAATTATAACACCTTCTTTCAAAAATTCAAAATTTCAAAAATAATTATTCATTTCTTCGTTCTCAGTTTTTGAACGGGGATATATTTTTCTCAGTTCTAGTACAAGATATTCCTAAATTAATTATCATCAATTTGAGACCTTTTCGAGGTATATATCCCATTTAGAACTCGACTCATTGTTGTTCGAACCTGAAAAGAAAACATAGTTTTTAGTTTTGAGTAAATTTAAAGGGTTGTATTATGATTAGACGTCTTTCTTTTTACCTGAAAGTATTAGAATTCTCCCGCTGCATAGGTGCGACCTTCCCCTTCAAGTTTCTTGTCCTATTTCAGTTTTCTTCTTCCCCTGAGGTACCTTCTTCGCTGTCTTTGTTCAGAAGTGCTCTGAGGCTGACTTATGCGTACACATGCCTCATCAGCTTGTGACACTCCTGATGCTGAGTACATATCAGGCACAACCTTAATTCTTCCTAAAACCTCTATTTGAACCTTGTTTCCACAATTAAAGTGTAAAACTGCATCTATGACACCTAGTTTGAGAGTGGATAGCCCCACATATGTATCTTTTCTACACCTCTTCCATACCGTACCGTTGCATGACTCATTGGTATTTTGAGTCAAACCATGAAAACATTTGAATAACATTTTTAGATTACAGATCCTTTCATACACAGTCTTCATTACATGTGCCAACGGCCGTAGCCGTTTTGAAGCACCGGATCCTGTGAGATCTCCGAAGTTATGCAACATTGGGCGTGGTCAGGAGTTGGATGGGGTGTCACACGCTGTTTATGGGGGTAAGAGAATGGAGGAGCAGAAAGGAACTGGCCACCTTTCTGCATGTAAACTCCAGCTCAGGAACACCTCTGCGGAGGTTCGAACCTGCCTTTAGGCAGAATAACCCTTACCTTACCATTGCATTAGGACTTTCTGTGGTATTCCTGCTTTATGCTTATAATTTTCAAGTAGTTTGCCAGCTGTGGCTCGTTGGTATAAACACCAGCTGTCTGTTCCTATAGGGCACCTGTGGTGGGGAGGCACTTTATGGGCGGTCAAATGATACAATGTTGCCCATAGAGCATTTGTCATATCTTTTATGAAACTGTTGTTGGAACACAAAGCAATTCCAAAATAATTCTGACACTTGTCTCTCAGTGTTCCAGTTGATTTGCCTCTACCACACATGGTTTGTTATGTTGTACAATTTTTCTAAGAGCTGTTCCTAAATGCTTTTTATAGTGGCCCACACATTCCAGTTTATTGACTTCTTTACCATTGTATGGATTGGAATCACACACTACCTTGTAACTTTTGGAATCTCCATCCCCATAGAAATCTACATACTCCAGACCTCTACTCTCACCTGAGCGAGAAAATATTTTTACTGTTCCATATTAGGCGAAGACTCACTGTAATTTTTGGCAAAGACTGTAGCATGATCCAGCTTTCCAACCTAAATAGAATGGGGAATGCATATAATCGTTTGAATGCTTCTTACATCCAATACAGTTTCTGGACATTATCTCAACAACGAATATACATCCAAAGGCACACAGGCAAACAGGCAACATGACAATATTTTCACTAAAAACACGCAGTTATGGAAACCATGGAAGCTCTCAATACCAAATAGTATTACTGCTGCATACAAAGAATACGCATGTGGAGCCATCTATGGAAAGCTGTTCTGCAGCAACGAGCGCCAAACTTGAATTAAATCGAAAGGAACCATGAAATTCTCCGTTCAGCGAAGCCACGCCCATCTTAGACCGAGACACGCGTGCGCTGTTCCCTTTATATCAATTTTCTGAGCATATTTATGCACGAAAGATGTAAGTACTATACATTTTCTTAAAGTAGAAGAATAAATCTTTCATCAGAAAACAAAAATGAAAAAAAGAAAATTCTGTCTAAATACGCCATTTCAAACGTTTATGAATACCTTAAACACGTAATCCAGAGGTGCTCTGTCATTCAAACACTATTTAATTGAAATAAGAACATAGATATTAGACATAGGCTTTAAGGGAAAAAATTTGAACATAGTAAGTTAAATGTTAGGATGAGCAAAATATCCATTGTATCCCATTTCTATAACAGATCATTCATCAACCTGCTTCTTGTTATTCTGCTCTTTTAAAATTAGTCCTGCCTGGTGTGAGTCTCCAGTTAGTTCGGTCACGGGCCATGTTTCTATGTAGTCTCACAGCTTTCAGGTCATTCGTCTTATGCTGTCTTGTTTGTCCCTTGCGCCTCTTTTCACCTACTTTCTGTGTATACGCTAAATTTCTCAATATATCGTCCTCTGCACGCAAATATACCCAAACCAGCGCACACGCCTTTCCTAAATTTTCTTCTTTATCGGTGCAATGCTGGAACGTTTTCTAATAACATCATTTGAAATGTGATCTAGTCTAGTTATGTCAGCCGTTCACCTAAGCGTCTTCGTATCCATGATGCTTAGTCGGCGTTTACCTCCTCTTTAGCTGGCCAGCAATAGTTGCCATAGAAAACGACAGGACGGATAACAGTTCAGTAGATATTAGATTTCAGGTGGTCCTTCATCCGACGGTCGCAAGGGCGCCCGTTGTCATTCTCAACTTCAGCCAGGGTTTGCTTATCCCTAAGTTGACTACATCAGTAAGTCGGCCATCATCAGAGATTTTGGAACCAAGATACTTAAATTTCTCTTCTCGTACTATATTTTCACCGTCATCATGCATGCTTCCAACTTCTCGGGGATGTTATGTCATGTATTCTCTATCCTTTTTATTGAGGCGCGGGAAGTATTGCGCTAGTGGATTGTTCCAATCTTCCGTTTGGCGCTTATTCTCTGCACCATTTGCATACAGATGTGTCCATGGTATTGAAATGTGCATGTCTTATGTAATGGTGTCCGTCAAAAGAATGAACAGCAGTGGTGATACGGAAGGGCCTTGGTGGAATTGTACAGTTTCGCGAACGTCATCAGACGCTCTTGCGACAGCTTCAGCATAACTCCTCGGTTCTATATAGATCAATTATTCCCTCTCAACAAGGTGCTCTGTAATGCCATGCTCTTGTAGCGCTGACTGATTAGGTTATGATGTACCGGATGGAAGTCCTTCTCAAGGTCCAGAAAGTCGTGATGAAGCCTCTTATTCTTTTCGAAATACTTCTCACGTAACAGCCTTGCAGCGTGTGTTGCTCCTGTTGCGCCACAATTTTACACAAAACCAGCTTGGCTTGTTGTGTGTTCGTTTAAATCGCTAATTCTTTTGTCGATGATTTGTTCGAAATGTGTCACTGCGTGGCTGAGAAGTATGATCGGACGGTAATTAGAAAAATCGGCAGGACTTCCCTTATTTTTGAATGGATACTCCGTCGTCAGTTTGTTGGTTCTTGACCTTCCTTGATGATCTGGTTGAAAAGCTTGCTTTAGCCACACTGCTGCATCCACCCATTGAGAGAAACAAAACTCTGCCGGAAGATAATCAGGACAGATGGCTTTCCCTGGTGTCATTTCTTTCAACATAGCCTGGACTTGGGTGACGTCAATTTCCTATATTGGACCTTCAACAGCGGCGGTGATTGGGATTGGTAGATACGGAAATTTCAAGATTGAAATTTTGTCAAAGTAGTTAAGCCAGTGTACTCGCGCTTCCCGCCAGTCGAGTAGAAAACCGTCTGTTTCCTAATTGATGATGTTGAACGTTCCGTGTTTCGATGCCCCGATTTGACTAGCCGTTAAATATTCCGCTCGTTTTAGCGCATGTCAATTTCATATATAGACCTGCTTACCGCTTTGCTTTTGTTACAGCGACAACCTCCTTCACTTGACTACTGGCTGCTTTGTAGGCATTCCAACGAGCAAGAAACTCGTTTTACAGCTGTTTCTTCAACCGTATTGCATACATAACATCGTCATTCCGAAACCACGTGTCATTGTTAATCCTTCATTGTCGTCGCCCTGACTATTTGTTCCAGGAATGGAGCATGCGGCGCCTTTCAGTTTAGTCCAGCTCGCTTCTAATATGGTGACTTGTGACACTGTGACGTTTGCAACAACGTTGGCCTCCTTCTTCAGGCGTCACCGTTTGATCCAATTTGGTCCATTTCCTGCGAAGTATTGAGCTCTTGGTGACTATCCGCATCTTACAGATAACTGGTCGATGTTACATCGCAACGGTTTCGTAAGGAACAACTGTTGTCTCTAGAACATCTTTGAGATTCCTTCGTCTGACAAGGATGTAGTCAATGTGCGTTGGATGGGAGCGATTGTAGTACGTGACTAGGTGAATATCACGCTCTTTGTACCGTGTGTTCGCGATGATCAGTTTCTGCATAATCGGGAAATTGTTGGCAATTTATTTCTTCTGAACATATCCATGAAGGCCATGAACTGTGTGTGCTTCTTTTCTCCGTCCGACACGTGCATTCAGAGGAACCGGCCATGATAAGATAGTAAGCAGTGTTCTAGTCAGATAGTGCTCACAAGGGATTTTTGGTTTCCTTGCCAACACCATTAGTTGTTCTTCAGTTAGTAATCGCACCCCGCTTCGCATGACTTTTCTCCCCTCAATCTTTTTTTTGCACCCCACAGATGCCTATATGCCTTCTCTCATGTGCTGTGGCTAATTTGCTAATTCATTCAGACATAGTTCAGTGATGGGTTACAGAATGGTGGTACTCGCTTGCCTAGCCGTCACTGCCCGCGCGACGGTAACCCTTGCATACGTTTCATGCTGACTGGGCCCTGCCAAAGCGCGTACCTTCCAGAGGACGCCCGAACCTTGGTTCCGATTCCATGAGACATATTTCTGTAAACATGTGACAGTATTATTTTACGGCCGGCGTGTCTTGAAGCATTTTAGCGCTCATGACAGCAGGTAGTTACGCCGTTCCGGACATGGGGAACAGACACCTTGTGCAGCCCCTCCTCTAGAGTTGAAACGCTATGCTCCTTTCTGCAATAACTTCCAGAAAGGTACAGCAGAGTAACTCTTCTGCCAACTGCTCCGTACCGAACGTCTCCATCTCCTCCAAAATCGCCATTAGAGACTTTATGCGTGTTTCGTCCGCGAGAGCTATCATATTTTGCTCAATTCTGCCGGCAGGCAAGTAGGCAACCCGTGTCCATCTCCTGCGACGTGCCACATGTTCCAGCAATATAGCTGATTCGTGGAGAATATTTATTAATGCAAAATGAAATACCATTTTACTGAAAAATTAATTGTTAACCTTATAAATCACTTGTCACAAAAATGCATTATCACGTAAAGAAGAATGGCCTTTCTTTTGCACCTTTTACTTGGCGTGATATGCCACTGAACGTATGACATAAAATCCGGTGTCATATTGTTTGTGCCGTGTTGCCTAGTGGTATCAACATCAATATCCTGTGCGATAATCATGAGGTCTAGCATATCGTATCTGGAATCAATGTCCCCCTTTTATTTGTCCACTTATTTTCTCCTAAGTGTGCAGTAACAACACGTGGTCGAGCATCCCATTACTTTGCTTGTGACGAAGTTATGCATTCGACTGGGCCATGAGAATTCAGTGCATCCACCATGAGTTGAGAAGTACCAGTTCGTTTTACGATATGCTTTGGCATGCGTGATCGACTTTCCCATGTGTATGTTGTAAACGGATCTGACCTTTAACCAAGATATTTTTATTTCTCGCTCTTCTTTCATAGAATATGCGGTGGGAAGACAGGTTTAGACTTAGTGCTATCCAACTATGTCATCAAGACACTAAAATATTCACGTTGTCCGCGAACTTTTGAAATAAAAAGAATCCCATTCCTTCCTTTACATAGGAGCAATATCCACTATGGTGCAATTCAACGTCTTATCTTCACGAGTTTTGGCTCAAGCCTTGATTTTCATGTTCCTTCTAGCCGTAGTGTTAAAGGAACATTTGTAAGAATATTCAGACACGATAGCTTGAATTTGGTTTCAAATTCAGGATATCAGAACAAAGTAATGAAACACTACCAAAACCATATTCATTGTTGACTGCATAATGTCTATGACAACAGTATCTGGAGGAGAAAAGAAAGCGTCAGTGTTAGGGAAAGAGCTGTCATGTGTTTGTTATATTTCATCTTTCACAGCACTTAATCAGGATGAGTGGTTTTCATTTTGTATATGGCCTCTGTTAAAGACATGGTAGTAAGTATGAACTACCTTGTATAAACCTACCGTCCTATATGTGGGTTGGCTCTGTTTGATTGCACATCAGAGCTACGTAATTAGAAATGACCAGACTCTGAAGTATAGACTGCTACATTGATGTGATAACAATGTACAAATTCAATAAGTATGTTTTGCGTGACAGTAAGTGACATTCATAAAAGATTAGCCCTGCTTCAGCAGATCTTGCTGACTGTCGGCAAAAAATTTTCTCGACTTTATTAATATCTACAACAGAGAGATTCTCCCAAACACCCTCAACAACAAGGGCTTTTACAAAAATTATTACTTGACTGCCACAGAGTGCAGAGAACTTGAACAACATCAAAGCTTCTAAGCTAATGCCGTCATTATGTAGGAGAACGGACATACAAGGATTTCAGTTTATACATGTGTGCCGGATTAAAGATCTTGTTATCATCTTTTTAGAGTATACCTCTTCTTATCATTGATTTTTTAAGTGAGGTTGACTATGAATTAGTACATTCCCACATCGTCACAAGTTACTTGCGCGTGATATCGTAATTCGAGACAAAAGACGCAACACATCTTCGTAACAAGTGAGAGAAATGTGATGTTCATGTGTAATGATATTCTCTGCGTGGGATACTAGTGAGTGGCATGTACAGGAGCATTTCCTTTGTATGAGAGTTCTGGTTGAGTTGGCTGTTAAACAATTCGTCACATGGTTTTAATTTGTCTATATAGATCAAGAGCCGAGATGAGCTATGCAGATCATCAACCTCCGGATGGTGGAGCAACCTGTTTTAGGTGCAAATTGTGTGGCAAGACATTCAGCAATAGATGCCCCCTTTCACGACATATTCAGATTCACATAGCCCAAAGACCAAATGGGCGCATTGTATGTGGTAAGTCGTTCATCACGAATCCTTCCTAGACTCTCCCATGCAGACACTCATAGGCGGGAAGCCATTCTAATGCAATATATCCTACAAGTCATTCGGTAGAAAATCCCACTTAGCACTTGACCTAATGACTCAGATGGACGACAAACCAAACCGCTGCCATCTATGTTGCAAATCCTTCACCCGAAGAGAAAGCGTAGTCCCTCACATGCGATCTCACACGGGTGACTAGCCTTACCGGTGTGATATCTGTTACAAATCCTTCTGCAGTAAATCTCGCCTAGGTTATCAGTCCGGATTCACACAGCTGAGACGCTCTACTGTTGAACTATGTGTGGGAAGCAATTCATCCATAAAAGTGGTCTTGTGGTACATATGTCGACTCATACTGGCGAGAGGCCGAATTTAGGTAATATTTGTGGCAAATCTTTTAGCCAGCAGGTTACAAAATGCGCACGGCATCGACTCTGTAGGATGTAGGACCACCGCGAGCGGCGATGCACGCAGAAACACGTCGAGGTACAGAGTCAATAAGAGTGCGGATGGTGTCCTGAGGGATGGTTCTCCATTCTCTGTCAACCATTTGCCACAGTTGGTCGTCCGTACGAGGCTGGGGCAGAGTTTGCAAACGGCGTCCAATGAGATCCCACACGTGTTCGATTGGTGAGAGATCCGGAGAGTACGCTGGCCACGGAAGCATCTGTACACCTCGTAGAGCCTGTTGGGAGATGCGAGCAGTGTGTGGGCGGGCATTATCCTACTGAAACAGAGCATTGGGCAGCCCCTGAAGGTACGGGAGTGCCACCGGCCGCAGCACATGCTGCACGTAGCGGTGGGCATTTAACGTGCCTTGAATACGCACTAGAGGTGACGTGGAATCATACGCAATAGCGCCCCAAGCCATGATGCCGCGTTGTCTAGCGGTAGGGCGCTCCACAGTTACTGCCGGATTTGACCTTTCTCCACGCCGACGCCACACTCGTCTGCGGTGACTATCACTGACAGAACAGAAGCGTGACTCATCGGAGAACACGACGTTCCGCCATTCCCTCATCCAAGTCGCTCTAGCCCGGCACCATGCCAGGCGTGCACGTCTATGCTGTGGAGTCAATGGTAGTCTTCTGAGCGGACGCCGGGAGTGCAGGCCTCCTTCAACCAATCGACGGGAAATTGTTCTGGTCGATATTGGAACAGCCAGGGTGTCTTGCACATGCTGAAGAATGGCGGTTGACGTGGCGTGCGGGGCTGCCACCGCTTGGTGGCGGATGCGCCGATCCTCGCGTGCTGACGTCACTCGGGCTGCGCCTGGACCCCTCGCACGTGCCACATGTCCCTGCGCCAACCATCTTCGCCACAGGCGCTGCACCGTGGACACATCCCTATGGGTATCGGCTGCGATTTGACGAAGCGACCAACCTGCCCTTCTCAGCCCGATCACCATACCCCTCGTAAAGTCGTCTGTCTGCTGGAAATGCCTCCGTTGACGGCGGCCTGGCATTCTTAGCTGTACACGCGTCCTGTGCAACACGACAACACGTTCTACAATGACTATCGGCTGAGAAATCACGGTACGAAGTGGGCCATTCGCCAACGCCGTGTCCCATTTATCGTTCGCTACGTGCGCAGCACAGCGGCGCATTTCACATCATGAGCATACATCAGTGACGTCAGACTACCCTGCAATTGGCATAAAGTTCTGACTACTCCTTCTTGGTGTTGCATTTGCTCTGTCAGTCAGTGTATTAGATATTATTTACGTGAGGAATTTTGCCAAACTGAGTTACCCGGTTTTGTTTGTACGAGTAGATACTTCCGTGTATCGGGTTTTCTATTATGAGATTTGGATTCATTTTAGATGCAGTCTCATTGAGTTTTTCTAGGGACTAAATTTGTTGCCTATTGTTGGATAAATCAACTAGAAAATATGTGATGGCGAAACATTTGATGTGAACTTTATCATTAAACAGCTTGCCAGGAAATGCCTTGGGGCAACCTCTAATGCTAAATACCATAGTTATACTGCTGAGATAGATTAAAATCTAACTCTCCCCTGTCTTCAACATACTAGCGTGATAGAATCATTTATTGTTGTTAATAATATGAAATCATTATTGTAAATATTAATTTATTTTAGTTATGTAGCCATACGCCAAATAAATAATTTTTATTACCATTATTGAAGTTTATAAATTACAAGTTGACCAAAGCTTTTCAGTTTGTATACATAACTGATTGTACGTCTGTGCTCATAAAGTCTCGCAAATTAACTTACTTAAAATTCCTCTAAATTTCACTGCTCTAATGCAAACACGTGCTTCATTACGTCTGAAAGAATTTGATGAGAAATGCACTAAATTGAACGTCCCATACCGAATAATAATTTGACGAAATTTTTCTAACGCACGCAAGCATCGTACTTTTCGCCTCGTGTCCTCTCAACACATAAATTAATAAAATGTCATAATGTTCCATATTGAACTGTATCACAAATTAAATTGAAACAAGAAATTAAGTGGTTCAACCTATTCAATGCAAGTAAATAAGAAATGTAGTGTTACATACTTATTTGGTTGAAAACAGTGCCGGACATTGCGTGTGTTATGCCACTCTTCAGGGACTTGCGCTTTGACACAAATAAGTGACTGTTCTTCGAGTTCATCTGGATTTTATGATTTAAAATCGGACAGTCCTAACCCCTATTGTCTTATAATGCTTCATGAATTGCTTTTGTGAAAGACATATCCTTTAATTTTTTGTTTCCCTGTTCATTGTTTTTATATTTTTAATTGGCTGATGATGACCCAGATTGCTGGTCGAAACCGGTACCTCTTTTAACCAAATAAGAATGTAACACTACATTTCTTATTTACTTGCATTGAATAGGTTGAACCACTTAATTTCTTGCTTCTATTTAATTTCAGAAATTAATAGTTGAAGCTGTGATAAACTTCTCCTAAAATAATACAAGGTCATATCAGCTCTACACATAGCAAAGTCACAGGACGACATTGTAGAAGTTACTGGAATAAACAGACCGTATTTAACTTTTTTCACCGCTCAATTTCTGCTCTTCATCGTCCTCTGTATGTATGGATATACTGGTTTATTTTACGCACTTTTGCATAATAATATTTTGCAATTTCATTATTTTATTTCTATTAGTGACTGAATACCAAGAATCTGAAAAAGAACACAAAATATATGCCCTCGCAATTTTCTCCGCACGCTAATAATATGCATTCAAGAAACTCACCGAGACTAGAATCTTCGCCGTTCAAAAATCAAGGGCATGCGTTTAGTGGTTGAAGATCCTCAGTGCTATCCAACATCCAGATCCTCCCCCGTAATGACATTGAAACTCCCACGGTAGAGCTCAATTAACAAGCCATCAGATACTGTGTTTAGATTTGTGGAGCCTTCCGGCATCAATATGAGAATTTTGTGTTTGGTTATTTCAACAGTCAGATAACAATATGGGGCTACCCAGGTACCGACAAAAGAGAAGAGGCTGGCGTAGAATGGGCAGATTCGTGCGATCAAATTATACTGCATAACAAACTTCCAGCATCATTCAACAGTGCGAGATGGAACATGGATATAATCCAGATATTAACTTACAGTATCCGCGTAAGCAAACATATCTCAGTTATCAGCGAAATAACTGGGGCAAAAATCCCTCATCGTTCTTCATTACAGACTGTTATGCCCTCCAGCGTTCAACCTCTACCCTCTGTGAATTTACTAAACGCCCCCATAATCCGCTATTTGCAGCCAGTTCTGTGGCTTCGTCTTAGATTCATACGTCTTACCTTTAAATCTTTAGAATGTGAGTTCCTCTTCGAAGAAGATATCATTTTATGAAGGCTGATTAGGAGAAATGTACCATTTCACTGGACGAGAACATTTTGAACGTAGAGCTTTTTACTGAATCATATGATTATTTTGCAAATATCGTGAAGCATTTTTCTCGTATCTCAATTCCCTGAGGCTGCACACTATATACAGAAACTAGGGGAATATTGTGAAACTATCGTGATCTCTTTGACAACGATCCTTTGAGCTCCGAAACCGTCCAAGCTGGGGAAGTTCCCTTAAAAGCGATATCTAATAACAGGATGAATGGAGGAGACTGATATAAGGAAGAGCAGCCACAATGCCTGGAGGTTTCTTAAGCATCTGAGTTGTAAACCTAACAGCTAGAGAGGGTCATGCGAATGTAACATCTAAAAATATTGTCCGCCACCTCGTTGAGTATGGTAAACCTCACCATCACACTTCAAAACCTTACGGTCAGACGAGTTAGAGTTTAGTCACCTTATGCGGCTTTTCACCGATCTCGATAGCTGCAGTCGCTTAAGTGCGGTCAGTATGCAGTATTCAGGAGTTAGTAGGTTCGGGCCCCACTGTCGGCAGCCCTGAAAATGTTTTTCCGTGGTTTCCCAATTTCACACCAGGCAAATCCTGGGGCTATACCTTCATTAAGGCCACGGCCGCTTCCTTCCCACTCCTAACCTTTTCCTGTCCCATTGTCGCCATAAGACCTATCTGTGTCGGTGTGACGTAAAGCAACTAGAAAAAAATATATGCGGCTTTTCTAGCGGTGAGCCGTGAGGGATAAACGATATCAGATTAAAGCAGATTAACCTCGAGCATACTACGCTGTCGTGATAACTCCAACATGGCGCGTCCCAGGTGGCAGATAGGGGGAGTCCTACCCGATTTTCCGGCCGACTTGAGCGAAATAAAATTTATCTCGCGGACCAAACACTTAAACCTCTGTGGGTGGGGGACGAGTCCAAGGGATGCTGAATTTTCTGGTTTATTTATTTATTTACTCGTGTCAGAATCATACTTGATCATACAGTAAAAGTAAAATAATTTCAAACTATTTACGAAAATTCTAAAAATGAACAAACATAGGAAATTGACCAAATTTACTGTACATCTAGATGGTGTTTTCAAAAACTCAGCCACACCTAGGGCATTGTAATCAGCAAGCATTAAATCATGCTCTGAGCATGAAAATGGGCTGAAAGGACATTGATACATATGGTTCACTTTTTTTTCTTCAACGCAGTCTTACTTGCTGTCCTCTGATGTGAAGCCCCACAACTTAAGTGATTACTTCGCCCTGCTGACACCAGTTCTTAACTCTTTCGCTGCGGAAGTCGACTTTTGTCGACTTACTTCCCTATAGCATTCGCTGCGGAAATCGACTTTTGTCGACTTGGTACTTTCCTGCTATAGTTTCCACGCGCTTCTTTAATAAAGCCGCATAAATAATACAAACATCTATAGTCATGTATTGACTATGTAATAAGCATTGTTTGAAAACGTTGCCGCGAATACTGGACCTATGTTTAATTGTTATTTTTCATCCACCCGCCCGCCAACATTCCTGTCAGCTGTCTGGCCGATAGCAGGCTTCACTCAGCAGCTATGAGCGAGCGGAAAAACATTAGTAATGACAGTGACGAAATCTTCAATCTTTTAATGGCCGATTCTGATTCAGTCTGTTCAGTAAATTTGGACAAGTGAACAAGTGATGATGTGCATAGTGATTGTTCGGAAGAAAGTGCCAACGAGGAAGATCTTCATTTTGTTTCAGACTAGCAGGATATTAATGATGGTAATGAAACTTCACTAATGAATGGAAGAATATTGTACAATAAACTTCAAAAAAGGGCAATTAGTGCTCCTGACTTCAGAAGTTCTGTCATATTCGGACTTCTACGAGAGTATCAGTTCAGTCCGCCGGCGAAACGAGGTAGACCTTCTGATTACATACCTCAAGCGTGCCTGACGGAGACGCACTTTCTTGGGGAGCAGCAGGACAAGAGTCACAAACCTAATTGTGTTGTTTGTTCCATATTACCAGCAAAATGTTCAGAGAAAGGAAGGGACTGTGCAAGAGTAAATAGACAGTACTTTTTGTAAGAATTACCCAGGGCAGCCTGAAATGTGTCCGGTTCCATGTTCGGAGATGTATCACAATAATGTGTGTTTCAAGGTCAAATGTCACTGCTAGTTTCCCAAAGTTGAGTTAAAAATTGTGCATTGGTGTTGAATGTCACTAACCTTTAACAAAAATGAAATTTCAGTTCATTTGGAAAATACGAAAAAAATTACATTTTTCTATAAGATTTCTGCTTAAAAATAGCGCAGCGAAAGTGTTCGGTTAAGGGACCTCCAAACACTCCAGTCTTCATTACACCCAGCCGGAAGATATTCACGTGGCCTCATCCATTATTGCTGCTTAGATTTCCATAAGGAATGTCTTGCCTTTTCTGGTGGTCCTTTCAAGGGCTTTGATGTCTGGAGGGAACTTTCCTGGATTTCATCCTAGATTGAGATTGTTGATGACCAAACACCGGGTGAGCTTCAACATTCTCAATCTTTAGCCGTTCTTGATCAGCAGCGATTTCTCGACGGTTACTTGGAGGTGCAACGTCAGCAAGTCAGTGTATCTTCTCAACAGGGGTAGGTTTCAGGCATCCTGTGATTAATCTACAAGCTTCATTCAGGGCAGGTCCACAGTCTTAGCGTGTGTTGATCTATACCACACAGCGGATGCGTATTCCGCAGCAGTGTAACACAGAACCAATGCAGTGGTTCTAAGAACTTGTGGCTTTGCATCCCAGTTTGTACCTCTCAGCTACCTCAGGATGTTGTTTCTGGCATTGACTTTGTGATTGATGTTGAAACAGTGCTTTCTGAAGGTAAGTGAGCGGTCCAGCGTTACGCCTAGGTACTTTGGGGTGAAAGAATGTTCCAGGAGGGTTCCATTCCAAGAGACGTATAATTTCCTTGATGCCTCTCTGTTCTTGAGGTGGAAAGCACAAAGCAGAGATTTTGACGGATTCGGCTTTAGGTGGTTAGCCTTGTATTATGTGAATAATTCCTTCCGAGCGCTGTCAAGTGTGAGTACTACCTCTTCAAAAGTTGCACACTGGCAGGCTAGTGCAAGGTCGTCTGCATATATGAAACTTCTTGTTTTGTTAGGGAGTGGTTGGGCATTGGTATAACTAATAAATAGCAATGGAGCCAGTACACTTCCTTGGGGCAATCCATTTTTCTGTGATTTCCATCTGATTCTTTGTCCTTGAAAATAAAAAACTGCGGTTCTGCAACAAGGTTGACATCAATCTGGTAAGTTTTGAATCTTTCGTGAGTGTAAAGATCTTCTGAAGCAGTATACGGTGGTTCACTCTTATCATATGCGGCACTGAGGTCAATGAAATCTACCCCTCTAATTTATCGATTTTCAAAACCGTCCTAAATGTACTGCGTGAGGTTTGAACTTGTGCAACAGTGCCTGGTCTAAAACCTTCCTCTTGTGGAATTAGGTTTTTGTTGATAGTCTGGATGAGTCTCTTGAGTATCATTCTTTCAAAAATCTTATATCGGTGGCACAGAGGAGATATTGGTCTGTAGTTCCTGGGGTCTCTGTTGTCCTTTCCAGGCTTTAGACCAGCAATTACACGTGATTTGCTCCACAATATTGGAATATTGGAAATCTGTAAGCAGTTATTATAAAATTGTAGCAAGAATTCTTTTGGGTTTCTTCCAAAATTCTTTATTTTCTCAACTCGCAAATCATCCAAACCCGCAGCTTTACCTGATTTACGCTTGATAATTGCATTTTCCAACTCAGTGAAATTGAAATGTTGCATGAGCTCAGATATTTCTTCATCCCTACCCGCAGGTACCTTCAACATAGCTCTCCGGGTTTTGGCTTCTTGTTTTATTTTGCCATTCATGAGAAGTTGGTGGGCAATCTGATTGGCTGTAACAAAAGAATGTGTTACTCATGGTTGGATCTCTGGTCAACTTCATTAGGGGTCTCCAGGCCTTTTGGCTGCTCAGCGTCATAACCACCAGCTCTCTCTTTTCGATGAGGCTATTAGAGAAGTTAGGGCGTGTGCTGCTGTAATAGCTTCCTCACCTATTAGTTTCTGTTTGAATAGCTTGTAGTAGTCATTTAGTTGCGAGACTGCATCCAGATGAAGACCTTCGATGTAACTAGTGCGACATCCACGGGGAATGGATTTACGAGAACTTTCCTTAATAGCCTAAGTGACCTGTTCATATGATTCAGGAATTGGTTTGATGTTTTGGACCTATCATCCAGTAAAGCAGGGAATTTTGACCAATCTCCCTTTTTTGAAGTTGTATCTACGACGAAAGGGAACATACTGAGGTCGGATAGCGGAGTAAAACTGACAGGATTGGTCTGTGTTGAGACTTAGGTACTGGGTTGCATACTCCCTTGCTGCATTGTTCTCCTAAGTTATTAGTGACGAAAATCAAACCTGGATGATATCCTCTCCTCCAATGGCCACTGTTAAAATAAAGTGGCTGTTTGCCGTCATGAATAAGAGAGATTTCCGTAGCATCTGCCCATTGTTGTATTAGCTCGCCGTTGTCATAACTGTGTTCATATCCCCATTCGGAACTGTGACAGAATCTACGGGTCTGGTGTTTACCTGTGATTAGTACTCACTATGTTAGGAACACCACGGGATAGTACGGGTCCCTGTGATTAGTACCTACTATGTTAGGAACGCCATTCTTGCATTGCGTATGATTGGGGCCCTTATGTGACGAACACCATAAGTCTGCATTACCTGTGCGTAGTGAAGAACACCGTGAGTATACTTTACTTGTGATTAGTACCGCTATATGATAAAGAACATGGTTCTGCTCTACTAGGGATACATACCATTATGAGGGACCGTTGGCTTGTATTTTCAACAAATATATCATCTCTTCAGGGATGTGCTTTGGGAACAGCACCTTGGTCAGTACATACCATTGTTTTAAGTTCATTATCATTGTTCGTCGTCGTGTTTTTTTTAATTGTAGTCGGAGTATTGATTTGAAATTATTTGTAAATTGTAATGCTGTGAGCTGCTGATAATTTTACCTTCGAATTAATCCATTCATTATTCATAATCAAGAATTGAATTGTGGTCGGTGGATGAATTTTAGGACTTGAACATTTTTATTACATTTCGTACCATTAGGGGCCGATAACCTAGATTCTAGGCCACTATAAACAATAATAATAATAACCATCACTTCACGAAGAGATGGAATATACTTGACTAATTGCTACACAAGTTCTAGATCCATCATGAGGAAAGTAATTTATACAGCTCAGGATATTTCTGGGCGTGGCTGTTGTATGTTGAGTGCCATTTGAAGGATCTACACTTGGCCAAGTTGTCAACAGTCCCTCCTCTGTTACTCTGTTATACATAACGGACAGGCGAGGTAAGCTGAGCCCAGCTTGTAGGAACACGTCCATTCCACACGTCGGCCTCAAGCGTTGCCAGATCCTCACTTTCACATCAGTTTCCATCAGCTACGTCTTCGGAGCTACACCAACAATGTGTTTTATGTTTCTTTTCAGATAAATTTCTTGCCTCTTCGGGTTACTCTTCCATTTACTGGATACCACACCTTGTGTACACTACTGACGTTCATACAGAGCGGATTCCTGAGAATGCTGCGCTCAGTTTCCGGCAAAACATTGGCAGCTACTAACGCAACTATAGCGCAGCATACAGTGAAGACACTGGCCGTGAAAGACTATACCGACAATCTCAAAGGGTTCCGGAAGCTCTCGAGCATTAGGAGCGGGCACTAGTGAAGTGATGACCCACATCACCAACGACATCTTAAAATATCTTCCTTGCAACACATTTACCCAAACTCTATATTCTCTTGGTCTCTTGCCTGTAGCTCCACATATCTTTTGCTAGTGTTCTCTGTCACTGGACCACCCAAAAGGTGCCTTAAATGATGAGATCCAAGTTCAATACAAAGTACAGGCCCATTTCGACCAAGACAGGTTTAAGGTTATTGCTGACCTAAGATCAGGCGGCATGAATGCCTAGTATCATTGCCGCTGAGCTGGCTGTGGGTAGAATTCCGGCCAAGGAATGTGGGAGTCATTAAATTAAGAAGACATCCTTCTGGTTCGGATTCCACATTAAACTAGAAACCCTTGGTCATGATCAAGGTATCTATGTTCAGGAAAGACAGCATGTTTCCTTTCACAAGAGAATGATTCGTCTTGGTGTTGCTTTATTTCCAGTTGTCTAGATACTTTCTAGTTACCTCATAAATTGACTAAACTATATGATATTAGTCTGGATAAAAAAGACATACGAACCGTTGCCAACCTGTATTAAAATCAGTCCTCATCTGTTAAGGGACACTGGGAGTGAGTTTTCTAATTTCTTTAGTTATTATCCTATTTTAATATAATTCGGTATACTACATGTGTGAGTTATTATATACCATACTGCAAAGTTTTGTACTCCTATCTTTAATAATAGCTTTTGAGATATTGATAAAATATTATTTGAAATACGCAACTTTTCAAAATACCCCCTGCATAATACTAAGAAAGTTAGTACAATTATTACATTATTTTCTGATGTGTTGTTCCTGTACAAATTAATGTAAGCATTCATTTTAACAGTTTTATATTACTGTGATATAGTAAATTTTCTTATACAACTTTTTTTTTCTCAAAATAATAATATTTTTTGAAGTTTGAAATGTTTTTCTGAGCAATCCACTTGTTCAACAGCAAAACTAATGCTTGCAGTTGTAGAACATGCATCAAAGCACACACATAAGAATTTGCAGCTCATTTGCACTAAAACTGGTCTGCAAGGAGGAAATTTTATCTTCAAAAATAGAAATAGGAGAAAAATGCATTTTTATGAAAACAAGCAGTTTTTACACTATGTCAGCTTACCTTATCAACTAGAAATGTCCTGCACCATAAGTAACACCTTCCTTCTTCTTGTTTACAGCCTCCATTTTCAGTTTCTGAACCTTTGTCTTGCGGCGGGCAGTTTTTCTCTTTTGAGAGGCTGATCGGCCACATTCATAAATCCTGCGACTATCGCGTCTCTTCACAATTTCTTGTGTTGCATGAGGGACTTTTGCTGAGGACCTAAGTTCAGTTGCAGCAGTGCATCCCATATTAAATTCTGCTACTGCATTACAAACAGCAATACTCAGTATTTTCTGCGAGATGAAAATCTCTTTCGGACACTTCCGCCAGATTAGAGAATGCAAACACTCATTTTGATTTTATGTTGCTCCTCGAACACATTGGGACAATAACTCATCAGATGCCAGCCTCTGATAGACTGGAATCATTTTTAGTACTAATGGGTCTGATAACTTGATGGACATTTTATCATGGCTCTGCGGCTTTATGCCTTGTGCCATACTTTTATTATAGAAGCACCAGGAATCAGAGCCTTTGGGACATTTGCTATGCTGTGGTTTCACATCTGTTGACATGTAATGACAGAGTGGCATATATGGCTCTTTTCATGTCTCCTACACTAGGAATATGATTAACATTTGCATTTCTGTAGTAGCCGGTAAGTTTTGTAATGACAGCATTGGTAAGAGCTCCTTTTCCATGACCACCTAGCTGTACCCCTTTTGTCTTCCATGGCTGCACTACCTGTCTCAAGCCTGTACCCATTCTCATTGCAACATGGTTGATACATTCCTCCTTCTTGAGTGTTACCTCACTACCATAAACATTTTCACTCACAAAATGATTGAAAGTTTTAGAGTCACCGTCTGAGAGCATTGTAGTATTATAGCGCATCTTACAATGAGAAATGGAACGCAAATCTATCAGAAGAGGGCGTTTAAAGGTCCATGCACCGGACATTTAAAACCTGTGATAGACCTTTAAAAATGGTGGAGTGCCGAAAAAAATATCACTAATCGTTCCGCAATGGTTAGAGGTGTATTTATAATGATAAATCAGAAAATCGATTTTTCGACAATTTTTGGATAAATTTCACTCCCCATGTCCCTTAATGTTGATAACACCAACAACCATGCTATTGAAATAAAGCAAGGGATGAGGCAAGGCTCTGTTATAACTCAACTCCTCTTCAATATCTACTGTGAAAGGGTGTTTTTCTTAAGCACTGCAAGGAAAACAGGATATCATCATTGTTAATGGAATCGTAATAAATAATCTGCATAATGCATATGATACTTTTCTGTTTGCAATAAGTGCTGATGATCCGCAGATATTAGCAAACTGATTGGTCAAACAAAGTTCTGCGTTTAAACACAAAAAATACTAACTTAGTGATCGTGAGAAAATATGTCTTTCAACCTATAAAAGTGACAGTACCTGGCACACCACTGGAGCATGTACAGTACTGTAGGTACTGCACTGCTCAGGACAAACTGATCCATTACCTTCGGTTTATAGCGACAGTGAGAGCCGCAGGCACAATTTACCAGTGGGTGGTGGTGCGCAGAGATATCAATGTGGGCCTTGAAACTGAGGGTCGACGTGGTTCAAATGCTAGCCATTTCTTCAGAACATACTATTGCACATGTCCTGTGAGTATGAATTCCCATCTCTAGTCTTTCAAGGTGATCTTGATTTTATGGATGTGGGTGTATTTCAATCATTCACAAAACTTACCAGCACCAATAAGTAGATGAGAAGCGATAAGAATCTGTCACAACACAAAACAGTAGAAAATATAATTTCAATAAATTAGTCATTCTGAAAAGGAAAATAATATTTAAAAAGGGTACTTAAATGTTTATGATGGAAGTTGATTAGGTCCTGACTTGCAATGTCTCACGATTGGTCCATTTAGCACCCTTTAGGGTGTGGTGGGATCTCCCCTTTTAGTTCCATATTCCAGAAAGGAATAGCCCTTGCAAGGTGCATCATGATGAAATTAGAGATTCTTCTTGCAAACTGCACAATGATTCCTTTGTTCTTTGTCTTGCAGGTTTCTCGTAACAGTAAGCTTTCTGACACGCGCACAGACATCCACCCACACACACAGACACACACATTGAAAATAAATGGCATATTAATATGTGCTCCAACCATGCCTATTTAAATGTCAGTTGACACTTAACGTGCGGGTTCAGATGATTTATGCATACCACACGTGTTCCGCAATTAATATTATAGTGGTTATGTCTTATAGAAGACGAAATAAAGTGTTCCCTTTGTAAGACATCATGGCTAATAAACGTCGCTTGGCGTAGAATATCTTGTAGAATTGTAGTGGGAAAGCGAAGTGGAGTTGTGCTCTAAAGTAAAGCAGTACGAAATCAGTAGAGTAAGAGCTGAGTAAGTTGAGCGTCGATTACACACTGCCTTTATCAGTTCTCGGCCTAGAAGGTGTGAATAATTGGAAACCAATCATAATTTTTTTTCATTTCTTCTTAAATTATTATGGTTCGAAACTGGTCTTGTGAAGAGTTCTGAAAACTTTCCGGGCGGTGTTAGCCTTGAATATGTTAACTGTAGGAAAATACGCGCCATCATTGGTGTCCACTTCACATTTGGCCGTTGGGGCGCCTGTTTTGTGTCATTATGATATGCTGTAATGATCAGTTAAGAAAAGAATGATAGTAAAACCAAAAGTTACTTCCGAAACATTCGTCAGTATAGTAATGCACTTGTATTTGCTTCCGTTCAAGTGGATATCATAAATGTAAAAAGAGATTATATTAAGTGGTAAGTACGACTTCGAATATTGTACTGATTTGTGTATTCCTTAGTTCACCAGGGGCTACTCCACTGCATACTTTTATAAACATGCGATATTTCTCGCACGAGTCCCCTAGTTCTACATTATTAACAATTAACTTTCCTGAGATGACCAGCTATCTTTACGATGTTAATTTTTATTCTATAATTGGTTTCAGAGTAAAATAATGATAATCATTAAATTTACTATTTGTTAATTTATAATTCACCCAAGTGTTATTGAAATGTGTTTGATCCAACCTAATCACTTCCCTTTGGAGTTAAATTGACCCATGACCGTTTCTCTATGCCCAGATACCTTTGATCCATGATTTCGTTTACAGCATATACCCTGCAATTTACTAGTGTTTTCTTACACTTCTCTTAGTATTAGCTTCGAAATATTCCATGGGGTAATTCTGGACGTCGGTTTATCTTCAAACAAGTGTACACTTTGTTTCTTAATATGTATAGATCTGTGTTGATATAGGACAGTCGAAGTTCATAGAACTATTGTGATAAAACTATTTCTTGATTGCTGTCTCTTTCTCTCTATCTCTCAGTGAGAGAATTTATTTCTTGTCTGGTGTGGTACTGCATGTTCACATTGTCAACAAATGTTAGTTGAAGTGAATTGTTTTCGAGTGTTTTACTGTAACTGATGTTCTGTTAGGATCAACTTGCATAAGCTTGATAACCTCAAGAATCATGTCTTTCGCAGTTTTTCTGAGTAGGGTTCATTCGCGGGGTTACTTCGGACAGTGCTGCAAGAATATAATCTTAAACTTGGAGGCAGGGTCTGTCGTAATTTACAATGCCGATAAGCTTGATAAGTCTCTTAAATGGATTCTTGGTGAAGGACATGCGTAGAAGCTGCGAAGAAGTAAGGGCTACCTCGATCCTAGAACCGAAGGGCATAGGTAGGCAGCCCATATTGACCTAAATGGAGGCAAGCATGCTCTGCACAGAATTTTGAAAGATGCATTTGTGATACTATTTTACTCTTTACTTTTCCAAAATAACCTCATGTATCGTCAAATTTCGGACATATATATGAAAACTTATGTCCGAAGTGCATGCAAATCTGGGTAACTCTAACACAGAATTTTAAAATTAAAAACACACTTTTAACGTATTGTTTGAAATTAAATAACAAGATACATTCACAATAAGTATTGTAGGAGAAGGAATTCAAGCAATTGCTTCTTTGTGGTAGTATACAACTGGCCGTGTACGTATCGGCCTGCATTTGGGAGATGCTGGGTTCGAACCCATTGTCGACAGCCTTGAAGTGCATGTTGTCCACGGTTTCACATTTCCACAGCGTACAAATGGTACGGCTGTACCTTAACTAAGGCCACAGTTGCTTCCTTCCAACTCCTAGCCATTTTCTAGCTCAGCATCGCCATACGACCTATCTGTGATGGTGTGAAAGAGAAATAGCAGAAATTATTAAAAAACAATATGCCGTATGGTATGTTGAATTAACATTCGTTAGTAGGGCTTAAATTTATGATATTAACTGGCCACTATTCTTTGACTGATAATTTCATTCAAACTTTTCACCTTTTATTCCCTTTCATAAACCAAGGAAACTAAATGTTATGTACATAGTAATTGAAAATTTACAGGCTCATAAGCTCCATAGATACATAGTTTAGAATATTTGTTATGCCAGTTAAACTATTGTAAGTAGGATACAACTAAGTGTTGCTTAGAATTATTGTAGTGTGATTCTTTTATTAGTAAATATCATTCTTGCTTCATCATTATATAATATTTTCATTGTAGTGGAGATATGTCCCTAGACATTTAGCTCTCACTAGAATTCAACTGTTTCAGACAGCCTGTTGTAATTAGGATAATGTAAGTCCGGTTTAGAATTGAAGAGTAGCTATGTTAATTAGATAGTAAGTTGCATGCTTTGGAAAGGCCAGAAATCTCGTGACGTTAGAGATGTCTATGAACTTATCTACCAGGTTACATCTAGCAGGAATGGTGTTGATTTCATTGTGTGCGCAAGCCTATAAGATTGAATTGCTGAGGTTCAGTGCTATCCAGACAGACAATTACAATCGACATTGCATCTGCTCGAACTTGTGCTTTCTCTGTCACAATCTGGCTGTGATGACCTACATAAGGAACAGCATTGGCAGGAGCTACGACATCATGTTTCAGCGTGTCCTGAAGATGAGTTCCCACTTCTCCGTGGCGAACTTAATGCGCATGTTGGTCACACCAATTATGGTTATAGCTGCCATGGTGTAATACCTTCGGTATCTGAAATTATGATGGAACTCATATTTTGGTTTTCACCGAGGCAATTGATTTGGTTTTAGTGGTTATGCATTCTTCAAAAGTGATATCAATCACCTCATCACCTGTACTTGTGGTGACTCTAGCAACCAAATTGACCTGGTCTTTGATCGGCGCCGTGATATCCGACTAAGAAAAGATGTGAATGTCATGTCATCTGTGTACCAACTCAGCATAACTTGGTCATAGAGGATTTAATGCATCGTACAGGTGGAAGGATCCCCCGAGAAGGTCAAGTGGTGGAAGCTTGAATACTAGAAGGAGACCTTAGCAGAGGGCATAAATTTTACTCTCGTTGACCTGAATGCAATTGGAAACATGTGGACTCATTCTACAGATCTTTCACTGCAACAGTCACAGTAAACCTGGGTACGAAATAACCTAGTCCCTATTGCATTGAAAATCAAACATTCTTATGGATGATTCGGATCCAAGAAGAGCTGTAGAAAAAGACAGAGGCATACTGTATATAAACTGGGTTTCAAATAGACTCCAGAACACAGGGAAAGTATTGTCTTTGCCGAACGTGTGGCTAAGAAATCTGTCGCCACTCACTGTAATGACCTGTGTACAAGGTGTATCAGAACTATACTGACTAAGAAATCAGGCATACTCTTCATGTGATATTGAGAGTGATGATGCAGTTGGATTGCCGATGAAATATATATTTTTGAGGAAATTAAGTGACCTTGTTACTTCCGAGCGTGCAGTTCAAATAGACGAATTTGCTGTTAGTGCTATGCTAGAGAGTCAGCCGCTGAGCGTGAGAAGAGGGAGGGGAGGGGAAGTGAAAGGAACTGGACAGTGTACAGTTTGTTCTAAACAAATTGACTACTATGTGAACCCCATAGAAAGAGAAGACATACTTGTACCAAGAATACAGACAGCTTTCCAAGCCGTTCGCCACGCACTACACATCCTGGGCAGAGTCCAAAGGTCACTCACTACTACACCATTGTGAACTATGCACCAACGTAGGAGGGGGCCATATTGAACATCTACTGTAATCAAACCATTCGGCGTGTTGATCCCTCGTTCAGTATTTCATTAAATTTACAATGTTGTGGGTGAAGGAATACACAATCGCGACGCGGCAGCTTTGCATCTTCGAGCATGTTCATTAATATAGAATATTACTGCGACAAACAAGTGAGAGGAGAAACAATCTGGTGCTTTTCTTGTCTTCCTAAAACACGGCAGCAGCTCGTCAATCTGAATCGCGCACCCTGAAGTAACAATTTAACATATTTTTCTCAAAAATAACAATTTTCCCCGCCAGTCTGATTTAACCATTATTCTGAACATAACACGAAGAGCATCCTTAATTTTTGTAGGTACAGTTTTGATAAACACTGTACATTACTGAACTCAAAAGAAGGAGAAAAGAACTATTTTTCAGCTGACCAAAATAGACACAAGTATTGAGCACTCTGTGTGCATTAGAGGCAAAATTTACCAGCGATTACAGGACAAACAAGAAATCCTCGAACATTAGCAACAATATTTGTAGAGATTTCCTGCATTGAATTCCCACATCACCCTATTGCAGATGCTAAGTCCTATCTTATCGATCACATCAAAGGACGTCGACAGTCCCAGTAGGAGTATGAAAAACCAAAAACCGCCAAAACCAGATGACCTTCCAGAAACATCTCGAATTTGTAGCAATTTTAAGATCTCATTATCAACTGAGAAGCTTGTTCAGTGCCAGTGTTGACTCTGGCTCTGTTCCCAGTCATTGGGCTACAAATATCCTTGTGCTATTTTTGAGCAAAATGACGATCCAGCAGAATGTGCACATTACCGTCCAAATTGCCCCCAATTGTACACGAGAAAATATTTGAGAGTATCCATCATTATTGACTGTTTGAAATCGTCGACATTATTGCTAACCAGTGCATATTCATTAAGAATGCTAACTGAAAAGCACTGAAAGCTTCAGCAGGCAGTGTACATTACCTTCCGAATTGACTTTCGACCGTGTTCCATATCGTGTGATCTGGTCTGCTCTCGTGACCATGGTGTACCAGAAATGCTTATAAAACCGGAAGTTGTGTATGTTGCGCTGCCAACGTCTCTGAGGGCTTCTTAGTTAAAGTTGGCGTGTACACCAATGTACCACTCCGTCTCCATTGCTCTTTGTCCTCTGCATGGACACGGCTACACGGGACCTGAAAAGGAATGTTCCTAGGACTCTCTTATATGCAGATGATGTTGCACTTGCTGATAAAGCCAGAATGGGACTGCGGCATCAAGGTGAATATTGGTATACCTGTTTCTCACAATACAACCTTAGAATGAACAAAAAGAAGAGTGAATACGTCGAGTCGTCCGAATAATCTAATGGCTCCATCCAAGTTGATTCACGCATCTAGGATCTTGCCTACAGACTGGTAGTGGGGTAGTTGTTGAAGTGCAAATTATGAAAAAGGCAGCATGGATGAGATGATGGGAAATCGGAGGCACACACTGTGGCTGGAGTATGCCACTACATCTGAAGTCCAGGATGTACTGCATGGTACTCCGTCTTGTTGCTATGTACGGTGTTCAATGTCGACAGACTGAGAAAGATATGGAGTAGCAATTATACAACATGTGAAAGTGTATACTCCATTAGTCGATGGGCATCACAGTCCTGCATCCCGTAAAAAAAACACCGTTCACCAGCAAATGGATATCGCACCCGTCACTCGTGAGCCATCTGACGCAGTTGACAATTTCAACCAATCCTTTGAAATTACTTCGCAATGTTCACATGGACGTAAGATAAAAAGACATTGAAAATAAGAAACAAATATTTAAAACAAGAAATGTTGCTGGGATTGGTAACATTTCTAGGCATATACCAAAGTCAATTCGTTGAGATATAGAACCAAATCTCTAGTGCTTAATTGGTTTGTGTATGTATTAAGCAACTACACCAGATGAAAGAAGAATTAATGTAATAGCACCCTGTGAATACAGAAAATATATTAGATTTAGGAGGTCAAGTATATCACGATTGACATATCTTAGGATGTTGATAGGGTAGATATTGGGAGACTATTGAAAAAATTAGTGCAGGTGGTCTAAATAAAATAGTGGCTGAATCGGTGACTATAAACACGTGGCCACATTATTAGAGTAAACATTAAAACATTGATAATTTACATATAAGATCTTGCCAGTTTTAAGTTGATGACTGGTACTTGGTACTTAGCTTTCATGAGTGACTTGATTCGACTGGGCATACCCTCAGTCAGTATTTTTCACTGACTCTTTAAATCGTCATCATGAAACCATATCTCAACAAGCTTCTCAATCAAGCCAATTTTTTGTTATATTAGTTTTTCGGATTTTTCTTTGCTATCGCCCAAAGATTTTCCATGGGGTTCATGTCTGGACTGTTTTAGGCCTATCAAGCACATTCATATTGTTTTCCCTTAAAATTCCATTACTTCTTTCGCTTTATGGCAAGGCATTAGAATAATTTCACTTTGGCCACACCACTCTTGAATCCGAGGTAGCAAACGGGTTCTTAGTACTCTACTGTTCACGTCTCATACTTCCTTTGACAATATATAATCGTCCACCTCCATACTTGAAAGCACATTCCAGACCATCGCTGATATAGGATGCTTCACTCTCTGCTTCACCAATTTGGATGGAATTATTCTCCTCCTTTCCTTCTGACATACTGACTTGTCTCTTCTTCAAGAGGAATTCCGATTCGTAACTAAAACAAACCGGAAGTAAATAAAACAAATAAGCCTAGCATTCAATGCAATAAGCTGTACCGTTTCAAAGAAAAAATAATACTTGTACTGTGCTGTACGGTTACATCAGTTAAAATGGGTAAAAAATGGAATAATGAATGATAATTTTGGAATTACAGTAATTTTTATGGACTTGCCTGTGACCCATACTCTTCTAGTTTCTTACATAAATCCGAACTAGTAATCTTGCGATTGTTTACTGGCAAATTAATCAGTTTTGCGTACTCCTTGGGGTTAGTATCTTCTTTCGCCTGCAGTTTCCGGTACGACGTTGACATTTTGTCTTCCCTTTGTCTTCACATTTTAAAATTCCACTAACAGACTGCTGTGATATTTGCAATATAGAAGCTATCTCTTGCGGTGAATAACGTTTCCATACCTGCCAACATTTACTGTTTACCCGTAGAATTTACGGAAATTGCAGCATTTTACGGTTTTACGGATGGACGGTGTTATTTTATGACTTCGAGGACAAAAATTTGAAACGTTAACATTCGATAATCACTCCACTACCGACAATCGATTGTTTGCGTGGGTCGAAGCACGCTCGGTCTAGGTCGAAGGCATATCCATGATTGCCGATAACTCATTCTCTGATATGATTAGTAATTTTAACCATGTGATGTTTGTGTCGGTAATGGAATTGAATTTAAATCCGTGTTAACAGTTCTCCCGTGTGAATGTTAGGTGTCGACAGACTCTGCTCCGCAAATTCTTTGTTCCGCTCCGTTCGCTTGTTGTGATTTAATCTATATACTTTGACCACGTGATTGTTGTTGTTTGTTGGCCTTTTACTTTTATGACTTATTTTAATGAAGTGCTCCAGTTTTTGTGTTATAACTTAGTGCTTCGCAGTTTCCTATATTCGTTGACTAATTACATTCGCTCCAGTGATTGGATATACCGCAATTAGCACAGCCCGTTAAATTATAAAGAAGAAGAAGAATTACATTTGTTCCACGTGTGTATGTTTTTTACCATGTGCATATTCTTCGTTCACGCGGTTGGCGTCGTGTTCATTTAATGGTTTAAGACTTCGTGAGCTTTGCCATGTTTTTATGAAGTGTTTGACTGCCTTGAGTGTTTATGTTATCATTTTATGTGACGTTCAGTGATCCAGGTTTCTTTCGATGTTTCAAGAGATATAGAGACATTTTTCTCGGACATTTTCATACGCTATACTTCTATTGTAGATTATCTTGAATAAATCCAACATTAGCTGCCTCTGTGGATCAGTGGTAGAGTGTCCCCTCCGGATCCCAAGATAGCGGGTTCAAACCCGACAGAGGTAGTCGGATTTTTGAAGGGCGGGAAAGTCCATTCGACACTTCATGTCGTACGATGTCGGCATGTAAAAGATCTCTGGTGACTGTGACGTAAGTTGCACATTGAATTATTATGTGTGGAACGGCAATGGTGAATAAATAGATTGATGACGAACATATAAAAATAAAACCAAGCATCAATACGGCACGTAGTATAGAAAAGTATGTAGTATAGTGTGACATTGGTCTGACCAGT
Source organism: Anabrus simplex (assembly GCF_040414725.1). Classification (NCBI taxonomy): domain Eukaryota; kingdom Metazoa; phylum Arthropoda; class Insecta; order Orthoptera; family Tettigoniidae; genus Anabrus; species Anabrus simplex. The sequence continues at coordinate 129,362,099 of NC_090279.1, read as the reverse complement.
GTGGTAGCGTAAACAAACGCGAGCGAAGCGAGGTATGGCACACAGTGAAAAGGATTACTGTCCTTCACCAAAATAGGCGTGCCCCGCTATAACCAAAGTTCACTTTTCAAATACAAGGTGGAAGCAAGTAAGCAGAGTGCGCGAAGAAGCTTTTTGCTGAGACCATTTCCAAAGGTGTGCGTGGTAAGTACAGCTTGGGAAGGAGTATTGGAATAGGCGAAACAGTAATCAGGGAACCAGAACCAACCGTATTTTCATAATAGACATGTATTGTAATGACAACAAAAGTGGTCACACGAAAACAAGGTAAAATAATTAATTGAAATGAATGACTATATTCAGCAGTAAACAATCGAACTATGAACGGTATCACCATAAAATAGGGCAACAAATTGATTATGAAAACCAAATAGATTATCAATGTTAAGTAGTTTGACAGAAAATAAGGGATTAGATACCAAAAGATTAACTAGAATTTAACAACAAGAATCGTAGCGATATATTACCACAAATTTTTAAAAGGAATTTAAAGATACCGAGGTCACTGTACAATATCAAAAAAGAAACCTGCAGGATAGGATGAAAGGAAACACAACGGATGAAGGGAGGAGAAAATAGTATCCAAGGGTTGGCAAAGGGAAAATAAAAGTACAGCCTGCAAATAATTTTTTAAAGTAGTGAGCTCGCACCAAAAACTAGGCGTAAATGAGAGATTCGAAGAAGTCACAGATAATACAGTCTATTTCTTGCGTCTGTTCAGAGAAATGTTTATGCTTTCTGGTTCACTTTTCTTCCTTTCAGTGCTAATTGGGGAATGAAATTTAGAAAAACAAGTATGATCTTGAGATAGAACACGAAAGTCTACAGCTTTGTCTTGCAACCAGAGCAAGTATAAAGTTACATTTCCAGCCAGAAGGGCATACTGGAAAAGGAAAATAGTTTCATGTGAAAATACGAAGTAGAAAGCGGAAAGAGATTAAAACTCGCTCACCCAGCCAGCGGTCTTGAGTTCGGATCTTGAGCAGTAGACGAAGTAAACATCGCATAATGGCCAGCCGTAAATGCGAATAAAAGGAGTCCTTCCTCCACACAGTTTGTTGCACAAAGTCGGACTCGCTGCTCGAGGCCAGAGTAGGCCTATTTATATCGTAAAAGAAGAGTCCAGAAGGAGCAGAGCGCATGGTGACGACACAAGCAGCGTGCAGAGGGGAGGGGACGGAGGGAGAGCAGTAGTGAAGCACAGAGCTGGAACACACGCCGAGGTTAGAAGCCGCAGTAGACCAGTTGAAAAGGTAGAATCGTAGAGATAGGGGAGCACGTTGCATGACACATTAAATCTCAGCCATAGAGAGTTTCGGTTTACTAGGTCAGCTATCTAGTGGGCCTGCAGTAAAACGGAACGTCGAAATTGACGAGCAGACAGCCAGATGGCGTCAAATGAAATGTCTGCACACGGTAGCTTAGGCCATACGATTATTATTATTATTATTATTATTATTATTATTATTATTATTATTATTATTATTATTATTATTATTATTATTATTATTATCATCGAGACATTTCAAGAATCATATTCTGTTGATTTTCCGTGCGTACGAAAATCAAGAAAGGGAAAAAGTTTGCCTTTTGCACTGTATGTGGGTGTGATATTAATACTGCACATACTGGAAGAAACGATTTAAGTAATCATGTGAAGTGCGGTAAACACCTACGTTACGTTAAATCTAAGGAAGATAACAAGAACATTTTTTGCCAAGTCTGGAGACGTTGACAGTGACGTAATTAGGGTCCAGTGTCTTTTTACTTCCTTTTTGGTGGAATACAATGTTCCTTTAAGTGCGGTTATCATGCTGGTGCTTTATTTAAGATGCTTCCCACATCAGAAGTTGAAAGGAAATACAGTTGTGATCGCACGAAAGCGACATGCATTGTAAATAAAATGGCAATAATGCATCATCTGAAGTTTAAGTGCATTCAGAACGGTCCATTTTCTTTGGCAACTGATGGAAGCAATGATACGAATGCCAAGTTGTATCCTATTGTTGTTACATTCTAACAGCTGAATTCTCATAACATACCAACTGAAAACTGTGTGCTCCGATAATGCTCATGTTTGATAGGATAAAAAAATGGGGTTTCAGTAGTACTGTAGGAAGTTCAGCCAGGTATTGCCGTTATAGGTTGCACTTGCCACGTGATCAACCTAGCAGCTGAAAAGGTGCTTTAAGATTACCAGTTAAAGTGGGTGAGATCTTTGTTGATATATTTTATTTCTTAGAGAAGAATGGCAAGAGGAAAGAACGCCTTCAGAAATTTCAGAACTTGCACAATAAAGAGGCAAAGAAATTTCTGAAGCACGTATGTACTAGGTGGTTATCTTTAGGCAGATGTTTGGAAATACTACTGGACCAGTGGTATCCCCTTCTTTCTGTCTTTTTGTCTTCAAGGAGGAAGTAATATTATGTACCCAAAACATTTCCACAAGCTTGACATCTTTCAGGATACCTAGAGTTGAACAAAGCGGATCCAAGGAATATCAGAAGAAAAGAATTCTTCATTATGCTACTACACATGCCCCTAAAAGAATAGCATATTTTTCCAAACGTGACGAACCCATCCTAAAAAGCAAGACTTATGCTACAACACGTGCGGAAGAATTGTTTATGTTCCTATCCTCCAACTTGTACAAGGCCTTTAGCACTTTCCTTCATGTGACTATTCCTTTATTTGACAAATTCAATGTTGCCCTTCAGACTTAACCCCACAAGTTCACTTTTTATTAGAACTTCTAATGGATTTGCTAAAGCAGTTCTTCACCAAGTTTGTTAAGCCCAAAATTGTCCAAAGCTCCTCATTGCTAGAAGTTGAGTTCAACTTGATTCAAAATCAAAGAAGTGATCATGAGTTACTTATTGGCATTCAGAATTCGAACATAGTGAATGATCTCCAGTATACAGATAAATCCCTTTTCTTGCCATCACTGAGAAACTACTTTTGTACTGGCTGTGACTACATCATCAACGAGTTTCCACTCAAGGATGATGTGTTAAGGCATGCTCAAGTTCCTAGGTTAGACAAAATTGAAGATGCACAGTTTTCTTCCATTCGTTTTTTTTTTCTTGGAAAAGAAAGGACGAAAGTGAAACTACAGATGAAATGGTGAATGAGCTTCAGAGGCAGTTCACAGCTCTTCAGGTAGATGACACTATCGTTGCAAATCAAGATGCTGCGAGTGGTTCCAGCTGGGTACAAATATCAAGAATTCGTGGAGCCGATGGACTTCTTAAGTATAACCGAATTTCTAGGGTAATGCTCTCTATTCTCGCCATATCCCATAGCAATGTAGAATGTGAACGTGTTTTCAAACTTGTGAAGAAAAATAGAACAGAGTTCAGATCATCCATGTCCAATGAATCTCTGGAGTCTATTTCTATTTTGAAGACCAGGAGATCTGGTCCCTATTATGACAAAATATTTTCTCGAGACTTTTCGCAGGAAGCTAAAAATGCCACAACTATGGCTCTAAAGTCGAACTAGCGTGTGATTTGCAGTGTTTATTATATTATTTCTTGCCTGTGTTACGTTAAACAAGTTTTATTGCCTAAGGCCTTTTTCAGTTATCACATATCTGCTTACTTTTTAAGGGAAGTCCTGGTATGTATGATCCAAACTCATATTCACCACGCCTGCTGCTGTTTAACAGGGATTTCTTCTTGATTGTTATCTTCTTCTACAAATCATTGGTCCATGATATAAGTGGATTTGATTTCATTGAAATGTCCTGTTTAAAGAATGAATTATTGTATCTTGTAGCCCAGAAGTATTATTGTTTTCGTCAAGCCGGTGTATGTCGAAAATCCTTAGATGTTTTCGTCACGCGTGAGTTTTACTGATAGCCCTTTTCAAAAGTTGGCAGGTATTCGTTTCTCAACAAGCAGCTCTCTGACAAAGCCTTTATTGGCGAAGGGTCCTTTCATCTTCCCATAACCTCGAAATTTGACAGTTCTCTAGAACCACTCTTAAAAAAATATCAACTGAACTCGTGAATAGTACCAGTAATGCATGTAACTTACAGAATGCACAGTCTTAATTATTTAAATCAATACACCAACAACATGCAGATATAGACGATGAACTACAGAACATGAGCACTAACAAAAATGACACAAAACCATTTGAATAATGAAATTACATTGTGGTTCTCACTGTAGCCACTATATGAGAAAAAACATTAATGAGGACAGGGATATCCCAAGGGGTAACTTTACCACCAAACAAGTTCAAGGATGAAGCTATAGAGGTCGATACTTTACATAAAGATAGAAATATATCTTTTACCCTAATAATTTGGCCACGTCTGGTGTATTTCTAGAAAATAGAACTCAGAGCTTTAGAGTAGGTGAAGCTTTATTTTATCCTGTAACAGTGATGGGATTGGGTCCCACAGTGCAGTATTGTAAGAACATTATTTTCTGATATATATAAATAGTGAACTAAAATAAGGGGTAAGGCTCTTTATAATAAATAAGTTTCAGGATTGTGAGTAACTGGAAAACGACCTTGACTATATTGTAAGATGGATTTCAGGCAATGTTACGTTGGTAAATGGGGTGAAAAGTCAAGTTGTGTGTTTCACAAATCGAAAGAGTCCTCTCCGCTTTAATTATTGTGTTGATGGGGTGAAAGTTCACCATGGGAATCTCTGTAAGTATCTAGGTATTCATAATAATAACAACAGATCTTCATTGTGGTAATCACATAAACAGGACTGAAAATGATATTTACAGATCTCTTTATATGATGTGAGGTTATTTAGGGGTTGTAGAGGAGAGGGCATATAAATTTCCAGCAAGGCCACAATGAGAGTATGAGACCATAACATTATTTGATCAGAGAAAGGAAATAATCAACAGAAAGTGCTCCGTTTCTTCTGGGGGATTTCTGACAAAAGAGTTGTTTTTGACAGAGATGTTGCGAAGTTTAGTCTGGGGAGACTTGGAGAAAGGAAACAAGCTGTTCGATGAATGCCACGTTTAAAACATTGATACCAATTACCACTGTCATTTACCCGAACGTACCTCCAACAAGTCAACCTTCTTCGTAGAGAACCTTTCGCACACTACACAGTGGGGATATCATATCGTTCTGTTCCAGTACAGACCTTCAGAGGCGAGGGGTGTATTGGGTAGCGTAATGGGTCGGCTTACACTGACCGGTGACATAAAATTTCGTTACAGTAACCTCGTTGTACGAATTATGTACATTCTGAAGTAGTACAATACAGAGTACTGCACTGTACTGTGTAGGTAAACAAAACACGCAACAGAGAAACCGTTATTTACACATCCTTTTGCTGTAGCAGGAAACCCTTCTCTTATTTCCATCCATCGTAATAAAAGTGCAAATAGCATTAAGTACAGCGCTTGTCGCATCGTAGTACGGCAATTATATCGCGAGTAAGATAACCGTGAGGTTCGCACGGGAATCTCGGGATGTGCAACTGCTGCACGTTTCGTTTATCTCAAGCGTCAACTTCACGTTGCAATATCTCGGGATGTAATTGACCTATTGCGATGAAGCAAACGCCATTACTTATGTGATTTTTAGTGTTAACGACTGCGCAAAAAATAATCCAGAGTGTATGTTTGATGAAACGTAAGTTTATGTTGAAAATACTATTTTCCTACGTTTTGGACTGGCTCATATCAATTACTTTAATTAGCCCCTTCCCTGCCTTCATGCCCGTGAAAGTCATTTTTCAATATCTCTTATTGTTCCAGATATATATGCGGTGAAAGGTTTTAGTTGGTCACCCTGTACAGTAGTAACCTGAGTAATTCACTCAACAGCGGGGTCCTGGGCTAAGTGTATTTAGTGAGAACCGTTAAGAGGCAGAATTGGTTGCTAGAGGGAAAGTCATTAAAAGAACACCAAGCAAGAGAAAACACACTTGGGCAACTTTGATAAGTATATACGTAGATCGTCAGCCATTATATAGAAAGGAAGGGCGACCGATAATCTATACGTAAAAGACGTATGTTCATGCAGAGAGAATCAGAACACACGAGTTTTCTACGTCCAGATTCAGAGCCACGGCGAGCTCGTGCCAAGCCTCCCCAATTTACGAGTATTGTTCTTCCTTGAACGAGAAGGCTTTGAGCACTAACCAGGACGATGCAGCGTGCAGATAAACAAAAGCAGCAATAGGATAACCCCTTGTAACCCCTGAAAGATGCGGGAAGATGTGTGGAATCTTACAGAACTCGTGACAGGGTATCGCAAAAGACACCAGCACTGCCCATTGCAGTGTGCACGAGATCACCGTTATAAGTAAACAAACAATATTGAGTGTTAAGGAACCACGGGCCGTTTCTTGAAGCAATGAAGACATGTTCAGAGGAAGTAAGGGATTCACTATGCGTGATGTGAGACCAGCTCTTAGCCAAGAGATATCAGACAAGAAGACTGGAAAGATTGTCTGGTCCAGGTCGGGACCCAGTGGTTGCTATCCTGCTCTAGACATAGCTGTATTACGAAGCTCATCCTCTTTAAATGCAGTAAAAAGGGACAGACCGAGCAGAATGACTTTGTGCGCGGTCATAAGAAGGGACTTAAAGGGGGCGCCTAACTCTATGTGTCACCAAGTTATCTGATTAGTGATGCGACATGTTGAACTGGTACGGGACAGCTGTAGAACAAATCGTCCACCTTTGAATCACGTAATCCTAAGTAAGAGAAGGAAGATGTAACCTCTCCTTGACTCTATACTTGGTGACCACGGAACTCGTAGCTGGGTCTGACACACTATCCAGTTATTTGTGTGAGCCTGCTAACTTTCTATTCACTCTCCGACCTTTCTTGGTCAACTGTTAATCTTTTCCGACTGTGACGCTATTAGTTTTGTATGTTCCCTTAATTTTATCGATAGCTTCACTTCTTCTCTGATTGGTGTTAAGAGAGGAAGGTGTTGATCAGTTCTGTAATAATATGTCCCTGATCCCCTGCTGGTCTGCCATAAGCATAACTGTCTCTTCCTCTCGTTCTATTACTTGACTGATAGCGAAAATCTTGTGCTCCCACCCCACCCACTGCCTGTGACTGATCAACGTAAAACCTTCCCTCCAGCTCCCTTGCTCATGGATTGTTGTTCGCTAGAGAACATCTTATCAAACGGTCAGTATTAACTGCATGATCCGAGTGAGTGTTTCCCTTCTTCGTCTCAGAAGTGCTTACAGTCGAGTAATATAACACGAAAATAAACAATGTGGACCATTACGGGAGTTACAGGTAATTCATTATATCCTAAGTGGTTAAAACAAGCATTTGTCGTAACTGCTCAATATCCGCTGTGCTATGAATATCTTGTTATTGTTTTCATTGTGATGTATGACTGCTGCTTTCAAAAGATGAGCAGCTCGTGCGGTAAAAATGTACCAGAAGTTGCAGTCTGTTTGATGAATATATCTGGAGATACTTGGTAGTTCTTATTCCTCTCATGGATCTACACACATTTCTTATGTACTTTGTTATTACTGGTACCGTAATTTCAGAGATTTTAAGAGGTACAATCACACCCGCGGTGTGGAACTGTTTATTACAATCGCCTTTCTTACGATCACCCTGAGGATATTCTGTAAAATAACTGTTTGCTCTTGTAACTGCTAAACGTGCAGAGTAAAGTTAAAAATTCGTTCAAGGTCAAATTACGACGAATAAAATGCAGTTTCCGTGTCTATGAACAACCGTGGTGCCCTTTAGTCACGTGTAATAAAGCGCCCAACACGTGGATATATCTCGTTGGTCGACCGAGAGAGGTAGAAATATCCTGAATTTCTTCACACAATTCAAACAAGGGCTACATAGCCGAGGTGGCAAAAATGTCCTCGATTCTCCTGGAAGTCCGTGGGTTTGAGAAATGTGAGAAAAGATATTTCAACTTCTGGAGCGACACATGGCCCAGAGGTACACTCAGCCTGCTCCATAAATGAGTACCAGGTTAATTCGTCAGCCCAAAGTGATTCCGTTCTTCCTCGTAGCTGTATTAAGGAATGAACCCTGTGTTTTGTTCACCTGTAGCCAAATTTCTCTCACTGGTGACGGATGACATTTATACCCGTATCTCAACGAACAGGAATCTTTTGAAAGCACTTGAATTCTCATTGAAAGAGAACTTAGGTGTTATCTCGACTGAAATTAATATACAATTGATTCAACGCATTACCCAAATGCAGAGACTCAACACTGGTGAAGTGTAAATGGCATTGTTCACTTCTTAGCGCGACAATGTTTACCTTTCCATGGAACTTCCGGTAAGTTGTACGTTCCTAGTAACGGCTAGACTTTATAACGTTACTGAGAGTTCCTCGTTCTACTGCTAGTACCGTAGTTACCAGAACGAGCTGAGTTCTCGCATCGCAGGCTTCAGTTCTTGTAGTGGACACCAAAGTTCTACTGCTAGTAGTCAGTTCTTGTGGTACACAGCAAAGTTCTACTGTTAGTAGTTATCAGAACGAACTGAGTTCTCTCATCTCTGTAGTCAGTTCCTGAGGTGGACACCAAAGTTCTACTGCTAGTAGTCAGTTCTTGTGGTACACAGCAAAGTTCTACTGTTAGTAGTTATCAGAAAGAACTGAGTTCTCTCATCTCTAGAGTCAGTTCCTGTGGTGGACAGCAAAGTTCTCCTGATGTAAGTCAAGCTGAGCAATTGAAGACATGGATGGAAGAAGGGCGTAACTCAAAAAAAACTCTTTTGAGATAAATGAGTTTAAAGAATTACAACATCAAACACTTTTCTCAGAAATACAAAACTGTGGTATATTTTACTTAACTACATTCTTGATTATTTCATAATATGTACATCAAAAATATTTATATATTTTTTGGTTTGTTGTCAATTTTGTATTTTGGAGTTACGCCCTTATTCCATTTTCAAGAAACATTTTCATTGAAATTAATGTTTTTTACATTGTTGGAAGCATGTAGACAAGTTTTACAGGTTAGAACATTTGACATGGCACAACATATTATTAGGGGAGTCACTAAATCGAGAATTTCCTACTCCCACAGTTTCAGCTCCCCGGAAAATATTTTCAAACCATGCACGTGCACCTGCGCATAGAAAGCTTACTAAATCTTTAACAACTTTCAATTTTCTGGGTTCAATACCTACACGAGGGACTGGAAAGCTATCCAAATTATCTTACAGACGATATATCCTTCAATAACTGAAACTTGTCATGAAACGTAATATTATAATTCTGGCTTCCTGATACAGTTCCTTCAGGAGAGTGACATAATATGACATACTTTGGAATTGAAAACTGAAGTCCTTTAGTTTGTGGTGTTACAAATGACAGTGGGCTGAGAACGGCAGATCATTCTGATAGTAAGGATATAGTATCCGAATCATCTGAGGTTTCATTTGGTAAATATTCACTGTCATCTGCTGAAATATCAGATGTTTCTCCTCCTGACATTACTCCTGCGTCAGCTGTTTCGAGTCTGATGAGTGATGATTGCTGGCTCGCCCTAAGTCAGCATTGGAGCGTATTTTAAGTCGGACATGAGTAATATTTGGAAGAACGGCGCAACTCAATATAGCACATCACACGCCATCTATTGACACTACCGATAAGCCATTTAGATAGTATCTAGAAGAGCCTCCAAGGAACGTATATATGCAATTTACCGAATAACGCCACAACCTGGCTTAAGCCCTTCTTCCATCCATGTCTTCAATTGGCACTAACTGAGTCGGTCATCTGGAAAACAGGACACGTCCACAAAGTTACATTTAACAGGAGAGACACAAAATGGAATGAACGTTGAAATTATCGAAGTTGCATATAAATAGTAAAAGCCCATTTACTCCTATAATACGGATTTCAGATTCCATCCCTGAAGGTAAGAAAAATCAAATTTTGTTTTCTTGATGCGTACAGTTTTCCAATTGAACTGAATTTGCATAGAAAATAAAAAAGGAAATTTCCATACCTGTCCTTTAATTTTGTTTTTAACTCGATTTAATTATTACAATGTCTCTTTTCAGTCAACCTATAACATTCCGAAATCAGAGAATTACGAAGTGATCCGAAACAAGGCACATATTGTAATTCTGACAAATAATAATTAGTAATCATGTTCATGTTCATGTTCTTTCCCTCTTATAGGATGTTATATGGCTTGTGTGGAGATGATTTTGCTTTTTGCTTTGTAAATACATGTTTATTGTGTTTGTTTATTCATACTCTCTGCTTTGTAATTCAGTGACCAAGGAGTGGCTCTTGATGTTGTACATTATATTTACTTTATTGCATACGTTCGTTGTAGTTGATATTATTATTATTATTATTATTATTATTATTATTATTATTATTATTATTATTATTATTATAATTATTATTATTATTATTATTATTATTATTATTATTATTATTATTATTATTATTATTATTATTACGCATCTCTTAAAATGTAAATAAACTAATATTCAATATAGTAAATTATGCTTATCTCTTTGATTTTATGTATTTTATTGCATATTTTATTGCTATGGCAACAAGACTTCTCTATGATGTAGATACAGAATAAAAGTATTTCTTCCCAAATAGATATGTTATACACCCCCTGTGGGTGAGGGACGCAGATGAAGAATACACCTACGCTATATCCTGCTGTTGTAAGAGGCGACTAAAAGGAGCGACCAGGTATGGTAGTGTTAGAGCCATGAAACTAATTGTGGTTAGTACCATCATGCGGGGAACTCCATGGGTCACCTTTACTTGCGAGTAGTACCACTATGTTAGGTACACAACAGGTTTGTGTTTAGTAGCAATATCTGTTGAGTCTATGTATGGGTTTTCTAGTGCCTGTGATTAGTACCATTATGAGAAACACCACGGTTCTGGGAGTTGTCTGTGATTAGTACCACTATATCAGCGACACCGTGGGTCTGCGTTGCCTGTAATTAGTACCCACTACATGAAGAACATCACGGGAATAGCGGCGCCCGTGATTATTACACCTAGGTGGGGGACACCATGGGTTTGCGTTGCCTATGAGTAGCGCCATAATGTGAGAAACACCATAGGTCTGCGTTACCTGTGCGAAGTAAAATACTTGTGTGTAGTACCATAATGTGTGGAACACCGTGAGTGTACGCTATTTTTGATTAGTACAGCAACATGACAGGTACTATGATTCTACTTTACTAGCCATAAGTGTACTTAATAGGGGTCGTTGAGCAGATTATTGGACCCCTTTAGACAACAAGCATCCTCGATTCAGAATTGTACTTTAGAAGCAGTCCCTTGGTCAGTAATACTATCGTTTATAATAGTTTCTGGGTCGGATCCACCGATTGATTTAAATGCATATCCACCCATTTATTCTTCATCATCACGCTTTTTATTCTGGTCAGTGGATGATTTTGAACTTTTAAATTGTCATTACATTTCGTCTAATTTCATAACATTAGGGACTGATGACCTAGATATTAAGCCGCTTAAAACAAAAAGCATCATCAGGTTTATTATACCTGCACCAATCCGACTACAGACTAGGGAAGTATCTTTCATTACAGTACGATATGTTCTTACTTACGTGTATAATTGAAGAACTGAAGATCCGTATACAGGTATAAATGGTAATTGAAGAACTGAAGATCCATATACAGGTATAAATGGTAATTTGGGAGAGAGTAAGCCCATGCGGTATTGTGCGTCACAAGAAACTGAGTGAATTGGCTCTGCAGTTCGAACACATTGATGTGAGATTGCTTTCGGGGGGTGGTTGATTCGAAACCCTCAGTCGGTAGATCTGAAGTTCTTTTTGTTTCTCCGTGGTTCCCCCGCTATCACTATTGGCAAATTCTGTGGCTGTACCTTTATTAAGGCAAAGACCGCTTTCTTTCATTTAAGTCCCAGCCCTCTTTCCTATGCCATTCTTGCCTTACAACCTGTCTTCAATCAGTGTGATTTAAGCCAATATATATAAAAATCTGGTAATTGTGATTGACTCATTAGTGCCCCTGTAGATTTTCTGGGTTTCCCTAATGTGGAAAGCTTGAGATACACAAACTTGCAAGCTAAAAATATGTTTATATGATCCCCCGTCCCCTACTGCTTATTGAAGAAAGAAGAAGACTAAAGTAGCATCCAGGCAAAAGGAACGACAGATAAGTCCTACGTGGTATGCCCTTGAACTTACGGAAATTGCAATAAAATATACAAACTAGATCTCTCTCTCTTTCTCCTTCCTCCGCCCTCCCTTTGAGAATACGGTTATAATAATGCGTACACCAAAATAAAGGCAGAAAATATTTAAATTTAATTTAAGCTGGTGAAGGAGAGAATGTATGACTAGCTCGGGTTGGCGGGTTCGAGTCCGGCGGTATTTGAGGGTGCTCAAATACGCCAGTCTCATGTCCGCAGACCTACCGGTACGTAAAAGAATTCTTGCGGGACGAAATTCTCGCTCCTCGGCGATTATGGAAGCCATAGAATTAGTTAGTATAAATAATAGCATTATTATTCTCAATTCAGCAGTGAGCTTGAAAGCGACCTAATTTCTGTTCACATGGCTGAGCGCATTAGTTCTCCTCTATGTTTCCTGGATAAGCTTGAAGTTATAACCAGATATAATCAAACTGATAATATGTTCAATAATCTCTCTCCTTTACTTGTATTTGAAGGGAGAAAGAAACTGAAAAAGTCGAAAGAAAAGCAGCTTGAATTGTTCTTCGTGATATCCGGCAAAAGAATAGCGTTACAAAAATGTTGCAAAGTTTGGGCTGGGAAGACTTGGGATAAAGGAGACGAGCTGCTCGACTAAGTGGTATGTTCCGAGCTGTCAGTGGGGAGATGGCGTGGAGTGACATCAATAGACAAATAAGTTTGCGTGGTGTCTCTAAAAGTAGGAAAGATTAAAATATGGAGATAAGGCTGGAATTCAAGAGGACAAATTGGATCAAATTTTCGCTTATAGGTAGGGGAGTCAGGGATTGGAATAACTTACCAAGGGAGATGTTCAATATATTTCCAATTGCTTAATAATCATTTAAGAAAAGCAAGGAGAACAACAGGTAGGGAATTTGCCAGCTGGGTGACTGCCTTAATGCAGATCAGTAGTGATTGATTGATTGATTGATTGATTGATTGATTGATTTATTGTTTGACTGATTGATTGATTGATTGATTGATTGATTGATTGATTGATTGATTGATTGATTGATTGATTGATTGATTGATTGATTGATTGATTGATTGATTGATTGATTGATTGATTGATTGATTGATTGATTGACATACGCGCAAAAGAAAGCAAATGTACTGGGTAATTCCTGGAACTTTCGAAAATCACACTGCAAAGACTTATTAAATCGTTTAAGATACCCCTCTTTCCAAGGATATGGTTATTGTAATTCATATATCAAATTAAAGGCAGAAATATGTAACATTAATTTGATTGAGAAAGTGGGTTTATTTTCTTAATTCCTCATTGAGCATGGGAACGGGCTTAATTATTAATATCTTGATTTATTTCATCATAAATTGTATCATTTACTGCTGTAAGAGAACGTTCATTATGGATGTATATATTGAGGATAGTTTGATATTGTTATGTCCGGTGATTTTAATATGTAACTAGTCATGTTGGCAGGAACGATGCGCCTTAAGAAAAGAGAACAGGGTGGTGATATATACCTTTCAGTGTAGGGCCTAAATTGGCGATTACTATAACTAGTGTGCTTCGCTGCGTCCTCACCCATATCTGCATCTGAAGGCTCATTACCTGAGGGTACTACGTCACATAACCAAGAAGGAAGACCATCTTCGGCCTCAAAGGTACCTCCTATACTCCAGGCTTCGTGCCCTTCCTCAAAATTGAGATATCGCACTGGTCACGGCCCTTTTAGATTCAGGAAGTATTGTGTCCACCATTTCGGTAGAATGGTATTACAACCTGAAGTACTGATGTAAATATCCTGAATATGTTTCTTCTTCTATAAAATGTGTTTCGGCTAACTCTATGTCAGTCATTTCCCGACGTGTTTTCGGAAAATCTAGGTGTGACTGACTTAACTGAATACAAAATTGAGGTTACGGATTCGAACCCCGTAATATTTCCCCCCTACAGGTTATCTCCGCCGAAAATGAAGGCCCTCAATGACATCATCAACCAAATGCTGAGGGATGGTATCATTCGAGCCTCGAAGTCGGCGTATTCTTAACTTTTTTTTCTGCTGTCGAAACCTCAAGATGGCTTCAGGTCGGTAATTGATTATTGGGCGTTAAATCGTAAGATTATTCTACAACCAGTACCCCTTCCCGACTTGCATTCATGTTTCTCTTACTTTCGGGAGTCTAAGTTCTTCACCATCTTGACTCTCAACCAAGTCTGTAATGAGATACGTCTGGTGGAAGAATCAAAACATCGGACTACCTTCGTTACAGAATGGAATCTGTATGAATACAACCGCGTGCCTTTCGGCCTCCCCACGGGCTCGGCTCTTCTTACTAGGCTGCTATATTAAATTTTAATATCTGTACCATTATCTAGATGATGTTGTTAATTTTATTGAAACCTTTGAAGAACAATTTGCTCATCTAGATGAAGCTCTAAAACGGCTTCGTAAAACTGGATTGACGCTCAAGTTGTAAAAGGTATCTTTTTATTAACCATCTATGTCCTACTTTGGCATATAGTTTCACCTGATGGAGTTTCAGTCGATCATTCTAGAACGCATGCACTCCGTAACTTCAGGCCTGGCAAGGATGCTAAGGGGGTTGCTAGATTTCTTTAGGAATAGCTCTGTGAAACGCCCCGGTCTTGGCTATGCCAGATTTCTCCAAGGAGTTAATTGTACACACAGACGCCTCTCCATCCGCGGTCACTGCGGTTCTTCTTCAGTAATCTGAACTGGAATGGCGGCCAATCGCCCATGCGTCCTGAACCTTGTCACCCCAAGATGCCAAGCACTCTACGTACGAGTTAGAAGGACTGGCCGTCCCATTCCCCTTAGAAATATTCCGTCTTTACCTTGAGAATGTTCAACTTCAATTAGAGACTGACAATCATTCTCTGAGGTGGGTTCTTGCTAGCCGCGTCTTACCGGGAGAATCGGATATGAGCGTTTCAGTTTGACGTGCGAGACATTCGGTGATCTGAAGATATTGTCTCAGATGTATTAAGCCGAATGTTTCCCGGCGATTCTGATGTTTTTGACTCGAAGAAAAGCCCTTTGCGTTCTATTTCAACACCTCCTATTATAGGTGCCATTCTAACTGACGCCCCTTTGATATTTCATGATATAGCGAAATACCAACGTGAAGACCAGTGCTGGCTCCTATTACGGGAACCCTTCTTTCTGGGGAACATGTTGTCTATTATGTTTTGATGAATGGGGTTCTGTGTTGCCCTTCAAGGCACGATCAGAAGATGCAAATTGTTGTTCCAGCTGTTCTACCGCCTATGATTTTCAAGTATTACCATGAGGCCCCATTAGATGGACATCTAGGCGTCTTCAAAATTAGAGAAAAAATAAGGGATATGTTTATCTGGAAGAGTATGGATGGCGAGATTAGGGAACTGGTTAAAGGATGTAAGTCTTGTTTAATTAGCGATTGTACATCGATTACATCGGACCCTTCCCTCAGTCTAAAGGGAATGAGAATAAATTCATTCTTGTGTGCGTAGATGGTTTCAGAGGATTCTCATTGCTGTTTACGACTAGGATTGACATTGATCAGTCCACTGTTCCTTGTCTAAACACTATTTTTCCATCTTTTGGACCCTGTCAATATATTTTTTCTCATAACGCTAATGAGTTCCCCTCAAATTTATTTCGTAAGTTCTGTTTCGATCTTTCTATTCACATGTCACGACGTCTGCGTACCACCCACAGCCATCTCTAGCTCAGCGGGTTATTCATAATCCCCGAACTGTCGTTACTGATTTCCACCACGAATACCATTCTCGTTAGGACACTTCCTTACACTGGTTATCATAAGCCTTTAACTGGGCCGTTCATGAGTCCCACGAGTTTTCTCCACTTTCTCTTATGTCAAGTTTGCCCCAAATATGCCTTTGTCAAATGTTTAGTCGATCAATGAGCTATTGCCAAAGTCAGTAGATCCAGAGAATATCCGGGATTTACTGAGAAAAGCTAGAAATAACCTTAAGGCCTCTCATAAGAGAGTAAAAATTGGATATGACCGTGGACAAAGACCAACCAATTTAGAAAATTGGAGATCAGGTCATGGTTAAAAATGTAGATCCCGCGGTCAAGCTCGCCCCGAGATTTCATGGAACTTGCATTATACTTGGTTTTCCTTACTCCTGTCACCCTTTTGGTGAGTAACCCGAGAAACGAAAGAATTATAGGGGTCCACCTGTCTCAAGTAAAACCTGTGTGAAGGCCTTCGCTTTCTCATTAGAGTATATGCCTCCAAGTGATGATGTTACTGATTTAATTATATTTCTTCCCTTAGTATCTTATTAGTTTAAGTTTTATACAAACAAGTTACAATTAGGAGGCCTTCTGCCCCTGAGTGTTGTGAAATATTCTATGTATTTATGTTATATCCTAAGTTAACTTTTATTATGTTTTGTTTAAATACTTTTTTTGAAAATCTTCCCTTCAATATTATTTCATTACCATTCTGCTCTTAAGGACCGTGCCTCCAAACGTGTGTCAGAAAATTCGTACACTCGTCGTCCAAAGTCGCCAACCTTACCTGCACAACACGTTACAATGTCTGTGAGTTACTGTTGCCCCAAAGTTCAGTGTTACTGTGCCCAACATTCACCTGAGGCCACATCGTGTCAACCTGCCAGAGATGCCGGCGCGGGGTGTGGGCCCGCCTTGTTCCGAGACCCCCGTCTAAACTGCCTTCTTTGGGACTATCATCCTTGGGAAATCTTTTTAAGCTGGATTCCAAAAGCCCACTCTATCCTTGGCCCCAACAATGCTATTTGGTACTTTGTGACCATCGCCTTGGTTGATCTCCACGGTATACGGGAAAATGTTACCTCAAGATACCTTGGGAGTCCGGGCGGCCCCATCCAGTCATCGTCAGTGGCAGCCGCTCTTGCCATCGACTCTGGGCGCAACAGTCCGAAGTTCTATTACCTCGCAAACACTATCTGAACTACCCTACTTCAACAAACATCCAAGAAAGGACTCTCTATCAAGTGATTTTTCTCAAAAATTATGCATGGCAAGATTCAAGATTTCAAAGCTCTTCATACCGTGGTAAGAACTTAGGAGGTGGCGGTCTGTACTGAGGGTGCACCTCCCCCGTCCGGTCGAACAGCGTGCCTTCTATAAGGCCGTCTATGAAATTGTACTTTACATAATATTATGCAAGGCACTAGGATTTTCAACTGTGAGATGCCTCTACCATCGGCCAAATTTCCCCCTCTGGCGGGATTAAGGTCAATTAATTCTTAAGAGAAAGCTAGATTTTAGAGGTGGCTTATTTTAGTTTTGAAAATTATTTTGTTCTTGTGGCAAGGTTGTCAACACATCTGCCTCCACCCTCAATCTCTTGCATCTATCAAACAATTCGAAATTTTGTGAATATTTTCTCCAGCCAAATAACATTTGGCGTGTGTACAAGCATCCAGCCTGTCTGTAAAGAGTTCACTAACTTCCGCTTGAGATACTATAAAGGCTGGTATTGTCACTGTCATTGCTCCAGTTTATTGTGTGCGGCGCAAACTAAAGTGGCAGAGGTCGCAGGCCCAGCAACTCAAGGTAATGACACATATTTCTTAACATGTGATAGCTCTCGGAGATAGCATGAGGGGGATATTTCAAAACGCTTTTATTTCCTGTTCATTTCTAAACCCCGTGGTTTAAATGTAAAATTTTCTCCAGTCCAAGGGCTCTCTTTTATTCCCTACTCGGAAATATGTAATGTAAGGGGACAAGAATGATTACCCTCTGTTGACTACCATTCCGCTCGGTACGGGATGACTAAAGTTTCTTAGCCTCCAAAATTATCAACAGTTTTTGGTATTTAATATTTATCATTTAGTCGCTCTAGCGTGGAATACCTTAGCCTCTGTACCTTGGAGCCATGAGCCCACTTAATGTTTTAAGAGTTTTCTAGAAGGTGTGCAGGATTTTCGCCTACCTGCGTTTGTTTTTAGCCGATGATTATCAAACTTCTCCTTTTTACATTATGGCCATCTAATACGGGCACTCATTACCCCTCTTTATGTTTCCGGAAAGTAATATGAAAATAACTGACAAGAAGTGACTGTAAATTCCTCATTTTGAAGATTAGCATTTTATAACCTTCTGCGCTACAAGAAATTTATGGCTCTGAGGAACTGGACTCTATTAGAGTTTGGAGTTCAGGCACCTAGGCTATGGAAGTCAATGGACCAAACCTGCTCTTATAAAATAGTATACTTGATTCAGACCTAAAAATACTCATCCCTCGTATATTATCATGCTGATAATTCTCTCTACTTTTTACCTGATTTCGGACTTTATGTCGTTGTTGTTGGAGCTAACAAGCTCATTATTATATTGTTATTGTTTATTCTATTTACCAAATTTTAAATAAGAGAAACAAGGAGGAAGGAATATTATTTCAAAATTTAGTGCTCTTGTCAAATTTTTGTCCATACATTCAGCCCTGCACCTTCTTACACCTCTGTGATACGCGATATTTCCGGAATAATAATAATAATAATAATAATAATAATAATAATAATAATAATAATAATAATAATAATAATAATAATAATAATAATAATAATAATTGATGGTTCATGGTGTGGGTTACTGTAGTCACGTTCTAGTTCGTGACCATGGGCAACGGCTGAGTGGCCTAGTAAGTGGTCCTGAGAGTCGGGATACCAATTGCTATGGAACGGGATTGGGTTCTCGGACATAATCTGTGCAATGACCCTCCTTGTGCTCAGGAGGCTAGGACTAAAATCCACCGGTTGTCCCTGACCCGTTAAAGAAGAGATCCTCACTGTGACTATGTGTAAGTAGGATAGCATCCTGCTTCATGAATTTACCGAGTTCATAATATTTTAAGGAAAGCTCGGACCTATGGGAGTAATGGAGTCCCACTCTCATTTGACAGGGGAAGGACTCCTTTGAAACAACTGTCGAACGAAATGGAATTCGATCGGGAACTATCAGTATTAATGGGGCTACTGGAAGAAAGAATGTAAAACTGGCTGATTCAGCAAACGGAACGAATCCGGATGTACTGGAGGTACCGTAAGTGGTATTCGGGTAAGAAGAGATAACGGCGAAGGGACAGGAGATGATAAAAGGTACTTGATGGGTGTTAGAAAGGGAAGGGCAGAGTATGCGGAATGACTCTTTATGTGGAAAACTACTGTACGCAGCATAGCTTCTTTTAGGCACGTACATGAGTGAACGCAGTGGGTATATATGGCAGTTGGAGGAATTACGACGAAAATGGTCTACATATTCACCATGTGAGGGTTGCAGATGAGGATGAAGTTGACAAGTTTTATGAAACATCGAGTGACACCGTAGTCAGCGTCAACAGCAAGAATGAGGAGGGTGCTAATAGGCGATATCAATGCGAGAGTTGGAAATAGAACTGAAGTGATTGGTAAATGTGGGGTATACATGTAAGCTAAGGGGAATGGGAAGCATTTGTTGGACTTCTGTGCTAGTTCGTGTTTCGCAGTTACGAATACATTCTATTCACATGGGAGGCTAGGAGTACCAGATCCATAAAATAGACTATGACTTAACCGACTTTAAATTCAGGAATTCTGGTAGGAATGTATGAGTTTTTCGGGGATTTTTCGGAGATCCAAACCACTATCTTATCTGTAGTGAACAAAGTATCTCTGGGACTAGGATAAGGAAAGTGAAATATGTCTGAAAACGAATAAGAGTAGAAAATATCCAGGACGATGAAATTAGACAGAAGTACATGGATATGATTAGTGAGAAGTTTTGACAGTGGGCAGTAAGCAGGTTCAGGGTATAGACAGAGAATAGGTGGCATACAGGGATGCTGTAGTAGAAAGAGCAAGGGAAGGCCTAGGAACGGCTGCGGTGTGCGTAAAGGTGGGGAAAAGCGAACATCTTGGTGGAATGATTAAGTGGCAGCAGCTTATTAACGTAAAAGGGGGGCTTATCAGAAATGGCTCTAAACAAGGGCCGATGCGGACAGGGAATTTTACGTATTTGATGGAACAAACCATGGGAAGATTTTGGTAATAACCTGGAAAGGCTATGTCAAACAGCAGCCAAAACCTTTACGGACAGTAAAAAAGAATCTTAGGAAGTAAAGGAAAGAGGAAATGGGCTGTGTTTAGGATAATTCAGGTGAACTCATAATGGATCCCAGGGTATCACTGGAGAGGTGGAGGGAATATTTTGAAAATCTTCTCACCGTAAAAGGAAATCTTCCTGGTGGTGTCGCGCACAAACAAGCTAATGGGCAGGCAGAAAGTGATGTTGGTGACATTATGCTTGAGGAAGTTGAAAGGATGGTAAATAAACTCCATCGAAATAAAGCAGCAGGAATAGATGAAATTAGACCCGAAGTGGTGAAGTATAGTGGGAAGGCAGGGATGAAATGGCTTCATAGAGTATAGTAAGATCACAATGGCGTGTTGGTAAGGTACATTCAGAGTGAACAAAATCAGTAATTGCACCTATCTATAAGCAAGGGGACAAGAAGGATTGCAACAACTATCGAGGTTTGATTTGATTTGATTTGATAAAGCCTTTATTTACTGTGGCGAAGTTAGGGCTCTTGGCCCTTTCTTACACTTAACCACACACATATTGTTATTATTCCATAATAATATTAAACCAATATTTAATTTATTGTGCAATAATATATCATTTTCACACACAATCACTCGTTCCACTCATACAGGTACTGTACCTTGCTGGAAGCACTTAACGAGGAACTGCTGGTAGGAGGTTTTAAATATAATTTTTGATGCAGCATCCTTGATGTCTTTGGGAAGAGCATTCCACCATCCCGAAGCGGTGATAGTAAATGATCGATGGTATGTGGTTGTTCGGTGGATAGGTATTTCTAGGAGAGACACTGAGCGAGTATCATGAGGATGTAAAGAACCAAGGTGACGAAAATTGCTGGAGAGATAAGCAGAGATGTCTTCCGAAAGTACCTGGTACACAAGAGTATTTGCATGTAGTTTACGCCTGTCATCTAGTCGTAACCGAGATAATTGTTTATAGTAGGGAGAAACTCGAGCGTCATACCGTAAATCCATAGCATATCTAAGACAAGCATTTTGAGTGCGTTGTAGTTTCAAGCTTAATTCTTTTGTTATATCCGTAAGAATTACATCACAGTAGTCAAAAATGGGAAATAATAATGACCGAACAAGTTTAATTTTCAGTGATCGAGGGAATACATTTCTGAAACGTTTTAAGGGGTGCAAGCCACAATAAACCTTTTTGCAGTTATTCTTAACTTGCGCTGTCCAGTTTAGAATTTCCGTTATAATAACACCAAGGTTAGAAACTGATTCACAATAAGATATAACAGTATTATTTAAAGTTACGGGAGGAATGCAATTTTGTTTTAAAATGTGAAGATTCTTTGATGTACCGATGATAATGGCTTGCGTTTTATGGGGGTTTAATTTAAGGTTGTTTTTAATTGCATAGCTATTAATTTGTTCAAGGTCAGCGTTTACATTACATATTGCTTGTTGTATATTATTAGTTCTAGTGTGGTAATAAATTTTCAGATCATCAGCATAAATATGGTACTTGCATTGCTTAATTGATCTGGTGATATCATTTATATATAAAGTGAATAGGAGAGGGCCTAGTACTGACCCTTGTGGAACACCAATATTTTTTGTTCGCCACGTTGATTTATTAATATTTGCAACCACACACTGCCGGCGGTTTGTGAGGTAAGAATAGAAAAATTCCAGCACTTTCTGGCTAAAGTTTAAGGACTGTAATTTGGAAAGAAGCAACCTAGGATCGACAGTATCAAATGCGCTACTGAAATCTAAAAGAGTAAGTATTGTCACTTGTTTGTTGTCCATTGCATATCTAATGTCATCTGTCACTTTCAGCAGAGCTGTCATGGTACTATGTTTTTTCTTAAAGCCTGATTGGTAAGAGTCGAGTAAAGCATATTTATGTAAGTACGTAAAGATTTGTTCATGTACCAGGCGTTCCAGCACTTTGGACAAGGGTGGTAGGATAGAAACTGGTCGGTAATCTGAAGGAATAGTGGGTCCATCCTTTTTTGGGATTGGGATGACGAGGGCACCCTTCCACGCCGTAGGGAAAATTCCTTGGGTTAAACAGTAGTTAATAATGTGTGTTACGATCGGCAGAATGGCGCCAATGATGTATTTGTAGAAAGACAGAGGTATGCCATCATGTCTAGCAGCATTTGATCTGAGAGAATACATAACTCGTTTTACGTCATTTATACCAACCTCTTTAAACAAAAATGTATCTTGAATTGGCATAAAATTATTATTATTATTATTATTATTATTATTATTATTATTATTATTATTATTACTGTTATAAAAAATATTATTATGACTTGTACAGTTACGAAAATTATTATTATTATTATTATTATTATTATTATTATTATTATTATTATTATTATTATTATTATTATTTGCTCTTACAGTGGATTCGGCCGACGTGAAGTGTAAATTTAAGTCCTCAAGGGATACATTCGGCGCCTGCCTTAGTAACTTTCGACCTATACCCATCGTTCGTAATTGTTTCCATATTTCTGTCGAGTTCTTGCATTTCGATACTTGACATATGTGTTTATATTTACTGTTTCTGATTAACTGTTTAACCCTGTTGCGGAGAACGCGGTAATTTTCAAAGTCATTAGCATTACCCGTTCGTTTAAACCTTCTGTACCACGAGTCACGCTTTGCCATTTCTGATTTAATCTCACTAGTCAACCACGGAGAAGGTGGTCGAGTCACCCGAATCTCTTTCTTGGGAGCAAATCTGCCATACAGTTCTAACACCAGATCAGATAGTTTATTTATTTTTACGTCAATATCATCCATGTGTAAAATATCGTTCCACGGCAGATAATATGCTTCGTGTCATATTCCTTCTTTGTCCAGATTTTTTATATCCCTGCGTGTTATATATTTAGTCTCATATTTTGGCATCTTTAATGAATAGCAGACATATATTAGATCATGGGTAGAAATACCTGGCACTGCAAGCTGTCCGTGATTTAAAACTTTCTGAGTATTGTTGGTTATGATCAAGTCAATCAAAGTATGAGTCGTCCGGTTTACTGTATGTAGATGGTTAGTAGCATTTAGAGGTAGGATGTTCAGGTCTAAGCTAAAGAACATATTTTGTAAGTGCAATGAGTCGTTTGTCGCAGTCAGCAGATTTGTATTAAAATCTCCAAGTATAATTATATTTTCGTACAGTGGAATTTACTTGGCTAAGCAAATTTCAAGGTCCGATATATGTCTTACGTCTGGGGGTTTATAAACTACTCCGATCAGTACTTTCTGATTGTTAGCCAAAACTTCTATAAACATAAACTCAGGTCGACTTGGAATTGTCTGCTCTGAAGTAGCCACTATTTTACTTTTGAGATCATTACGACAGTATATAGCACACCCTCCCCCTATACGTTTTCTTCGGTCTAGACGATGTAAAGTTATGTTATTTAATTCAACCAGGCCTGAGTTTAGTGAGGGTTGTAACCAAGTCTCAGTTACACATATGCAGTGCAAGGTATTACTATCATGAAAGAGGGATTGTATTTCGTCAATGTGAGCCATTCACGATTGCGCGTTAATATGACAACACTGTAGGGCTCGCCGATATCTTGAAAGACTTTCCCTGAGAATGTTTCCCACTGACGCTGTTGAAGGGTAGGGTGAAGGGGGCGACTGGGGAGGGGGTGGGAGCGGGTCACGGACATCAAGGTCACTACAATCGGTAGAAATAGCACTTGTATTGTGACTAGCCATTATCTAGAAAAGACTTCTGCTTACTCACCTTGTTTTCACCGCAAGTACTTCCAGGGGCACAATCACATTCACTCACACACATACACGCACATTTACTTAAAACTACAACATTATCCATTAATGCCATCTCAGTAATGAGTCCGTATCAATGCTCACTCGTGTTTTACATTAAACTAACAAGTTGTACCATTGTAGTAATTAACACCTTTCGTCCATTGTCACATAGCACAACAATGCGACCGTCCTGGCTCCAGACACGCTTTAAGCCAAAGTGATCTCGTGCACGATTTAAAATGTTTTTCCTGGTACCCGTGAGCGATTCCGTCAGGAGAAGTTGCGTGCCTTTTAGCCGACGTTTAGCTCTCCAAATGCGGTCACGATCCTGGTACCGCAGGTACTTAATAATCAGTGGGCGTTTACCCGTAGCAACCACATCAGCCGTTGTTTGCTTCGGAACACCTAGGCGTTGGCAACGGTCAATGTCTGACATATTAAGCTCGATATCCAGTTTTTCTTTAATAGTTGATAATACTTTAGCGTACACGTTTTCACCTGGTGCTTCCGGGACGCCATGCAAAATTAGACAGTTTCGGCGGCTGTATTGTTCCGCTTCGTCCATCCGTTCTCTTTGCTCGTCCAGCTTTTCCTCTATTTTTAAAATATTGTTTTTTATGTCTTTCAGTTCACCAGACACTTTCTCTTGAAACGCACAGAACTCCTCCTCCAGCCGCTGTAGTTTCTCCTCCCGGTTGGCGCTGCTGGTCGCCTCCTTGAGTTGGGCGCGAAAATGCTGCATCGCATCTTCAATTGCCGATACCTTTTGAACTACATCCCGTAGCGTCATGATTTTTGTCAGTATTGGGCGGTGATTGTTAAAACTATGGAGATTAGGTCGCGAATGGCACTTAGTTGCTGTTTATCTTGCAGATTTACGAGTTAGCCTTGACACACACTTTACACTATGACTGAGCTCTCCGCCATTTTTCTTTTTCACTAGCATAGCAAGCAAAATCTTGGCATCTTGGAAGGGAGGGTGCGATCAGTGGTTGAGAGGAAGTTGGGAAGTTGGATGAAAAACAGTGTGATTACAGAGCCCGGAGGGGCTGTCAAGATCCGATGTTCAGTGCGCACCAGGTAGATGTAAAATGCTACGATATGAATAGATAGTTGTGTTTATGTTTCGTAGATCTAGAGAAAGCATATGAGAGAGTACCGAGGGAAATGATGTTCACCATACTGGGTTAGATTATTAAAATCAATCAAAGGCATTCATGATGACAATTAGGCTGCAGTGAGAATTGATGGTAGAATTAGTTCTTGGTTCAGGATACTTAACATGGATTAGACAAGGCTGTAATATTTCACCTATGCTCTTCGTCGTTTGCGTGGATCATCTGATGAAAGGTATAATTTGGCAGGGAGTGATTCAGTGAGGTGGAAATGTAGTAAGCAGTCTGGCCTCTGCTGACGACTTCGTCTTAATGGCAGATTGTGCCGAAAGCATGCAGTCTAATGTCTTGGAACTTGAAAATAGGTGCAATGAGTATGGAATAACAATTAGCCTATCCAAGATTAAACTGATGTCAGTAGGTAAGAAAGTCAACAGAATTGAATGACAGATTGGTGATACAAAGCTAGAACAGGTAGATAAGTTTAAGTATTTTTGTTATGTGTTCTCCCAGGATTACATGTCAATGTATATCAACAAAGACAAGACTTATTGTATTGATTAGGTGGTCAAATTATTAAATTAACTTATTGTTATTATTATTTCCCCAGGATGGTAATATAGTAAGTGAGATTGAATCAAGCAGTAGTCAAATACAGCAGAGGCAATATGCGACACTTCCGGATTTAGCCTTGATTAAATGGGAGACAAGTCGCAAGTTGCGCTCCTAGTGGCGTGACCTAAAAATTCGCGCTACATTCAAATATCAATTGAAATGTATATAAGGAAATGGACAAATAAATTACGTCCTGAAAGAAAGTGTTACTAAGATATTAACTTCAAAGTTGCAAAAGCAATTCTGGATAAATGAATGAAGAATTATTTAATAAGTTATTATTTAAAGACTGAAATTAGACATATAATCAAGATGTTAAATGGACTGCTATGAAAGGGCTTGATCTTTCATTTATGCATTACTTTTTTAGCTTTAGCATTCTTGCCTGAAGGTTCACGGCTAGATTTGTCTTTTTTTCTCATTTAAAAGCATAGTATGTTCACACTAAAACGCTTGTCAACAAAAATATCGGCACATTCCTTACACATGATTCATTGAATTTAAATTTCAGAGCTGGACAATTTTCCTTTTAACTTGAAGCCTTCTAACAGAAAGAAAATCTATAAATTTAGCCTCAAAAACATTCAAATTTTCCGTATAAGCAATACTTGGCACAATGCCATTTCATTAAGGTAAAGCAAATTTGCGTCATCATAGTGTTTCAACAAAATATGTACATTTCTTAAATCACCCATATTTTCTTCAGTGCTTGACAACGCATTACGGCATCCATATGGGGTAACTTGGAACACAACTAGCCACGCACATATGCATATGTATTTTCCTGAATTAAATCAAACCCACAGATCACACCTACAACAACACATCGGTGTTGAAGGTTAACTGCTACACTATACAATAAAATAAGCTTATTATATTTTTTAGCCTGTTCAAATGTGGGTCGCGCAGGTCACAAGTTTAGGAAGTACTATAAAAATATCTTTGTAACTGGAAGAATATATATCCAAACACAATATTTATTACATTTTCTTGTTACGAGGGAAACGGAAGAAAGGCCGCGAATCCTTCTGCACTTCATAGTTATTGCAGCAAAACACTGCAGATACTGTATCTTTCCACTCATATTAAGAGGAGATATAAAGGAATGACACACGCTACTATTTACGTATCCCATATATGCCTACGGCCCCATTTCTGGGGCAGCTAGAATTTTATTTTTATATTTCAAGGAATTTCTTCTTGAGGTAAGTTTGTTGTTATATTTCAAGAGGGTTGGCATTTGTGGATAAGACCTGGGTCCCTGCCAACACACAACTGCTTCAACAGAACAGTTATTCGTTGTTGACTATGGCTCATTGTGAACATGCAACATGACCTCTCAGAGCAAGTAAGTATTTTAATTATAATTGATAATTATTAATATGTTTGTGTGATTCCTTATGGTATATAACCTGCATAATGTTGCTGTAATAGAATATCGCTGGTTATTTGTAATTTGAGTACTGTTTTTAGTCATTTCTTTCAATGCCCCAAAAATGGGGCAATGGCCATGGGCGGGTACACCATATTTTACGATACAATCTTTACGGCAGCATATGTTCTACTGACTAAAATACCTTGTGGTATGATATGTAGATATACACGAGTTACAGATTCCCTATCCTACGCCTTAACTGGTTATAAAACACAATGCATCGAGTAATCCAGCAAAAATGTTGTAAAAATAACGGAACAAATGATTGTAGGCTACCATCTGCATTATATCAGTATTGTTACCTACTGTAGATATATCGTTAAAATATTTTCACGTGTTTCTTATAATATTTTAGGTCGACCATCGATGAAGTCTTGGCGATTTTTGAGAGTGACGACCAAAAATTTGCAAGTGCTACAAGACACTCTTGTCCCCCGTAAAATCATCTTCATAGTGATGAAGAAAGTGGTGACGAAGATGGAAACATCAATAATCTATCTGGGAACAAACTTTGAGCTGAGGGAAAGCTGCGGGCTACTCTCGTTACTGAAAATGGATTTGAAGAAGTGGTATTGGGAGTACCTGAGGTTCGGGATGATACAACTAGCCGTGCTGACCAAGTAGCATCATCAGGTAGTCACAATGAACAGACTGCATCCTGAGCTATTTCTAGTGATAACTACATGTTATCACCTCCCCGAAAAAAGAAAACATTGCCACCAACACGTAGGTGGGAACATGTTGATATACCCACTAAACCTGAACACTAGAAACCTAGGAAAATACACCAATCGTCCTGCAATTGGTAGACCTCTGAAACCTGTGAAACGGCGCGTGCAGGATGAAGTGCGGTTGGATGGTGTTGGACATATGAAGGGGTTAAAGTTATAGTGGTGTAAGTCACTTTATCATCGTTTTTAGGAAATGAGCATAATGCGAAAGGTATTGTAGTTAATTCAGTAGACAAGTTTTTGTGATGGTATTGTTTTAGAGGTACTACGTAGGTCCAAACTTAGGGATTAGGCTTGATTTGAAATTTTTTTTGCTCAAAAGTTGTACCTCACGCACTAACCAAAGTCACTTGCACCACTGTGCCTTACCAAAGCCTGTGACATACACCACTGTATGACCTAAAACCAAAGACTTACACCACTATGGACATCAACAAAATGATGTAAAGTTGACTTGCACTTCTCAAACACATTTTTATTGAACATTACACAAAGTATAAGAATAATACAAACAATTTAATTTTTTATCACGAATGGAGTCTTAATGTTTTTAACATGGCAATACGGATTCAGTCTATTTCATCAGGATATGTGGTTTCCACAATTTCCAGAGGTCCAACATCTACAAGCTCCTCACCTTCTTCAATAGTGGTTCGCAGGGAAACGAAGAATTCATGTTTCACTGGTGGAATGTATGGCAGAAGATCAAGCATATCTTTCTTTTTAGCCTCGGTAACAGGCCTTCCCCTTGGGTACAAAACATCTTGAGAAACGTTGGCCAGAGAATGTCGCCTACCGGGCTTTGCTGCCTTTAGATTTAGTTTAGAAAATGGGATATCCTCATTCACAGTTTCTTTGTAGAAGAGAGTGTAAGGTTGATCTTTCAAAATTCGTATCCATTGAATTTTCAACCAATTAACAGCAATGTTGTTCTCATTTTTCTTTCGTCGCGTGATACAACTTTCCAACTTTGCAACAGATTTGAAATCCTCTCGGCTCATTTTCGTCACCATGAATGGATTGTTCCTTCGGCACTTCATTATGATACTGTACCAGTCGTCTGCAGTATAAATGGACTTGTTCTTTGCGTACGATTCAATTGATCCAAATTCAGCGTCGTTGGGTAGAAAAGAGTGGCCACTTACCATAAATTTGTGATCGATAATTTCTGCATTGCTTTGAGGGCCCTGTATGTACTTCATGAGGTACAAGGAAAACTTAATATTACGGTTTTGGCCCGTGCATGCGTCACTGTACAACACTATGTGCCTAGCAGATGACGCTCTTGCTGCAAGATGTTTGACGATACAGGAACCAATCTCTTGAGACCCACGAGAAGCGATCGTTTCATCCCAGCAGAACATGAAGCCTAAACCTGTTCCAAGTTCATGGCAGCCAAGGTTATAACAATACATATTCCGCTTATAGTAAGCCACGGACGTCGTCAAAACAGGAAATGGCAAAGCCTTTTCGAGGTCGAATGTCAGACCATAGAAAGATTCGTCTTCCCGTGCTTTCACTTTGTCCCGATCTCTAGCCTCTCTCACCTTTTCGGCATTTCTGAGGTGTAATTCTTTTTCAGCCTTCAGCTTTGTAGATTCGTCTTCATCTTCACACACTTCAATCTTCTTGTCAAGCACATCGCATCTGGTGCACGTATCTTTAAGAGGCCGGTGGAAATGCAAGTTGAACTCATTGCTAAAGGTTCGACGGTAGATGGCTTCAGGAACAGGAATATCACCTTTTTCCGTGCACTTTTCTTTGTACAGTTCATACATTGTACGTACATTCATGTCAGGAGGAAGGTATTTCCTGTTAGGGTTCTCTGATCTACTGTAGTGCGATTGATACGATGGGAAAGATGCTATGTGGTCACGCACACCATTCATGGCAGCCTCCGGTGTTTTATTTTTGGGGAGATGGCGTCCTCGGCCATCACTTCCTGGTTGTTGACCCTCTCGTACTTTTTGTATTGCCCTTGTCATTCGCCCATCCGAAACTTGGAGTGTTTGTAAGAAAAAACGCTTGCACACAGTAACGCTATTGCCTCTGACTTGGAATCTGAAGCTGTTTGAAACAGACTTTGCATTTCTCGTTGAATTTCGTGGGCGTCTTACATTAGGTTTCTGTTGCACAATCAAACCACATAAAAATACGTTTTGTTCAGAAAAACTGCTTAGCTTCCAAAAGGTGTCGAAAATTTCTCGCCTCGCCACTTCAGGTACGTTCTCCACACACTTTTTTTTACATTTACAATCAAAGTTCTGATACAGCTTACCGGCCACTTCTTTTCCTCTAGAGGACACGTACGGGAGCCCTGAATTTCGTGCTCGCTTTCGCTTTTGAGCTTTACTTTCGTGTTTTTGTCTTTTCCTCGTTCTCGGGTGAGCGTTTTCTCGATTCTCAGAAGTTCCAGCAGTAGGAAATTCGCTGGAATGGTTGCGCTGGCGTCCGCCGTCTACCTCTTCATCTCCTTCTGATTCTGAAACAACAAACATCTTGTTACACTTACTACCGAAATAAAAAACTGCAGGGGAAGCTTCGATTCAGCATTCAAAATTACGTGAAAAACGATACTCAACACGACTATTTTCAATAATCACAGAAAATTCACTAAAAACATCACTCTTCATGCATTTTTCTCCATTTTTCCTTTCTTTTTTTCCGAACCGATTACAAAGGTGTATTATTCAGGGAATAGTAGACCAAAAGGACCTAAGGCATAATCTAATGTAAGTACTTGCTAAAAACGTTGCAACAAAATAGGTTAGTAGGTGAGTAACTGAGAGGTTAGAAGGTGAATAGTACTTACCATCATCTGTTTCTGATGTGTTTTCTCCTTGTTCACGCTCCCATTCATCACTGGACTCCAGCTCATCCAACGGATCACTTAAACTTATTTCAGAATCCATCGTTTCTTTGAGTATTCACGCATGCATTCAACACTCGATGAAAATCGCGGAACAATTACAACCACACTGGTGTAAGTCTGACTCACACCACTTCAGTTATCAGCAAAACAGATGATCCATTACCAGTCTAACTTGTGCTGCCATCTAACGACGAAATGAGTGAAGCTCTGACTTACTCCACTTTTTCTATGAACAGTTTTTTATTTCTACATCGCCTTTCTGTGCCTAAGTCAACTTCTACCGAAAATTGACTTACACCACTTTGACTTTAACCCCTTCATATAATAATATCAAACCCAACCCAGAATGCCATAAGAACACTACTAAGAAATGTAGAAAATGTGATGTGGGCTGCCATGTTAATTGCTTTGAGAAGTTCCATTGTACAGTGACATAAAGCAAGTGACATCTATCAAACGTTCTTGTGTGTCTACGTTTATAATGGTGACAAATGGAAATAATTTAACAATCTCTCTAACTTGGAACACTATTGTTTGTTTATTTGACGAGTTTTATATTTTGTATTTGTATTTCTTGTGATATAATTGAATGTGTGAACGTAGTAAACTTCTAGTCGAAAGGGAAAGTAATTTGCTTTACATGTACTCTCCCATGTCCACCACCCCATTTACGGGGCGGCACTTTCCTCACGACTGGAATAGGAAAAACTTATTTTTCATTTTTTACAACATCATTGCATCCATTTGACCATTTGATGTGAAGATGGAAGATATTCAAAACGGAAAAGAAAAAGGTGGGCATATATGGGTTGTCAACTAAGTGCAAACGCATAAATAACGCCAAAAAACTTCGGAAACATATACACGTGCTCTAATGACAGAATCAGTAACGCCCAGGTCACCCTGGTAGAGGAAGCTCAAATCGCTATCCCTCGATATCTCGCAGAGTGTTGCGTATCGTCTCCACTGTATTTTGTGTATTAATGCTAATGCAGTGAGCTGGCAGTAGCGATAAAGAGTGTTCTGGAAGAAGGAAGTCAGCTCCCGGACGAAACTGCCTTTACATCGGTGTGTTTCCAGACCATATTTTCTTCACGAGAGCGGGAGCCGGGTGAACTCAGGATATCTTATTCATGAGTTAGAAGTAACAGACATGAAAATAGCGAGAAATATTGCTTTTACAAATAGGTGGGAACAATGGCAGGAGAGTACTCGGAACAAGCAGATAAAGTCTAAGTTAAGAATGAACTCGATGGATGAAGCTGTACGCGTAAACCATCTTCGGTGGTGGATACATACCGTATGCGACGAATGGAGGAGGATAGGTTACCTAGGAGAATAATAGTCTATATTATGGAGGGTAAGAGCAGTAGAAGAAGACCAAGATGACAGTGGGTTGACTGAGTTTCTAATGATTTAAAGATAAGAGGTATAGAACTAAATGAGGCCACGGCACTAGTTGCAAATAGAGGATTGTCGCGACGGGCCGTTTTGGTAAACTCACAGAGGCTTGCAGATTGAACGCTGAAAGGCATAGCGGACTATAATGATAATGCATATATATATGTATAAAAACCGTAAGGTTTTATTTCCGTTAGTGTACGAAGAATTGGATCGTAAAGTTCAAACAGTTGACCCCTCCTTCCAAGGCTGTCCACGGTACGTTAAGACTTATGGACTTGCTTTCGAGTTTTTTTTTTTTCACCCGTGGAGACCCCTCTCTTATAGATCCTCTTCGAGCCAGACATAGCGTAACATTGCACCCAGTGTTGCCAGTGCTCTTTCCAGTAAGTGTCCCATCCTACAGTTGTAGACATTAGGGAATGTTAAACTACAACTCTCCCCACAGTTGTGTATTCTAGTGTATATGCTTGTTACAGTGTGATTTATTACAATTATTGGAACTGGGTGATATAACAAGCCCATTCACATTTCAATAGAAGAAGTGTCGCATACTGTGCAGTTATCACTAGTAATACATCCTTTCCTAAATTCAGCCTGTTTTACTGACTGTTACAAATCAAATTTGTTCTTCAAGAGTTTGTTTTAAGTGATTAAACAACATTCAAATACCTGGTTTTGTTTAGAAGTGGCTGGTATGTCGTTATATAAGGCACGTATTAGCCAATTCTACAGCTTATTAAGTGAGTTACGGATTTTCTTCATTGAGGAATTGTGATTTCTATCATTTTACACTGTGTCCACAACCTCTAACATATACTGTCGGTAATGTTCAAATTCAGTAATTCAATTTTGCTAAATGTATAGATTTCAATTGGGAAAATTAGAAGTTAATACTAATCTTTCTCAGTTTCAGCATTCTACATATTTTAAATATTTAATGTTATCAATTTTCTTTAATTTTATTTCTAATTAAGCATGAAAAATGAATATGCTTATAACTAGCTTGCTTTTTAGAAAACTCCCAGCCTTTGCGTTGCAAGTGCCTGCAAGTTGTGTGTAGGCTATTAGCCAGGGTGCGAAATCCGTGGGGGGGGGGGGGGGGAAGGATGTCTCCCCCACCGATGATTTTATCTTAGAGGTTCACCCCCCCAGTAAAATTGTCCGGGGGTTCCTTTCATTATAAAATAAACAGGCAAATGTAGAACTGATAATTTATTACCAGTACTGAAATTAATGATTTTCACTGGGCATATATTCATGAAAACATCAGAAATAATTCAAATCACTGCCAGACCTTGAGCAATTATACAACGCAGCAGTGACAACTCCGCACCTGCAGCCTATTGTTGATGTTTCACGCTGGCAAGTCCATCCTCCCTTGTCATTGCTATAAGTAGCTCGAGTTTACACCACTCCTGTACTTCTTGGATTGGGTGTGTTTCCTATAGGTATCAATAGGCCAATATTCACTTGAGCAGGGTACAAACTGACAAACTTGTTCAGTCAACACATAGCCCTGGTAGAGGAAAGTTCCATTAAAAAAGCAATAAACCATGGAAACTCGCACCTCGTCTGGCCTTTCCTAAGATAGCGACAGTCTCTCTTAAACTTCTCAGCTGATTGGAATAACGTTCTAATGTTTATCATTCCCGTTATAACAGCAAAATTCAAACAAAAAGATATCAAATTTACATTTTTCTGGGTGGAGAGGGTAACTTAAATACAGGGGAATTGTAACCCCCCTCCCCACCAGGTACTGCCTGAAAAAATTAGTAGTTAAGCCCTATGTTCCTTCTCCCCCCACACCACTTCTTTCAGATTTCGCACTCTGGTAGTGGCAATATATCGTACATCTAAATTTTGTGGAATGAGGAATTTTTTCTGGAGAGCAACGCAGATGAAGAAATGCAGATGGTAATTTCAGAAAGAAATTGCGATATGTAGGGTGTAATTTTAATTATTATTTTGCTCTGTTATTTACCTTTGTGTGCAATTTTATTGTGATGCTATGAATGTTGAGTTGTTCTTTACTTTGTATGTCACAACATATGGTGGTAGGGTTCAAAATCTTGAAAGGTTTCCATTTAGGTTATCTGTATCTTGTTATATCAGTGTTGTTATGGAGATTCTTCTGTATCACATCGTTACCCCACAGCAGCTGTATCCGGTATTTATTCGTGATGATTTAGGTAACAGTTGGCTTCCTCTCTGATTTATTGGTGTGCAAAGGATTTTCAGGGGTGAGTGACGGTGAGTTTGCATGGGGTCGAGTCCTAGGATCAGCAGTCGTGAAATACGTTTCCGTGGTTTTCCCATTTTATCATTAATTAACCTTAATTAACGCTGCTGTATACCTAATCTTATCCCTTTCCCTTGGAGTTGTTAGTGCATCATGAGACTGCTAGCAGGAATGGAAGAACAATCTTCAGGAATAAATTCTGGCTGTGGAAACTGTAAAAGGTAGTTGCTTGAAAGTAAATTCAGTAACATATTATTAGAATAACCTGTGATGGCCAGAACAAGTAAACATGGCACTCTTCAGTATTGTCCCCTCCGGTGAAATATACAAAATACAATTGATCATAGTTTTGTGAATAGATATATGTTTACATAGAAATCTGTTCCCTGGCAAAGCATAAGAATCAACTCAATTAGCTACAGGAACAAAGCTTGTATTACCTGTAGGAGAAATTTTAGTACTGTATTCATTGTTAGCGCAGTATGTTTACATTTACAGTAAAATATAACAAAGTGACTAGCGAACACTGCTATAGGCACTACTCGAGGTATTCAACATAGATGATTTTTGTGCCACCTGGGGAACAATAAAAACTGCTAAACATTTAAACCACTCATTTGACATGGAACTCCCTACAAGGGGCACTCTGGTAAACATCACTCAGTTGTGTCATTAGACAAGACATGCATAGAAAAATATAGAAAAGGCACATAAGTAAAGGTCGGTGGCATTGTTCAATGAAATGAGCTGATAGCAGTATTGTATACATTTTTGTCTTTATTTCAAGAGAATTTTCTTTGTTTTCCATTTCCAGTCTTCTGGGTAGAAATGTGAATCAAGAACCTCCTCAGTTTTACTCTCTCCACCACTCCTTTCCTTCCTCAATTTTTTTTTCTACCTTTACTCCACTCTTCTCTGTACTCTCCTTACTGTAGCCATTCACCCCTTTCTGGGCATTCCCCGATGTCTTTCTCCTATGACTTTCTCTGTAAATACTTACTGTGGAACTCTATCCTCTTCCATTCTCATCATTTGTCCATACCATTTCAGCTTATGTGTCTCTATCTTGCCTTTCAGTTCAGGGAATCAAATTCACTCCCTCATTTCTATGTTTCTGAGTTTATCCCTTTATGCCCTCCCTATTATTTCTCTAAGGAATTTCATCTTGGCCTCTTGCATTCTGTGTTCACCATGCTTTTTTGTTGTCCATGTGCCTGGTTCATATGTCAAAATTGGTGTGTAATACATTGGTTGCAAAATTTTCTTGCATTCCGTTGGACATCCCAGTTACAGACTATACATCTCACTCATTGTTAAAACTCATTGGCTTGTTCAAATCTCTGTCCAATTTCTTATTTTATTTACCCATCTTCTTCAATTATTCTCCCCAAATACTTGCAGCTTTCCACAACTTCTAATGGTCTTCCAATTACTTCAATATTCCCACTTCCTTCTCTATTACCTCTTGTCACCACTATTATCGTACCCTTTTCCACACGTATTTTCATTCCATGTTCCTCCATCTCCTGATTCCTTGCATTATCTTGTTCTTCTGCTTCCATTTCATCTTCTCCACATATAACTGTCTTATCTGTAAAGAGTGAGGCCTTTGCACCCTTGGTTCCCATTTTTGTAGTATACTCTTATGGATTTCATCCACGATTGTAATGAAGATTGGAGGGGATAAAACACATCCTTTTTGAAGTCCTGTTTCTACTTTGAACCAGTTTGTTTGTCCTTTCATAGTATTCATACTACTTACTCACTATTTGTTCATGGCTTTTATAATTGGTTCTTCACCTCTCCCTGCCTTCTTTTTTATCAATGCATCCGAGACCACTTGCCATGGTACACTGACATATGCCTTCTCAATATCGATAAATATCATCACTGAATCCAGCTTAAATTCCCATCTGTTCTCCATCATGTTCTTTGGGTTCAGCAGATTGAAAACTTTTAAAATTATTTACACTGAGTAAGGAGTATGACACTGTATGGAAGTAAAACACAGATAATAACTGGTGCCAAGAGAAACAGAGTTGAAGCTTTTGAAATGCCATGTTATCAAAAGTTCTTGAAGATCAGATTGATAGAAAATGTCTTAAATAAAGAGATAGTGAATAAGCTTAATGAGAGAAGAATGATTTGAGAGAATTTGATCCTGGGAAGGAAAATTTTGATAGAACATATCTCAAAGAACTGTGAACTTGTTCAGTTAGTTTTGAAGCTGATTGCAAAGGATAAAAGTGGTAGGAAGATTCCGGTATATGGAACCGGGTGATCAGAGTGATATGCAAACCGTACAGTCACTGAAGTTTCAAGAAAAGTCATCTTGTGGTTTCAGTTCCATATAAAACTGTATAGCTAATAATATGGGATAAGGTGTCATGTAATACTAGGGGTCCTATGACTATGATCTTGATATCGACAGATAAGTTAAATTATATTATGGAAGTGATCACTGTTTTAGAAATCATGCAAAACTGTAGGTCCTTCGCTTTGATCGAATTATTAGTCATAGAAAATTTTATACCGGGCGAGTTGGCCATGCGCGTAGAGGCGCGCGGCTGTGAGCTTGCATCCGGGAGATAGTAGGTTCGAATCCCACTATCGGCAGCCCTGAAGATGGTTTTCCGTGGTTTCCCATTTTCACACCAGGCAAATGCTGGGGCTGTACCTTAATTAAGGCCAC
This sequence comes from Anabrus simplex, assembly GCF_040414725.1. Taxonomy (NCBI): domain Eukaryota; kingdom Metazoa; phylum Arthropoda; class Insecta; order Orthoptera; family Tettigoniidae; genus Anabrus; species Anabrus simplex. Next base: position 129,324,942 of record NC_090279.1, on the reverse strand, counting down.
GGCCGCTTCCTTCCAACTCCTAGGGCTTTTCTATCCCATCGTCGCCATAAGACCTATCAGTGTCGGTGCGACGTAAAGCCCCTAGCAAAAAATAAAAATAAAAAATAAACTTGAGGTCCTGTAGGTATGATCACAATATCAACAGTCGTGTAAAATTTTGGGTTTTTTGGTATTATCATAATATTGATGGTCATGTAAAATTACAAGCTTGTTGCTTAGTCTGTTAACAAAACCCATAAGTATCAATGACATAGGTAATATATTTTTCTGGCTTATGTTTCAGTGTAAGGTCATTGGAAGTAATCAACCTTCCCAGTACCTTCTAACTACTTCAGTTTGCAGAGCAAAATGGACCTAGAAGCAAAGATCAAAGAGGAACCAGCCTGGCTTGAAGGAAAAACAACTGCATCACTTGTAAGTCTCATTCCAGATAACTTTATAGAGGTCAGGAATTAACCCTTAATAGCTGAATAAGTTTGGCAGGGGCATAATTTTCTATGTGCTTCCTCAGTATTAACACCAGCAGTCACCAATTGCTGAATGAGCATCTATGCGTAGTACAACTCTGTTTTGTTTATTTGTCTGGGAATACACCACTACACGCTACACAAAGCTGCCAACTCTTAGGAACTTAAGGTTATGCTTGGATTAGTCTGTACTTTTTGCTGTCAGTATTGTAATTACTTTGGTTTAGGTGTTGCACCTTCCTTATTTTTCCCCTTGGATTAGAATAGATGATGGTTGGCTGATCTTACCTTTAAAAAAACTTATATCCCCCTACTACTGCACCATCATTAGCACCACATGTTGAAAATTATTACTCCTACCATAATTAGTGTAGAAGTTAAAACACAAATTTTCATTACTGTTTTTGAGCCTGGATACACCAGTCTGCTAAACGAAATGTTAACACCGGTGTGTTTATTCTGGTTTACCCTCACATCCACAATGTGCTGGAAGATATTATGTGTTTTAAGGAAATAGCAGATTTGCCTATGACATACGAGGGATGAAATAGCTCAAAATCTGAATGTACGTTCTCCCAAAAAGAGTAATATGCTCAGATGTTGAATTATTCTAGAAAGACAGAATAGTGATTAGCTCATTTTATTCCTCAAATACAGGTCAGATTCTATGATATATACAGTAGAGAACCATGTCTAAGGGCTCTAGAATGTATGAATTCTGAGAATAATTTCTTTTCTGTGCCCCTTCTTAGTGGGCTCTGACACTTTAAGGACTTAAGGCACATTAAACAGAATTTTTTCTTTCCTCTTACACATTAATTCCTTGTCCTTTTTGTGCATCCTTTTCATCCATTCCTTAATTCAGCTACTGTTCACTTCTGTATTGAATGTAAGAAGTTGGTATGTTCTAGAACTTGATACTTTAATTCACTTTTATTAGTTACTTAACTTACATTAGAATATAAGCTTTTAATCACAGTCCCTCCCCCCTTTAATGCTGACAAGGTTTTATGAATCCAAGAGTGAAATTTAAATGTCTCGTAGTAGATCATAAATGATCTTCTGAAACTGCAGATATACACTCCAACACTGCTGATTCTCCACTGACGGTGTCCTCATCCCCTCAGCTCCTCACAGAACACTACATAACATGCTTATAGTAGTAAAATATTTCATTTCTAGCTGCTTTGACTTTGGGCTTCATCACATCTTTCACTGTTATATGACTGTGATAAGTCTGCTTTCATGTATATGTTTTTTATTTTACACTTGGAAGCATTGAAATATGCTGTTTGAAACAGAACTGTATTAATGTTTTATGTAGCACCTGTGATCTCAGCAAAACCATAGTAGAGAATGTGATTCCATTATTTCAAGTAATTTTGATCTGTCTATAAACAAACTCTATGCCAAGAACAAAAAATCATTTAGAAATGAAACGCTTCTAATTGGTTCAGACAACTTTTATGATTTGATTGATATGATTGAACATATGAAAACAGTTCATACAATTTAGTGTTTATGCCTATGTCTGCTTCCTTCCAAAATTCTGTGTGAGATAGCCCCAATTCCATCTCTGGTATTATTTCTTCTGGTATGGCTATAAAACGTTTGGCATTTTATATTTTGTTCTCAGTCTCATCCTTCCTCTGACATAAGGAGTGAACAAGAATAGTAACACCATTCTCAGTACAGCCTTTGGTTATAACAGTCCTCTGCTGGTAGAAATCTTCCTTAAACATTAGCGAAATTCTGAAAGTAACTGTAACACTGGAAATTAATGAATTAACATGCTCATTTGTTAGTGACTGTATTTGTAGATGTGTGTTATGAGCATACCTAATATATCTTATTTTCCACAGGAAAATTTTGAACATGTATCAGAAGTGATAGCTCTGAAAGAAGAAGTTAAATCAGAGTTAACCGAGCCAGAGTCATCGCAGGAAAACTCTCTTGAGGTAATGTACATAATTTGATAAGCCATCATCTGATAATGGAAATGGGTAGAAAATGGCTCAACAGATACCGGGGTTTCATCCATCTTTTTAGTGCACATGATTGATAGTCCTACTGATAATATACTTTTTTATGAGATGACTGTTTACATACCTAGTTTTCACTTTTCTTTCAAGTTTTTCCACTATCTTGCGTTATGAATTGTGCAGCAGTTAGGATTATTCCAAAGACCTCTACTCTATGTCATTTGGGACTCGGTATCATTCCTACTAATACTTTTCAATTCGTTAATTAGTTTTGAACAAAAATAGCTGAAAGATACATTCTTTTGTTACTGTTACAGGATATTTTACTAGTCATTTCCAAATGAAACACCTTTGTTATGTTATTGATTATATTAATTATTGTTTTCTAAATAATACAGTAATTTATTGATACAAGTTGCAGGTGACATGCTTGTTAACTGTGATTGTTCGCTTGTATACTACACACATTGTAGCCATCTCTTGGCAAGTGAAAAATATTCCTTTTCTCCCTAATGTGGTCTGTGGTGGTACTAGTCCATTGTGACTTATAATATTTGTACTTGGATGTGCACCTCAACCCGCGCATTGAAAAGAAGCGCCTTAGGGAACACTAACTGTCGAACAAAACTTGAAACTGCTAATGCATAAAGTTGGGACATTGATCAGAAGATGTCACTACTGAATAACTGAGTATGTTATTTTAACATTTCCTAAACTGACTGGATTTGTTTGTTTTGTTTTGGTGTACATCAAAAAGTTTGAATTTTTCTCCATAGATGTCCCCACAAAAAGCTACGGTCATGTATTCTGGTGCAAGGTGGAATAATTACTGATTTAAAGAAGTTTTGGGTTTATAAGTTTTCTCAACTAAATTTACTTTCATTTATTTTGATACTTCAATGTTTTGCAACACTTCCTTCTCATCTCGCCAGCTTTGAAGTCTGGCCAATCACAAATTTTCTGTATTTATTTTTCAGCCAATCATAAGCTTCTTGTAACTTTTTGAGTATCAAATAAAATGATAGGGTGTGGTCAGATTTTGCCCAGAGCCTTCTCGAACCCTCCCCTCGGGTATAAAAGCCGCGACTTTTTCTAGTTACCTTGTCTTATTCTCGTCAAATTTCTGCGTGTGTGTTAAGACAGGAGGCCTAATTCTTTGGCAGGCAGAATGTCAGCCCAGGTAATGGCCACCAGTTTTCTATATCTGTAGCTATCTCCTTAAACTCACAGGAGAGGAAGCTTCTAATGTTTAACTATGTAATCATCTGTTTTCAAAAATGTAAGCTTTCATTCTGCTAATGTAAAATTTCATACAGACTTAAACTGTAAATTGGGGATAGAGAGTGTGTTACCCACTTGAATTCCCCTTCAGTTTATCTTGAGGTGACTACGATTTTGTAACCTTTTTCTTCTGTAAATCACTTATTAACTTCTCTTTCGAGTCACCTCAGTTGTGTAGAATTAGTCTCTGCATCATCGGGCCACAAGCCCAAGTAGGGTTTCAAAAGTTGGTTTTCAAGGAGTCCAAGTTTACGACTGCAGACATTTTGAGTTTGGACCAGTAATATAACCTGTTGTTCTCTTCCATGAAGGTCCAGAAGTATGGGTACTAGATACCGCTGTGTAAAGGAATTGTAGGTTGTGCCTAGAGATGCCAGAAATTGTATAGTTTTGTGTAATGTTTCCTTGAGTAGGCTGTAATGAATTGGGAGCACAGCATCTTTGGTTGAATTTAAAGAGCATGTAAACTCTTGTCTGATATTGGTGCAATTTTCAGTCGGGCCTTTGGAAGGTCGTATGTGTAACGTTTGGAGCAAGGTGCTGTGGAACTGTGTCTTGGGAGATATCTCTCACAAACACAACATTAGTGACGTTGTAAACTTGTAAATTGGAGCTGGAAGCTCAAAACTTGTAATTTCCAACCTTGGATTTCTATTCTTGTTTGCTATTTTGTACCTGATATTTTGTTCCTTGACCTAGTGAAGAATTTTGTTAAATTTGAGATCTGAAAAGAAATATAACCTTTGTTTTAAAGTTTATCTTTGATATCGTAGATAGACCCATTAATGCTGACACCTTCTTTCACCTCTCTGTGTTCCACAGATAATCTCGGAACAATATGACTTAAACATGCAATGAATAAATAAGCCATTGAAGAGTTATCTTGCCTTTCTGTTTCATACTTCGTAAGGGATAGTGTTTGTGAATAGACCTTGTAAGTTCACCATTACTCACCTGAACATTCGTTACATGAATAATTCATCATTACCAGGTTGCACATTTGATCACTGTCATCGTCCACTTCATAGCATGCGTGTCATCTTCTTTTACTATGACTATGTTGCTATGGGGTATTTCATTGCCCATTTATTAAGATATTCATTTCACCATCTCATCCAGGAGTTCTGGGTTAGCTGCTGAAAATATAGCCATGTGGGCAAGGTTGTGATGAGAGAGGAAGTATAATCATGACCAGAGAGTGTAGTAATTGGCTCTCCTATAAGGAAATTGGTTGTAGTTAGGTAAGAAGTGTCAAAAGGTTCATCATTTAGCTTTGGTGAGAGGATGTATATGTTTCAAGAATGGTACATTCTTTGTTGGTGATGCGATAAGAATCCATCACTTGTCTGGGGCATTAAATCAGACTCATGACAGCTACTTTCTAGATTCCACCAAAGTGTGGTGTTGCAGGAGGGATGAAATGCCACATCAGTCCCATGTCTGCAGTTGTGCAAAGAGTTGGTTTTCTGAGGCTTATTTTGCAGGAAGGCCTTGATTTCTGTAGCTGCTCCGTTGAAGCTTGTGCCATTATTGCTGTAAATGTTTAGGGGTTGACCTCTATGAGAACTAAGTTGATAAAGTGCGGAGAGAAATGTTGTTGGGGTGAGATCGGGTATCATGTCTAAGTAGAGAGCCTTATTAGCTAGCAGTCTGGTCTTGTTCGATTTCACACAATTTTTTTATTAGATTTGGGCCAGCATAGTCTGTTCTAGTTTTAAGGAATGGGTGCGAACGATGTGACCTTGCCGCGGTGGGGAGGCTTGCGTGTCCCAATGAAGCAGATAGCCGAGCCGCAGGTGCAACCATATTGGATGGGTATCTGTTGAGAGACCAGACTAACGAATGGTTCATCGAAAGGGGGGGGTAGCAGCCTTTCGGTAGTTGCAAGGGCGGCAGTCTAGATGATTTACTGAAACGGCCTTGTAATAATACTCAACATGGCTTAGCTGTGTTGATACTGCTACACGGCTGAAAGCAACGGGAAACTACAGCCGTAACTACCTCCCGAGGACATGCAGCTCCCTCTGCATGAATGATGTACTGATGATGGCTTCCTCCCGGGTAAAATATTCCGGAGGTAAACTAGTCCCCCATTCGGATCTCCGGGTGGGGACTACACGAGAGGGGGCGATCATCAGGAAGATGGATACTGACATTCTGCGAGTCGGAGCGTGGAATCTTAGAAGTTTGAATCATTGTGGTAGGTTAGAGAATCTGAAAAAGGAGATGGATAGGCTAAAGTTAGATGTAGTTGGTATAAGTGAAGTACGTTGGCAGGAAGAACAGGATTTTTGGTCAGGCGACTACCGAATTATCAACACGAAATCAAACAGGGGAAATGCAGGAGTTGGTTTAATAATGAATAAGAAAATAGGGCAGCGGATAAGCTACTATGACCAGCATAGTGAAAGAATTATTGTCATCACGATAGACACCAAACCAATGCCAACCACAATAGTGCAGGTCTATATGCCTTCTAGTTCAGTGGATGATGAAGAAATTGAAAGAATATATGAGGAGATAGAAGATTTAATACAATATGTAAAAGGTGACGAGAATCTAATTGTGATGGGAGACTGAAATTCAGTGGTAGGCCAAGGAAGAGAAGGTAGTACAGTAGGAGAATTTGGATTGGGACAAAGGAACGATAGAGGAAGTCGGCTGGTTGAATTCTGCACTGATCATAATTTAGTCCTTGCCAATACTTGGTTCAAACACCACAAACGACGGCTGTATACGTGGACGAGACCTGGAGACACTGGAAGGTATCAAATAGACTTCATAATGATTAGGCAGAGATTCAGAAACCCGGTGTCGGATTGCAAAACTTTCCCAGGAGCAGACGTGGACTCTGACCACAACTTGTTGGTCATGAAATGCCATCTGAAGTTGAAGAAATTGAAGAAAGGAAAGAATGAAAAAAGATGGGATCTAGACAAGTTGAAAGAAAAGAGTGTGAGGGATTGTTTCAAGAAACATGTTGCACAAGGACTAAATGAAAAGGCTGAAGGAAACACAATAGAGGAAGAGTGGAGAGTCATGAAAGGAAGAAAAGATCAACTAAGAATCAGTAGATAACTCAGGAGATACTAGACCTGATTGATGAACGATGAAAATACAAGAATGCTAGAAATGAAGAGGGCAGAAAAGAATACAGGTGATTAAAGAATGAAGTGGATAGAAAGTGCAAGGTAGCTAAGGAAGAATGGCTGAAGGAGAAGTGCAAGGATGTCGAAGGATGTATGGTCCTGGGAAAGGTAGATGCTGCATACAGGAAAATCAAGGAAACCTTTGGAGAAAGACAATCTAGGTGCATGAATATTAAGAGCTCAGATGGAAAGCCACTTCTAGGAAAAGAAGACAAAGCAGAAAGATGGCAGGAGCATATCCAACAGTTGTATCAAGGTAACGATGTACATAATTTGGTTCTGGAACATGAAGAGGCTGTTGATGTTGATGAAATGGGAGACCCAATTTTGAGGGCAGAGTTTGACAGAGCTGTGAGTGATCTAAATAGGAACAAGGCATCTGGAATTGATGACATTCCCTCTGAATTACTGACTGCCTTAGGAGAAACCAGCATGGTAAGGTTATTTCATTTAGTGTGCAGGATGTATGAGACAGGAGAAGTCCCATCCGATTTTCGGCAGAATGTTGTTATACCTATTCCCAAGAAAGCCGGTGCTGACATGTGTGAAAACTACCGCACCATTAGTTTAGTATCTCATGCCTGCAAAATTTTAACACGTATTATTTACAGAAGAATGGAAAACAAGTTGAAGCTGAGTTGGGAGAAGATCAATTTGGCTTCAGAAGAAATGTAGGAACACGTGAAGCAATCCTGACTTTACGTCTGATCTTAGAGGATCAAATCAAGAAGGACAAGCCCACGTACATGGCATTCGTAGATCTAGAAAAGGCATTCGATAATGTTGATTGGAACAAGCTATTTATGATTCTGAAGATGATAGGGATCAGATACCGAGAACGAAGAATTATCTACAACCTGTATAAAAATCAGTCTGCAGTGATAAGAATCGAGGGCTTTGAAAAAGAAGCAGCAATCCAGAAAGGAGTGAGGCAGTTTGTCCCCTCTCCTTTTCAATGTTTACATAGAACAGGCAGTAAAGGAAATCAAAGAGAAATTTGGAAAGGGAATCACAGTCCAAGGAGAGGAAATCAAAACCTTGAGATTTGCCGATGATATTGTTATTTTATCTGAGACTGCAGAAGATCTCGAGAAGTTGCTGAATGGTATGGATGAAGTCTTGGGTAAGGAGTACATGATGAAAATAAATAAGTCCAAAACAAAAGTAATGGAGTGCAGTCGAACGAAGGCAGGTGATGTCGGAAATATTAGATTAGGAAACGAAGTCTTAAAGGAAGTAGATGAATATTGTTACTCGGGTAGTAAAATAACTACCGATGGCAGAAGTAAGGAGGACATAAAATGCAGACTAGCACAAGCAAGGAAGAACTTTCTTAAGAAAAGAAATTTGCTCACTTCAAACATTGATATCGGAATTAGAAAGATGTTTTTGAAGACTTTCGTGTGGAGCGTGGCATTGTATGGAAGTGAAACGTGGACTATAACTAGCTCAGAAAGAAATAGAATAGAAGCTTTTGAAATGTGGTGTTACAGAAGAATGCTGAAGGTGAGATGGATAGTTCGAATCACGAATGAAGAGATACTGAATCGAATTGGTGAGAGGAGATCGATTTGGCTAAATTTGACGAGAAGAAGAGATAGAATGATAGGACACATCTTAAGACACCCAGGACTTGTTCAGTTGGTTTTTGAAGGAAGTGTAGGTGGTAAGAACGGTAGGGGTAGACCAAGGTATGAATATGACAAACAGATTAGAGCAGGTGTAGGATGCAATAGTTACGTAGAAATGAAAAGGTTAGCACAGGATAGGGTGGCATGGAAGGCTGCATCAAACCAGTCTATGGACTGATGACTCAAACAAAAACATGTCAGGGTTAAAGGCACCATTTGTGTATTTCTCATTAATTATTCCTCTATGTAACACTTTGCATAGAGTAATCAGGATCCTGATTTTTATTCCCCCAGGCGTGAGATCACGGCTGATGATGCATATGCAATGGGCGAAACATAAATTAGTATAACACGATGTAACACCTGAGATGTGTGAGTGTGGCTTCTTTCTGTTCCCCTTTCTGAAGAGATCCTAAACTTGTATCTCAGAGTGTTGAGTGCCAGGATGAAGTGGTCCAAGGTGTTCTGCCATCATAATTATATTTGTGAGGTGATACAGAATTTCTAATGTTTCCAGTCCGCTAGTATTGGAGTATTGTGCAGTCATCCACTGACAAGAAGGTGGCCTCTTGATCTATGCATGGATTAATAGTCTTTATATGAGTTGTTAGTTTCCTGCACAACATTAATATAATATTTGTGTAAAGGGTTCAACTCCGATACAAACAGTGAACTTTAATTTCACTCCGTGGGTTGTTTACAACAATCTCAGATAATTATATGTTAAAAATCTCATGACTGGTCCATATTGAAATGTACATTAATTCAACGAGGTTACAAAAGTTTATTGAAATCCTCGTATTCAATACACATTGGGTTCTTAAAATTAAGAATTTCATCTTGTCATACTAATTTAAGGGGACATGTTTCGCCCATTGCATGTGCATCATCAGCCGTGATCTCATGCCTAAGGGATTAATATCATGATCCTGATTACTCTAGTCAAAGTGTTACATAGAGGACCGTGTGTTATAAAAAGGAGGAAACTTAGTCCCATGCCTGCAGTTGTGTGAAGAGTTGGTTTTCTGGAGGTTGTTTTACTGAAAGGTCGTGATTTCTTTAGCTACTCTGAAGAAGTTTGTGCCATTATCGCTGTAAATGTTCAGCCTACAGCCAACAGCACATAAGCTCAATGGTCTGCCCATCTCCTCTCCTCCGCCACACCCCCTTCCCTCAATACCACACAGATACAATACAAGAAGTGCAAGTGTCATTTGTTCTGACGCTACAAAGGCAACTAGTTCATACCAGAAAGGTTGACGGTGTAGGTAAATGTATACACAGTGTTTTTCACAAAATTTAACCCTTTTTTCTCTGATCTAAAATATCGTTCTACCCTCCTCTCGTTACTGATTCTTCATTACACATCCCTCAGTAGTCGATTTCAACATTGAAGCTGTTGCCAACTTCAAGCATGAGCGTCTCCACTTGACTAATTCGACAAAAGTAGGTTACCACATCAGCTAGTAAAAACATACACAGCAACACACGGTCATGAACCTTTTCTCACTTCAACGAAAATAAAAAGTGAGTGGCCTCCCCATACAAATATGGGTATGATGCTGCTTGTTGTTTTAAGGGGCCTAACATCGAAGGCCATCGGCCGAAATAAGGGTTTAACAGGGTGTCCACCTGCATGGAAAACCGCAACTCGGGAATGTCAGAGAATTCGATTAATAGCGGGAAAACCAGGAAATGTCAGGGAATTCAGAAAAAATCTGGAAATTCATTCTTTGGCCAGATAAAATGGACATACCTTATTTATCCCTTAATAGAAGCACATTTTTTAATTTTTATAACACTAATCTTGGGTAGGTTTATGTCTTTTATGCCAGGAATAAATTGTAAAGGAAACTGAATAAACATTCAAACAAAACCAAGTGTGATATTGAATGTGAAGTAACCAATATCTTCAGTAGCTATATGGGTAGCCTATAGCGCTCTGATCGGTTGATCCAATTTTCAATGTTTTGATTTGCTTACTATTGTATATTCTGTGTTGTTGCTGAATGGAGAGGCCTATATTGTGTTTTCAGCTTTCTAATAGGTTAAATGTATGGCTTCCACAGCAAAATATGCACATAGACAACAGATGACTCTGTTTGTTTACTATGTAATGACGTGTGCGATAGTCACTACCTCGTAAAATGTAAAAAGAGACAAAAAAACACTGACTGAATGCAGGTAAGTGTGAAAATCACTTGAACTTAATACCCATTCAAGTGCTTATTGCTATTGCGATTATTATTATTATTTTATTATTATTATTATTATTATTATTATTATTATTATTATTATTATTATTACAATTATTAAATGTGCTGATGTAGGTAAACCTTGTGTATATGCGTAATGCATCGTGACACCATTCGGGCCGCGCCATGTTGAGTTTCTAACCTATCTGATGAAATGGTTCGTCACGGACGTGGGTGAGTGAGGCTCCTCAGTAATCAAGTGATTTGGAGGTGTTATACAGCAGTGGAAGTGATAAAAACTTGCGGCAGTGTTACGTTTGTATTTATGAATTGTACCAACACATTTTGTCGGTATTGTTCTTTTTCTTCCAAATTTGCATTGTAAACAAAATGGGCCGCCACAACAACAGACTTAGAAGCCCAGCCACTACCAATGATGCCAACATAGACCACCTCATGAAGTGCACGCTGGACGACTTTATTAACTCGGACAGCTTCCTTAAAAAAATTGTGCAGGCCATTTTGACCTGCATAACAGAAATGGTTATAAGAGAACTTGAAAAAAGTTTAATATTTAATGTCGAAGCATTTTCAGAGTTAACTGAAAATCTTGATAAAAAGGAGGTGGAAATCCACAAAATGAAGGAGGATATGGACTCCAAATGTTATTCATTGGAGCAATACAGCAGGAGGAATAATGTAAGATTTTCGGCATCCCCGAATGTTTGAACGAAAACTGAGATGAACTAGTGCTCAGCGTGTGCAAAGCAGTAGGTGCATATGTTACACTGAATGATGTTGATAGGTGTCACAGACTAGGTCCTTGATCACCATGAAAAACAAGACCTATCCTATTCAAATTTGTGTCATATCACTCATGGCAGAATGTCTTCACTAGGAAAAGGAAACTGAAAGGCTCACCCACAACAATCTGTGAAGATCTTACAGCTACCAGAATGTCTATCATGACGACAGCAATCCAGTGTTTTGGTTTTAAAAACACTTGGACTGACTCAGGAGACATCATAATCAAGAAGGCTGACGGGATGAAATTAAAAGTGTGCCAGTTAAAGGAACTTTCTATGGCATAAGCTTCTCTTGCAGTGCTATTTGATCACTTGACTATGTGAGTCCAAACCCATCGTTTACCGTAAGTCACAGCTGAGGAGCTAGCTTTTTTATTTTTTCAAGTAAATTTGTCTATCTATCTATCTATCTATCCATTTACTGTATTTATCTGTCTGTCTAAATATCTATTCACTTAATCTGTCTTCTTATCCTACCACCTGTCGATCTACATACTCTTTAATAAAATTTTCCTAACTCGTTCTCTTTTAAGTCAGGCCTCCATATTACGTGTACATAGCTCTAACGTCAACACTACATAGAAAAAGCTCCTACTTGAGTATTCTGTATGCCTAATCTGCTGTTGCACATTATCACTATTATTATTACTGACAATTTAATTACCTAAAATATGTTAATTGCTGACCATTAATAGGATGTAGTCACATGCTGTGTTTTAGTTTCATTTCAGCAATTGGCAATGCATACCACAAACAGCCATAATCCCTCTGATCATAGCAATATTTTCCCTTGCCACACTTCCCCTTCCCCAGCTATCCCATCAACCTGTCTACCTGCTAGTCCATTCACCCTAATCTCCCCCTCCTTGAAGTTACAACTCACATTGTCCAGTCAGCCCTAAATAGACATAAAAACACACTTCACTTATGTCACCTTAGTGCCAAGAGTTTAGTTTCTCAACTCATATAGATGAACTAAATATGTCATAGAAAGAAAGAGATCTACCTAATCAATACTAATTTATTAAAATTTTCTTCTTAATAACAGGACCTGTTTCGACTATTCACAAGTCATCCTCAGCTGTTGTGTACATTCACATTAGAATACATTTTTTTAATAGTTGTACCTTGCCCATAAACATTTCATATTTGACTGTCATTAGGTAATATGTTTCAGAGTGAATAATACTGTGTTTTATGTCTAAGTTTAGAAAACTATTATATATTAAAAAGATACCACTTTTTGAACACATTAAAAGGATCACAACGTATGATAAAACTTTGCTATGTACATATGACCTTGAATTATATCATTAACGTTCAAGTTCTACGAGTAAAACAAGTTCCTAGAATGACTTTGTCATATTGCGTTGTTTTTAGTCTTAAGGTCTATATTACTTAATTTGACAAGTATAAGCTTAATATAAATTATATTATAAAAGCATACACAGCTACATTTAAGCACATTTTATAGACCTTACGACTAAAAATACAGCAGGCACAATTTACCAGTCGGTGTTGCACAGAGATATTGATGCGGACCTGTCCTCAGAACATACTAATGCACATGTCCTATGAATATAGATTTCCTATCTCTAGTCTTTCAAGGTGTTCTGGATTGTATGGACATGAGTGTATTTCAATCATTCACAAAATTTACCAACATCAATAAGTAGATCAGAAGCGATAAGAATCTGCAACAGCAGAAAGTAATAGAAAATATTATTTCAAGAATGAAGTCCCTCTGGAAATGAAATTAATATTGAAAAAATTACCTAAAAGTTGATTTATTCCTGGCTGGCAACGTCTCACGATTGGTCCCTTTACCACCCTTTAGGGTTTGGTGGGATCTCCCCTTTAAGTTAGACATTCCAGAAGAAATATCCCTTGCAAGGTGCACCATGATGAAGGTAAAGATTCCTCTTGCAAGCAGCGTGATGATTCCCCTTGTTCCTTGTCTTGCAGGCTTCTCGTAAGAGTAGGCTTCCTGTCTCTCTCTCTCTCTCTCTCTCTCTCTGAAGCGGCACATTGATATGTGTTCCAACCCTGCCTATTTGAATGTCAGTCGACACTTAACTTGCGGATTCAGATGATTTATGCATACCACACGTGTTCTGGAATTAATATAGTCGTGGTTATGTCTTGTAGAAGACGAAATAAAATGTTCCCTTTATGAGACATCATGACTAATAAACGTCTCTTGGTGAAGAATATCTTGTAGAATTGTAGTGGGAAAGCGAAGTGAAGTTGTGCTCTAAAGTAGAGCAGTATGAAATCAGTAGTGTAGGAGCTGAGTAAGTTGAGCGTCGATTACACACTGCTTTTATCAGTTCTCGGCCTATAAAGTGTGATTAGTTGGAAACCAATCATAATTTTTTTCACGTCTTCTTAAAGTATCATGGTTCAAAACTGTTCTTGTGAAGAGTTCTGAAAACTTGCCGGGCAGTGTTAGCCTTGAAAATGTTAACTGTTCCTATCTGTCGCATTCTAACCTCCTAACCAATAAGAGAAAAGGAGTGGATCACCACGCGGCCATGCAGCAGTGAGCCTAAAGGCGAATTTCTCCAATGTTATCAGATCCTGGCCTTCACTACAGCTGTTGTAAATGACCCACTGACTGAATTAAATTAGGCTTTTGCGGCAATCTCAATTTTAACTCCAGTTATGCCATTTTCGGTTACAATATGTTGTAGGTGAAAGATTTCTTTCCACAGTATACACTGCTGCATAAATGATGCAGAAGTATTAAAAGTGTATTATTTCGATATATTGATGCGGAATTAGTAAAATTGGTTTGTAGAAATTCTGTGTGTGGTGTGAAAACTGCTTTTGCACGATAAAGTGTTGTGTAGAACTTTAAGGTGAAACTATCTGTAGACTTGTACAGTGCTTATGTAGTGTCATTCTACATTGTTAACGGTTAACTTCTCTGAGAGGCCCAGCTATCTTTTAGCTGTTAATGTTAATACTATAATTGGTTTTACAGTAAAATAATGATAATCATTACATTTACTATTTCTTAATTGATATTTCACCCAAGTGTCATTGAAATGTGTTTGATCCAACCCTGTCTCCTCACTTTTGGAGATAAATTGACCTGTGAGTATTTCTCTATGCCCAGATACCTTTGATCTACGATTCCCGTTTACAGCATATACCCTGCAATTTATTAATATTTTCGTAGACTTCTCTTCCAAATATTCCATGTGATAATTCTGGACGTCGGTTTATCTTCACATATATGTGTACTTTGTTTCTTAATATGGATAGATCTGTGTTGATGTAGGACAGTCAAAGATCATAGAACTATTGTGATAAAACCTTTTTCTTGATTGTTATCAGTTTTTCTTTGTCCCTCAGTGAGAGACGTTACTTGTTGTATCATGTGGTACCAAATGTTCACATTGTCAAGAAATGTTAGTTGAAGTGAATTGTTTTACTCTAACTGAAGTGCTGTTAGGTTCAACTTGCATTAGCTTGATCACCTCAAGAATCATGTCTTTGGCTGTTCTTCTGAGTAAGGTTCTTTCATGGGGTTACTTCCGAATGTGTTGTAAGAATATAAGCATAAATTTGGAAGCATTGTCTAACGTAATTACAATGCCGATAAGCTTGATAAGTCTCTTAAAGGGATTCTTGGTGAAGGGCATACGGAGAAGCTGCGAAGAAGTAAGGGCCACCTCGATCCTAAATCCGAAGAGCATACGTAGGCAGTCCATCTTGACTTCAAGGGAGGAAGGCATGCTCTGCATAGAATTTTGGGAATCTACTTTACTCTTTACTTTTCCGAAGTACCCCATGTATCGTAAAATTTTGGACATGTATATGAAAACTTATGTCCAAATGTGCATGTACATCTGGGGAACTGTGAAAGCTGAATTTCTAAAATAAAAACTTACTTTTTAACGTATTGTTTGAAATTACATATTAATATACTCTCACAGTAAGTATTGGAAGAGAAGGAATTAAAGCAATTGCTTCCTTGTTGTACTGAATAACTGGCCGTGTAGCTCTTGGCCTGCATTTATAAGATCCTGGGCTCGAACCCACTGTCGACAGCCCTGAAGAGCATGTTTCACATTTTCACAGCAAACAAATGGTGCGAATGTACCTTAATTAAGGCCACAATTGCTTCCTTCTCATTCCTAGCCATTTTTAGCTCATCATCGGCATATGACCTATCTGTGTCGGTGTGAAAGAGAAATGGTAGAAACCATCAAATAAACAATATGCCGTAGGTTATGTTCAATTAACTTTCATTAATATGGCTTAAATTTATGATTATAACTGGCCACTGTTCTTTGACTGATAATTACATTCAAACTATTCACCTTTTTGTCTCTTTGATGAATCAAGGAAACTAAATTTTATGTACACAGTCAATGAATATTTACATTCTCATAAGTTCCATAAATTCATACTTTAGGAATATTTGTTGCTTCAGTTAAACTCTTGTAGGTAGGATACATCTAAATGTGGCTTAGAATTATTGTAGAATAATTATTTTATTAGTAAATATCATTCTTGCTTTATTATTACTTAATCTTTTCATTCTATTGTTCCTGTTAACCTGTTGCAATTTGGATAATGTAAGTCCGGTTTAGAATTGAAGTGTAGCTATGTAATTAGATTTTAAGTTGCTCGCTTTGGAAAGGCCAGAAATCTCATGACATCAAAGATGTCTGTGAACTTATCTGCCAGGTTACATCCAGCAGGAATGGTGTTGATTTCATTGTGTGCGCAAGCATGCAAG